>NC_026149.1:9359794-9403109 GCF_000512975.1 Sesamum indicum | reverse complement strand
CCAGATGTACTCAAAGACAAGAAGCAATTGCAAAGCTTCTTGGGAGTTGTTAATTTTGTAGGAATCTTCATTAAGGATCTTGCAAGATACAGAAAGGATTTCCGACCACTTCTGAAAGAAACGGAGAGTTTAAAGTGGAAATGGGAAGAAATCCACACCAAAAGGGTTTGTGAGCTAAAACAAGTTTGCAGTAACCTTCCAAAGCCTGCTATACCGCAAGATGGGGATGAATTGGTGGTCTACGCAGACGCCAATGACTACAGATGGGCGGCGGTGCTCATGAAGAAGACGACTACAGGGGAAAAACCCTGTAGATATACCGGAGGATTGTTCTCAAAACAACAAGCCAAAGTTTGGCACATAAACGAGAAAGAATTCTTTGCGATTTGGAAGGCTTTCAAGAAATGGCCTTTATTTTTACTTGCTAAAGAATTCACTTTAAAAGTTGATAATACTAATGTCAAAGCTTTCTTAAAGAATAAATTAGAATAAAAAAATAGAGAAAGCTCGCATTATCAGATGGCAAACTGAATGCCAATATTATTGTTATAATATTATCGTTATAAAATCTCATGAAAACGTTCTTGCAGATTTTCTGACGAGAGATGGAGGCATCTGAAGCAAACTCCATCATGTTGAGACTCAGGCACCTTCGGGAAAACCTCAAGGAGCTTGATAGAAAGTTCGGACAGCTAGCGGTAAACGCTCAAGTTGCCAGACAAATTCAAAGAGCCGATCTAGACACTGTCCAGGTTGCAATAAGGAGTTCATTATTAACATCCACCTCGCTAAGGAACGACTTAAGAGAACCAATTCGGAAGGCGTCACCTTCGGGGATGACTCACGAGTTGAGGGAGCATGATCCAAAACATGCCTTTAGAGTACACGGCTCTACACCTGTAGCGTCGGATTCAAGTACCGATTGCACAAGGCCATCACCAGACTCTGGTGAAACGGTAACAATTGAATCACAGGAAGTGGAAACTCCTGTAGGTTCAAGTCAACCCATCACCTCTGGGTTAAAGAGGGAGAGATTAGCTTTAGGCTAATGACAGGCACCTCTAAGGCTAACACTAACGAATTAATATCTTCTTCTGCTTGATAGGATTATCAGCCTATGTGGGAAAAATTAATTTCCCGTAAAGGAGTCAACCCAGGCAAGACCATTATCGAAACATCTGAAAAATATAACAGAGTCTGGATGTTAGAAGGGTCTAAACCAGAAGATGTCAAAGAATGGTATGATTTTGGAGCTCTTGCTTCAGTTCATACTATGTCACCAAGTTTTCCGGAAATTTCAAAACTTCCGGAGTGGATTAGTGGGGCGGTCTTTGATTCATGGCAAAACAACCCCCACTTGAAGAGAGGCGATGTTCTAGAAATAAAATTTATTTTAGTAGCTCCAGAAACTGCAGGAAAGGGGTCTCATCTAGCATTCCATTTCATGAAGCTGTTGAGACCAGATATGGTTGCTTTCAACAAAATCAAAGCTTCCTTAGGACAAGCTCCCTTGGTATCAGCCATTAGTGAAGATAGTATCTCTACTAGGAGAGCTTGGGGACTATGGGTCTGTCTCACAGAGATGGACAAAGTCAAGTATCCATTCAAGATTTTCTCAAACAAATTGAATGGATCATTCCTGTTAAACTCCATGACAGGAAAAAGCACGGAGTTTGCTGAAAGCTGTTTCGAAAAAAAGAGGATGTTAATCTGGGAAAATAAGCTGCTAGCAACCAAAGCCACAAGGATGAAGACGTGCAACATGTTGCATGTTGGGCAATGGCATAACCATCTGTGCCCTTGCTGCGAGAAACAAGAAAAGCCCCTGTTCGGGACAAAGATTCGGGTCACGAAAAATAAAACTGAAGCAGACCAAGACAAGGAAAGAGAAAAATTTTTACTAAGAGAGGTAAAAGTTAAACGATGTAAAAAGTCGATAGGATAAGACTGTTGGTTGAAAACAACAAAAGCCAACAGTCAACAAAACAAGGAAAACAGCTGGAAGTCACATGGCCGACAAACCATAATGACCAATAGCTGAAAAAGACGGGGCAATGACGTAAGCAATGACGTAATTTCAAAAGGACAAGATAACGACGGAAGCAATGACGTCATCAAAAATCAAGTTGGAGTCCGAGTTTGAAGTCCGCGAACGCCTATAAATAATGAGGCGATGAAGCAGAAGGGGATCATAAGAAAAACTTCTCCTACTCTTCAAAGCATTATTTTGAGTGTTTTCAATCTTTCTAGTATTTTAATCTTTCAGTTTATGGGGGTTTTCCCAACAAGTCTAGTCCTCTATCCTATGAGAGGCTAAAACAGTTGTCTCCTCCAACAGAGGAATAGTATCTATGTAATATTCCCAATATTTCTTCAATAAAAAAAGGTTCCTGACCCACTTATTTATCCAAAATTTTATTAAGTCCACATATTGGAGTCCCTTTCACGCCCTAAGGTAGGAAACGAAATAGGGCTGTGCTGTTTGTTGCTGAAGGAGCCAAGTACCTGCAAACCACCTACTGCGGTAGTGTGGTTGGAAGAAGTCTGTAAAATCGAGGACTTGGAATACCCGGGAACAAGGCGGTCGAAAAAAGGTATGTATTTATGAGGGCTTAGTTTATATCGGAAGCATGTTGGGCCAAACTTGAAGTATGATAGGGCTAAGGTTCATTTTTCGCTAGAAGGGCAAAATGGTTCTAAAATGGGCTGAAGGACCAAAATTGCGAAAATTCAAAAGATACAGAACCAAAATTGCCACTGCGAAAGTTAGAGGATCAAAATTGCCACTGCGAAAGTTAGAGGATCAAAATTGCCATACCCCTATACATACAGGATGAAAAATGCAATATTGCCTAATTATTTATTGTTAAATTGGATATCACGATATTTTTTTTGGGATGTTTATTTTCTTACCTAGCATGCTAAATTGATATTATGTGGTAGAATGAATGTGAATGGATGATCATGAAGCCCTAGACAACATGTATGTCTTTTATTTTGTTGGGTGGGCCCGTGTGCCCTTGTGATTTATTTTCTCCTTTCTTCTCATTTCTAATCTTGGAATAATAAGGGTTGCTATCTCCCTCCTAGTGTACTCCCTCAACTTCTAATCAGAGTTTGTTTTTTTAATTGTAATAAGAATAGTATAGGACATTTTGGTGAGGTTTTTATTTTAATCAAGCCATGGAGAAGAAGGTCCACGAAGGAGGAGGCCCACGGAGTCCCATGGAGATATCACAAGGCCCATCTATATGTTGATGGGTAAAATATTTTTGTAATAGCATAGGGCCACCTTAGACTGACCATAGACTCATTGTGGGCTCAGTGGGTTGCTTAGGTTAGGCTCGTGATCATCCAACAGGGCTATGCTAGGTTTCATTGCATGCGATGCGTTCACTTAATGCTTTAAATATTTAATATTTATGCATATAATGTTAATATGTGATGAGGTCTCAGTCAAACAACATATAATTAACTCTCACTTGATTGGAACAAGTTAAAGTGTTAGGGCCTAAAATGGACTTGGATCAAAATGGTTTGATTTGTACAACGAGTCGTGAGGGGCAATTGTTGAGTTGTGATTTGATTGATGGATCTGATCCCAACACTAGTTAAACATTAAGCCCATAAGTGGATATGGATCAAAATGGCATTTCATTTGTCCAGGCCATCCATCCATAGCAATATCATCAGGAAGCTACCGCTATCCAGATGTGGTCTCACGAGTCATGGCACATTTGGAATAGAAGGCAAGCTGCATTATTGTTCTGAACAAAGGAATACGCTCGTTGTTTCCCTATCTCATGAGTCGTGGGGGCCGACAATTGAGGCATGATTTGATTGATGGGTCGGGCTTAACACCGAGTAGTATGATTCGCTTGGAGCCTCAAGATCATGTGAAGATGTGAGGCAAAATATCTTGGGAATCTCATGGAATAGAATGGCATTGGTTGCCTCCCACAAGTCTTTTTCTATGTGAATCGTAAAAGTGGGACATGGTGAAATTGTTCTTGTGGATCCTAAGCCCACTAGGAAAGGATTTTTCGAAACCCCAGTTGAGAGTGGTGGGATTTTGTAGAAATAGTGGTAGAAGTTAATGACTAAAAGATCGAGTTCTAAAACTCAATATTGCTATAATCTACTTACTATTTCTGATTTGCGTTTAGAATGCATATTTAGGATGCCATTTTCTAATTTTTCTTTATTTTGAGATTTATTTAATGGAACACAATCATTAAAATTGACTGTGAAAATCGAAGGATTGTCCTTGATTTCCAAACCAAGGCTTATGTCATGAAAAATTGTTTGTTTAATTATTTTACATTTAATTAATTGGTTATAATTCCTAATAACTCTCTTTAGTTATTTCCTTAGTTTTGTTTTAAATCAACAATCATTTGATTATTCAATAAGCTTATATTGGGTAAGTGTAATCCAATAAGCTTATATTCACTAACTACAGTTGATTAATTACTCATAATTTTGCTTATTGAAACTTAACATATAATTGGAAATTAATCTATTTTTCTAATATAACTTTAGTAGTTGTTTCATAAATAATTGTACATCATTTTGGTCAATTACTATTTAATAAAATTCGACAACTATTAAATAGATGACAGTGGTATTTTTTTAGATCAAAAGTTTATAATAATTTTTCACTTGTTGAATATGTGAATTATATAAATACTAATTATTAACTAATTAAGTTCGAATAATTGCAATTGAATTATTACGATATATTATAAATAAAACAAAGAAGGCAAAAAGAAAATTTTCATCCTATAACTTTGACTTGAATTCCTTTTGGTCCTTTAACTTTGGCAATATTAGATTTAAACGGTAAAATATCACTTTTGGTCCCACTTGCAGTCCCACGCTTTATGTGTTCAACACCTTTAGTCCCAACCCTATTTTTTAACAGAAATGGTCCTATTTCGTTAACAACTAACGGAAACGGCACGTGACAAGTCACGTGCTGCTAGTCAACTCGGCAAAATATCACTTTGGTCCCACTAGATAGGGCCCTTCTCACTTGCAGTCCCATGCTTTACGTGTTCAACACCAATAGTCCCAAAATCCTATTTTGTTAATAGAAATAGTCCTGTTCTGTTAACAACTAACGAAAACGGCATGTGAGTTGTCACGTTCAGTTAGTCAACTGGCAGCTGGCGAAAAAAATAAAGACCAGGCTTGTGTTCAGTTTTTTTAGGGAAAAAAAGGCGTCAAAAAAATATTTTCTTGCTATTTATATATGTAAATAACCCATAAACACCACACAATATTTTTATCTTTTTTTCATCAATTAATCTTGAGAGCAATAGGCCAAAAGATGTTACAAACATCTCAAAATACTTCAAATATTGAATGTTATTGTAATGGTGAATTATGTGTAAAAGGATATTCTTATATATTACTAGATGACCTTTTAGTAGTGGTGAATTATATGTAAAAGAACTAATGGATATGCCCTTTTTGCAAGTAATTATAGTTTATGTTGTGTTTAAATGTGTAAGCATAAATCCTGAAAGCAATAAAAACGAAAACTAAAATTGCACAAAACCACTAAATTGCAAAAAAGCAGAAAATATACTGAAATCCATTGATTTTGATTATTAATGAAATGTGTTGTAAAGTGTAACTTTACATGTTTAAAATCTGCCAAATACTACCACTTTACGAATCCAAAATGTGCCGAAACATCCCCCCAAAGTCTTACAGTACCTTGCAACATTTTGTTCCTTAAAACATCACACAATATTTGAAGTATTCTGAGATGTTTGTGGCATCTTTTAGCCTATTGATCTCAAGATTAAGTGATGAAAAAAAAATAAAAATATTGTGATGTTTGTGGGTTATTTACATATATAAATAGTAAAAGAACATTTTTTTGGCGCCTTTTTTTCCATCCAAAAACTAAATACAAGCATGGTCTTCTATTTGTTTCGCTAGCTGCTAGTTGACTAACGACACGTGACTTGTCACGTGCCGTTTCCATTAGTTGTTAAGAAAACATGATCATTTCTGTTAAAAAAGTAGAGTTTAATTTGGGACTAAAGGTGTTGAACACTTAAAGCGTGAAATTGCAAGTAAGAAGGGCCCTATCTAATGGGACCAAAAGTGATATTTTGCCCAGTTGACTAACAAGTCACGTACCGTTTTCGTTAGTTGTTAACGGAATAGGACTATTTCTGTTGAAAAAATAGAATTTTGGGACTTAAAGTGTTGAACACGTAAAGCGTGGGACTGCAAGTGAGAACGACCCTATCTAGTGGGACCAAAAGTGATATTTTGCCGATTTAGACCTTTATCTATCAATTTTGTGTAAATTCGGTTCTTTAGCCTAATTTAGGACTCTTTTGCCCTTTTAATGATAAAGCTTACTAGTCTATCCTAATGCTCTTAAAAGACCCAACATGCTTTCAAAATAAAACTAAGTTTCTATATATTCATACCTTCTATGTGAGCAGTAGTTATGAGATGCAAAATGAATGGAGATGGACTAAACTTGCTCATTAAAAAGCAGCGTAGGGATAAAATTGTCCGAAATTGGGTGGGAGGAGTAAAATCACACATTTATGAAAGTTACAGGACTAAAACTAAAATACGTAAACTTAAAAGACTAAAATTCATAGCAGACAAATTTAAAGAACTAAATAAATAATTTTTCCAATAAAGAGTACTAGATTTACTTATGAGTTGGCCTAATTGGCTAATTGTATTGATTTTTCGACTAGCTTTATTAATTATATTCAATTAATTAATTAAATAAAATTTACATAAATTATAACAGATATGGGTGAGATTTCAATCTTAAAAATACAGCTACTCTATCTAGTACAAGAATATAAATATAACTTGTATATAACCACATTCAGGTTTAAGTGGTCATCATTTATACTCACAGTTTTGAGGATATTGGAATTATAGAATTTGGTTGCAGATGAATTATCTACTCAACTTCCTTGTAATCCTTCAGGACCAGTCATGCCATGGACTTCAGTATGAGTGTCATTTAAAATTATATTATTATTGGAAAATTGGAGGAATATATGTAAATCATCCATGAGTATACATACGTATTAAAAGAGTCTTTCTTGCGACGAACTCTTGAAACTGTTCATTGATAAATAAAAATGAATTATTCACTGGCTTTCTAAATTCTAAGGAGCTAAGTGCTACAATGTGATTATTATGCTGATCATGTGAAATTGTAGTATTAATTATGAAGTTCTGTTGAAAGCCACCTCTAGAGCCCATATGAGTATTCAAGAGGTCCCATTTATCTTGATATTGTTCTATTTGTCGTACTATTCAGTATCCATGTGGTCTTTAAATGATCTACCGCCTATGTGATTGTTCGACTGGATTCACGGATTTGATCATACGATTCTTGCTAAGCGATCAATTGGCCCGGGTGCTAAATGGTTCACGGGGTACCTGGGGTAGCATTGGGCTGCTAGTTGACGCTTTGTTGTTCAGGTCCCACTTGGGTGTCTTTTCAAGGGCAGGCTGGAGATTGCTTGTGTGTGATTGGCACCGCCATGTACCTAGGCATGGCCAATTCAATGCAGTCATCAGGTCACTCCCTGCATGGAGGATAAGGTAATAAACAGTTTTTTGGGAGATACAAGTTGGTGATCATGAGATTCAGTCCTTACCTGATATGATTTTCACAGACTCGATTGTTATCGGTGTCAGTCAATATGACATGTTTCAAGTGTTTTGATTGAGTTTCCTCTTATTGACTATTTTTTTTCATGTGCACACATTCATGGCCTCACTAAACTTTTGCTTATATAATTTAAATTTCTTTCTCCAGATACAGGTGATAAATTGATCAAGTCAGAATTTTGCTACTATAAGAAAGAGATCAAGATGATTGGAAACGAGACTAAATTGTTAAGGCTTCGTAGTTGTTCTGATTATCAAATTTTAATTTTGGTGAATAAATTATTTTAAAATTATCATTTGTAGTGAATCTTTGAGGGATTTTGTTTTAAATAACTCACATTTTGTTCAAGGAATTCTTGTGGATTAATAGTAAATTAGTCTCCAAGAAATTCTTATGGATTTTGTTCCCTTTTCAAGAGCTCCTAAAATATACGTAGTTTTTGAAATTGTTCTTTTTGACTCTCATGTTCTTAAGGTAGCTCGTTTGTTTCTTTCTAGGACAAGTCATATTTTTCTTGTTGATGCAGGTCACACAATTTGGGATCAAATCGCGGAGTTGGGTTTTCTGAGGTCGAGTCGCTGAATCCCCTTTTGAGGTTCCTATGAGTGGATCTTGAGAACATAATGAACGTTAGACTTGTCAAGTAGCCCCCAGCTAAGGCCCTCCGATGCTCAAGTTAGAAAAATAGGGTCGAAAGCGTTCAAGGGAGAATGAGTGAGATCAAGAAAAAGGTGATAAATGCACTTGCCGAAATATTCATAAATGCTAGTATTTATAGTTGTACGGTACCGCATGATTGGGTGCCACGTGGCATCATCTGGGTGTTCCGATGTCAGGTGATCCGACGGCTACCAAGGCGGGCGGGACCCATGGGTCAGGCGGGTCGGGTTGCACGACCCGAACCACCCCTTCACGCGCGGATCCTACCATTAGTTGCAAATTCCTTTACAAAAAGGGATATTTTGGTCCTTTACAAATTAACCTCATCACTTGTCATATCACTTTATTTGGAGTTCTTGATTTTGGTGAACTTTCAATAGAATTTTTATCATATTAATTACAAAATTATCATTAACACCACTTTATAAAAAATTAAATTAAAAAATACTTGACTAAATCTTTTCCTAGGTACTTGTTCGAGGCCGTTTTTGTTCAGCTCATAAGAATATTGTCTCATTCAGATGCCTTCATAGCAAATCCTTAAAGGATCTTCTGTATATTTGTAACATTTTTCTCTTGGAGCTTGTAAAGAAAATGCCTTAATAGCAAATCTCCATAGGGATTCTTATGAATTTTGTTCCCTTCAAACTACATAGTTTCTAGGTCTTCTTTTTGCCACTTGTGTTTTCAAGATAGTTCATCTGTTTCATTTTATGATAGGTCGTATTTTTTCTCCCACATCAAAAACATACACGCCATTTATTTTAATTCAAAAAATGGAAAGGAAAAGTATTTATTTGTTGATATAAGTAGCAAGTTTACATATTTCACATTATCAAAGTTTATTTCCAATGGAATTTCTTAATTTTGATGCACTTCCAATAGAATTTTGAACATATTAATTACAAAAATATCATTAACCCCCCCTTGTAAAAAGATTATATTAGAAAACTTCATGACAAATTAAATTCCAAACCTTTACCACACAACTAATGATTAAATACTTTAACTTGGAGTAGGTGGGGTACGCCAGGCCAAGGCAGCAGTGCAACACTAAGGCGACGCGCAAGAGCCCCAGCAGCAAGCTGCCGTGATGGGCTCTCCCCCTGAAAAAATTAATTTAATATCATGTGAGCCAATGGCTCACGTATCAGATATTAAACTGATAAGAACAGATACTACACTTGATCTTAGCCAAAAGGCCGAGAAAGGTATGCTTATTCCAATCCCACAACTCTCAAGTTATACTCAACCTTCTGCTGATGCTGCTATAAGCCTACGATGTGGGACAAATCCAAGAAGTACCCTATCTACTTCATTCAGCCTTGTGTAGTATACCCTATCTAATCCAAGATTTCAAGTTGTGCGTTTCATATCATTTTTAACAAATCCTTTGGCTTCTTCTTGTTGGGATTCATTATTAGTTTGGTATGCACTGTTGAAGGGTCTTTCAAGTTTTAATCGTGAGCATTGTTAACAGATGAACTAGCTTGAGAGAAGGTGTTTAATCATGCAATATGGTCATATTTGAACTTAAAGATGTATTGGAGGGGGGAGAGAGAGAGAGAGAGAGAGAGAGAGAGGGATAGATTTGCAGTTCAATTGTTTCTCCAGTGCATTTGCAGTTCATTTTGATGAATCAGCTCCTGACCTCATTTGGTCTAAAAAAGTTGACGAGTCGGCTGGTCACTGAAATAAGCGTTTAAAGTTAACTTCTAGTAGAAGCTTGAGGTCAAAGTTTATTAAAAATATTTGCAAACTAAATAATAATTTTGTTTTGAAAGAGAATAAAAAGATGCTATAATTTATGGCAAATACAAATTATTATAATTTCAAAATTAATTTATTACTTACATAAGATTGTCTAATATTTTTATTTAAAAAATAAATTGCATTTCTTATAATTTTAGACATTACAACAATTCAATTTTAAAAGATAATAAATGGATCTTAGAAATTATCTAAAATGCAAATAATTATTAGTTTAACTATTTTATTATTTATGTTAAAATTAAATTTTACTGTTATTTTTAATTTTTTAAAAAATATTTTTTATTTCTTCTAGTCAGTGGTCAAAATTTATTAGAATATTTTGAAACACAGTCAACTTTAATAATGGTCAATTTTTTCTCTTTTTCTGGTGGTTCGCATGCATTTTTCCCACCCAAGCAGGGAAGTTAACGGAGTTAACAGCCATGTTCAACGCACATGACTTTTGTGCAACTAAAAAAGGGTGACTTTGAGTTTTCTGGGCAAAAAGCAACATTTTGTCATAGTTGTGATATCAAAAGAAATCATGTCATTATTTTATGGGGCTAAAAAAATACTTTGCATATGTCTCTATCTGTGTATGATTTCCGTTGGCATTCTAGTCAGTATAATGTGGAGCAAAATTTGTTTGAGTCCCGACATTGGGTTTCAACTTTAAAATAGTCCCTATCTTTTCAACTTACTTCAAATTAGTCCTTCCGACAGGTTATTTTTTCATATTACCCTTCTAAAATTTGTTCCTTTTTGCAAAGAAATCATTTTGATCCCTCACTGTTTATTTTCTATTCACAAATTGGTCCCTTGTACATAAATTTAGAAAAATATAACCGTTTTAATTGAAATAATTTATCTTTGGGCAATTATTTAGATATTAACTTGATCAACTACATATAAATATAATTACTATGAATTTAGTGAACTTCTTGAATTTTCCAGATAAAAGGACACTTGAATAAATAAATTGAAGAAAAATGTTTAAATAACAAAAATATCACAAATTTTTAAACAAAAATCTTCTAAAATTACAACATGAATAGAAAATAAATATGGCAGTCAAAAATATTAAAAAATGGGTACAGAAACCCCGTGCCTCTAGAATTACAAGGAAAAGTTTATTTTACATCAAAACAAAATTATATGGACTGACCTACTGGACTAAAATGATACAATGTTTGATTTTAAACAACATTATAGTTTTCGCAATTTTTGGTTGACAAAATTTTCCCTTGCTTTATATAAATATATCTATATATGCAATGGTTTTAAGGGGTTTTAATTTTTCATGCATTTTAGTACCTCCCAAGAAAATGTATAACCCTATCAAGGACCTTCTAGTATCTAAACATTCAGCACAATCTGCATCACAAAAGACAGTTAGATGCAAAACATTACCTAAAGGAAAGAACAAACCTGTCGTGGAACAATCCTTCAAGTATCTTACTAGATGGATAGTTGTATCCTAGTGAGATTGGCATGGATATTGCAAAAATTGGCTCAACTGTTGAGCCGCATGAGACATATCTTGCCGGGTAAAGCTTAAGCTTAAGTACAGTATCCTCCCAATTAATCACCTGTATTTTGAGGGCTCTAATAATAAATCGCCACATTTTGTAGTGAGCTTGATCCTGCTGGTAAAGGAGTACTAGTGCTCTTTGCTTGTTCAAGTCTTGTGTCCCTCACAATGTCGTAAATGTATTTGCTTTATCTAGCTAGCAGACCTTGTGAAGACCTGGTCAATTCAATCCGAGGAAGTGTTTAGATGCCCCCAGATCTTTGATAGTACAAAGGTCATGCAAATACTCTATTGGAGTTGACTAATATTGTTGGAATGGGTGACCAAAAGTCAATTGGATTGGTTGTTTGTCATTCGCCAATCTTTGTCAAATAATATTGAATTGATGAATACAGTAAGAATTCATCAAGTTGGCAGTATGTTTTGTTGTGCTTACCACTTATATTGAACGAGGTTTTAGTGTCACAAAGAAATACCCATAGATCGAAAGGTTAAACCTGCAGAGTTGGGTTGCATAGGTTTGGCATCCATGAAACCAACTCCTAAAGGTCGGTTTAAAACGTTCCAAGTTGAGGACTGCGAGATAGAGCATCGAGGATCCTATAGAGACTTGCATTAAGTACTGCAATCATATTTCTTCGTCAGGTGATGTAGGTCATTTGTGCATTTTTAGTGGGTTAGTTGGCAATGTAGTCAACTGACTAAACTGACTCGCGGGACCGTCATATGGAAGTCTCTTAAGGCTTGATTGGTATAACAGGGATTCTCAATTCCGATAGTATGAGATTAGTCCTAGTACTTAAAAAATCATGGCAGTCACGTGCATACAAAAACTGTGTCTAGGATTTGGCGAGCGGTGGTTGTGTCATGAGGTATGAGCATCATAAGCCTTATCCAGTACAGTTGATGTATACAGCGAGGATGGTGGATTCCAAGATATAATTTGTCCCTTGTCAATATATGACAGTGAGTTCTCCCATGCATATTGAGATGGTTTAAACTCTAAAGTCTTTGCCCAAAGCGATTGATCGATCAGGGGTAGATTTCCTAAATTGGATCAGTAGAGTAAAAGTGTCTCGAGTATCAAGCACAGTTGCCCAATCAAGAATGAGAACCGACTCCCAATTTCATGTCCTACACTAAAATCAGGAGACAGTTGATAGTAGGACCGAACTCTTGTAGACTCAGAGCCTAAAAATCCACGCCACTATTCACTTAACCTCTAGTGCCATGGACTGTTGTTAGATGACCACCCATGATAGCAAGCTATTCTCAATTATGGGATAATAAAAAATAATTAATTAAATTAGATTTAATTAATTGTATTAGTCACACACGCTCAAGTTTAATTGAGAGTGAACCTATAGAGTAACACCCTATCACTATAACGGGATGGGATTAATTTGAAATTAATTCCATAAGAGCTGGATTAATTTAATTGGATTAAATTAATCTTTGGAGCTTTAAACCAATCCATTGGATGGATGACTTGAAATTTATTAATTAGATTTTAAGTTAGCCATTAAAATTAATTGGATTAGTTTTATTGGACTTAGTCCGATTCATAAATTTAAAGAGAGAGCATGGACTTGGATCTTTTAATTAGATTAAAAGATGAGGAGTTTAATGTTGAGCTTGTAATTGAATTATATTTAATTAAAGCTGACGTGGGCTTGACTTAATTTTAATTAATTGAGCCCGATCCATTAAATACAAGCCCAAGGCCTTGGTTAGACTTTGGCTAAGTCAAAGAGGACTTTTTTGGAGAATATTTGTTGATTTTGGGAGCTCCAATTTCGTACCATGGGGTGCTAGCGTTAGAGTTTTTGAAGTTTTGGAGCCTAACTAGGTTAGCACTCCTTGTATATATATGACTAGGTCATAATATATATACCTATATAAAAACCCCTAGCCACACACAAAACACACACTAGCCTCTTTTCTCTCTAAATTTCGTCCTTATCTTTTTTCCTAACATTCTTCATCTCCATGTTTTATCTTTTGATCTTAGAGATCTAAGGTTTTAGATGTTTTAATTTTGCATTTAATTTTGGTCATGAGAAACTTTTGAGATTTGAAATTTCTGAAATTTAATTGATTCCTTTTGTTCCAGAAATTGCAGAAAAAAATAAAAAAATTCAAAAAAAAGTCAAAAAATGCAGCAGACAGTCGCTGCCTGTCGGCCGGCTGGCAGGTGCTCCCGCTACCAGCGGCAGGGGAGGTAGCGCACACGTTTCAGCAGGGCGGGCACCTGGCGCGCGCAGGCAAGGGCCGGCTCGCACCTGTGCAGCCTCTAGTTGGGGTGTACGAGAATTTTTTTGTCTTTTTAAAATTTTTTATTTTCTAATATTCTGAACATTTTTCTGAAATAGTTAATTTTGGTGACTTTAATTTTTATTGAGATTTGATATTTTTAAAAATTAAATTACTAAAATTACTTTGGATGGATTTTCAAACAATAATTGATTTTTATATGGGTTGTACTTATATCCATAGGTTGCATTATTTTTCATATAAGTCCTTGGATTGGATGTCATAGTTATAATGAATGTTTTGTGTTATATTTGGTGTATGTTTATTTTGAAAATAAATATGTTATTTTGTTAATTGGATTAACATGGATGATTATGAATCCATTGGACCTTGTGAATGATTGTATTTTTTATTGGGATGGGGTCTGTGTGCCTCTTAGTTCTAATCTTTTTTTTTTTTGGGAAAGGTAAATTTCATAAATGGAAAAAGGAGGTATAATACAACAGTGCTCGTATGATATGTTATCCCTAAACAAGCCAAGGGATACGCCATAATCTATAAAGTGCACTAGTGCTAACAGAGTTAGGAAGATTTTTGTTAAGAATTCGTAGTCTGACATCCTATATAATTAAGTTAGCTAACGTAGCAAGCGACCTCGAAGTGTGCTCGAACCGTCTCATGTTGCATTCCCTCCAAATGTGGTAAACGCATGCCCCAAGTAGCACACGGTATGCCATGTTAATAATGTGTTTGCCCCTCCAATTCCTAGAAGCCCATTCAATATCCATCCGCCACTGTATGTTAGGCTAGAGAAATCGAATAGTTCGTCTGATAATAGTCAAACGTCTACTATACTGACAACGAAAGAACAAATGCGTGTGTGTCTCCAAGTTGTCCTCAATACATAGGACGCATCCTCCTAAATGTGATAGCAATTACTTGTCCGTCGTAGCAAGCTTTTCCTGAATAACGAACCAGAGAATGAACATGTGCCACTTTTGGACCCAGGGGATCAAATAAGCAATAGAGGGCTTGTGTGGTGACAATATTGCCCGAGAACCGCCACAAAATTCGGTCATTACCTCCGTGAATGACAAGTAGTACCTTCAAGATCTCCAGACATTCGAAGTCAGTAATAGAAGGCCATTGCCACTGACCCACGTGAATGACAGCCCACAACCTGCTGGATTCCTGCAATCCCGTAACACTAGGTCCATGGGAAACTCTCTGAATAAGAGGGTCTAGATGGTGCCAAGGGTCCCTCCATAAATAAAAATCCCGCCCATCACCGCGGTAAACAACCTCCGATCGCAGCCATGCCCTTGACCGTATAAGTTTCTTCCAACACCATGACCCTCTATTTTCAGATATAGTCCAAATAGAGGAGTCCCGAAGTCGTCCTAGGTGTAACCATTCCACCCAAATGGATGTCCTGTCACAATGAATAACATTGCACAATTTTTTATACATGAGGTCCCGATTCATCGTCCCAATGTCTTTCAATCCTTGACCCCCCTCATCTTTCGGTTTACACACCTCCCTCCAAGCAACTTTAGCATACCCACTACTTCTCGTGCCTTTCCATAGGAACTTTCTTAAGCGTTCTTCAATTTTATTAATGACCATTTTTTGGAGAATGAAAGTCAAAGACCAATAAATACTCAGGGAAGAAAGCACAGATTTAATAATTTGCACTCGTCCCGCATATGATAAAGCCAACCCCTCCCATCCTGAATACCTCATCGGCAGTTGTCCCTCCTGAAACTTAAGCATCGTCAGCAGCTCCTCTTTCATTCCTTGAGCCGCTCGGGACAGTATGAGATGACTTTTTTGCGCATTTAACCGAAGCCCCGACCAATCACCAAAGCGATCCAGTCTGTCCTTGAATACACGTATAGAGTCCACCGTTGCTCGACTGAATAAGATAACGTCATCAGCGAAACCCAGTTGGAAGATATTGGAGGCTTCATATTTTCAATGAAATTGGAAGTGTCCATCTCGCTCAATAATTTGGAGGAAGACCGAGTGCATCACTTCCATAACAAGGACAAAGAGGTATGGAGATAGAGGATCACCTTGGCGAAGCCCTCTTGAGAGCACAAAAAAATCGTGTGCCTTCCCATTCAAGCCCACCGAGAATGATGGTGTTGTGATACATTCTTCAATCCATCTCATAAATATGACTGGGAACCCGAATAATTGAAGTGTGGCAAGGAGGAAATCCCACTCCACAATATCATATGCTTTACGTATGTCAACTTTCAAGGCACACAGTGGAGGTAATCACTTCTGATTATATCCGGTGGATAACTCTTGTGACATCATGATGTTATCCCTAATACTCCTGTCAGGTATGAAAACCGCCTAACAAGGACTAACAAGTTTTCCCAAGACCACACTCAAACGTTGGACCAGTAGCTTAGCAATAACCTTATAAATCACATTGCAACAAGAGATAGGACGAAAGTCAGCTACAGTAATAGGGGAGTGTATCTTGGGAATAACCGCCAAAGCGTACAAATTGACCTATTTTAAAAGTTTTCCTGTGGCAAAGAAATCTAAGACAGCTCTAGTCACTTCATCACCCACGACTGTCCATGCAGCTTTAAAAACCCCGATGAATTGCCATCCAGCCCTGGAGCTTTGTCCTCTGCTATATCAAACATTGTCAGTTTCACATCCTCAGGCGTGAAGGGCTTCATAAGCTACGAGGCTTCGTCCTCATCCACAAGATGTCCCATCCAAGGGCGCAAAAACCGCAGATCCAGCACTTCCCATCGTCGATTTTCGCCAAGTAAGGACTGATAATAGGAGACAAACTCCTCACTCACCGCAGCAGGATCGGTCTGGGTGACTCCATGACCATCGTTAATCTATAACACCCTCTTCACTGCACGCCGATGTGCAATCTTGCGAAAGAATACATGTGTGCACTGATCTCCTTCCTTCATCCACTGCATCTTTGCCCTCTGTTGCAATATATTCTGTTCCAACTTGGCTGCTTTTGCATACACTAATCGATAACAATGCTCCAAATATATGTAAAGCTCATCATGTCTGTTTAAACTTACCAGATTTTGTGCCATGTCAAGAAACTCTTTTGCAAGCTGGACGTTATGTGAAAGGTTCCCTTTCTCCCTTCTTCATTCATGGAAAATAGGTTTCAAGGCTTTCAACTTTCGAGTGACCGCATACATAGGTATACCAACTATCTCATGCTGCCAAATCTGCTACACTTGTGAGATAAAAGACGGTGAGAGCGTAAGGTAGTTATCAGATCAAAACATACCTCCAAACTGCCTCTGAGAGCCCCCAAAAATCACCAAGGGTGAATGATCAGACGTACGGGCGGTAAGGCATGTATAGGACAGCATCAGATATCTCAACATCCAAATGTCATTCGTGAGGATCCTATCCAGCCGCTTCCAAAGGTTGCGCGGGCTAGCAATGTAGTTATGCCAAGTAAACCATTCACCCTGCATAGGTAATGGTAAGAGTCCACTATTCTGAATACAGGAATTGAATTCCGCCATCGCTATCCTTATATCGCCCGACGTACCAAAAACTTCACTAAGATCTCTAACTACATTAAAATCCCCTCCAACCATCCATAGGATATCAACACAATTTAGAGCTAGAACCTCAAGGTACCCTAAAGATCCCTCCTAGCAGCCACCTCATTAGCGCCATAAATAATAGTAATAATAATAGGATTATGCGAGGCTCTAAATGTAATACGAGCATGGATAAATTGAGATCCCAACGATAGCACATCAACATCAATAAAGCTATCATCCCATGCCAACCAAATACGACTACCAACAGTTGCATAATCCACAAACCATTTTCACTGGGGCATTAAGAAAGATTGAATACGAGCAACATTATTCAATTGAACACGAGTTTCAATAAGACTAAATAACTGTAACCTGAACTCCGCAACTAGATCTCTGACAGCTAGTTGGTGGTCCCACTTGTTCAGGCCACGAACATTTCATATGCCAACGTTCAACATTGTTCAAGGCACAAGGGGTTGCATGCTTTAGGACCCCCAAGAGCTTCATCAGATTCATCAATCAAGTGCAAAGCATTATAGGTAATAATGGCCTTACCCTTATCCACTTGACTCGGACCCGTCTTCTTCGTTAGTATGTCTCGATTTTTAACTTGCTCACTACAAGCTAATTAGTTAGTCCCCTTCTCACAACCATCTCGAGCAGGACCCAATTTCGGTACATAGACAGTCACCGGAGGCTTCGTAGATTGGATCACTTTCTTCACCCCACACTTTTTGGTACTATGACCTAACGTCATACAACTGGTACACTTTTGCGGCATCCACTCATACTCAATGTCGATCTTACAGGGTGATTCTCCTCCATCTTCATCAGGACTCATCATGATAATATATTTTGCCAGTTTAGAGCTGATATCAAGCATCACACACACACGAGCGAAATTCAGTCTCGTGCATGCTCTCGTAATGGTGTCCGGATACAACGATTTTCCCACACCACTAACCACCGTACTAAGCCCTTCCTCAGTCCCTCCATTGGAAGGTGACGTAACCGGATTCAAACAGGAACTTGCGTATGCTTGAACTTTCTCATCATCATGCCTGGTTCCCACTTTTGCAGGACAATAGGTTGTCCCTGGAACAACCACGGTCACCCTTCAATAACCCCTTCCATGTCAATAACCGTTTTAAATTGGAAGAAAAAGAACCCATTTGCAGTCGCATTGACCTCACGCAAAGCTGACCATACAGATTTGGCGTACTCCTTCAAGTGATAAAAGTAAGGCCGTTTTCAAGAAAATATCCCGCATCCGTAGATCTCCATCATCGAGAACCCTTCTGGATGGAATCCAGTGTCGGACGTACAATGGTCTCACCATTTTATACCATCGGAGCAATATACGATAAAGTTTTCCAAGAGGAATTATTAAAAGCATCAGCTATTTTATCATCCACAACATGCTCAGGACACGCATGCAACGGAACATTGCTAATTAATAACCCAGTAGGACCAAATTGTACCTTAGGGGCTTGTTTGTATGTCATCTCATGAACTTTATCCACATCATGCACCCATTTCTCCAACTAGACAACAGCATTTATCGCATTCTTCGAACCCACGCAGTCCACCTCATCCCGCCCTTACTCGCCATGTCAGCCTCCACATCACCACTTACGTGTGCCACGTCAGCACACTCATTTACATGAAATTCAGCACGATTATCATCGTCAACGCACCGCCTTTGCTGATCGAACAAATTGCCCGATAACCTGGTCCTCGACCCATCTGTACGGCCCTTCGTCGGAACAGTCTATGAGCAACCAGCTGGAACCTGCTGCTCGTCACCATACTCTGCTGCAGCAACATCTTTCACATGTTCAGGCACTGCAACCCTCTTTGCCGGTGGGATATGTATTTCTCGTGCGTTTTCCAATTATAGACATTGATCACCAGTGTTTTCCATGGTTGTCGATGCATAATCGGCGCCACCACCTCCTGTCTCGACCCAAATCGGCCAAATTTGTCTTCCCACCGCACCTGCAATTTTTTCAGCGCATCTATGGACGCATAGTCACAATCAACCACTCTATACGCCAGCTTCAAGAACTCCTCAATGTTGAATTCAACCAGCAACTGGTTTGCATCACCTTTTCCATTGCCATCGCTAGGGTTAGCTTGGCCAAACCCTAGATACGATTTATCCCCCCCCCCATCAAAACTTCTCTTTTATCCATAGGAATCCGACCTCCATACCAATATTGCTAAAGCAATCGTCTGTATCCGGAGAGGAGCTAATTTTCGTCGTCTTCCTCCCCAGCACCGCGTCTCCCATGCAAAACCCTAATTTCGATGACTTACGCAGGACGAAACGCTATAAGAGTTGGGGTTTAAGCGTTGGAATTAGAGACGAGGATGGTTTTCTCAGGGTTTCTGGGCTTTCTTTATCCTTGATAGACCAAATCCTTCGCAAGCCTAAAGATGGGGCCTGCAGAAAATATTAACACTTTGATGCTTAAGTCAATACGTAACTTTGAACTAATAATATTAAAAAGAAGATATATGAAAATAAGATAGCAAGCTATACTGAAACAAGGGAAAAGTATTATTTTAGTCCGCTAAGTATGCCTAATTTTAATTTTAGTCCGATAACTATGTCCATTTTTGTTTAGGTCCAGTAACTTACGAAATTGCTTACTTTTAGTCCTCTGGCAGATTTTCTAATAATTTTACCCCTATGCAACTTTTGAAAGGCAGTTTTAGTCCATATACACTCATAGATAGTAAGATGCATAACATTAATTGAAGCACCCAAATCATATATGATTTTTTCTATTCCAATCTTTTCAATTTTACAAGGGATAGAAAACATACCCGAATCTTTGCATTTAGGAGGTAGTTTCTTTAAAAAATAGAGGATATATTTTCTTCGATACTTACCCTGTCATCACCTTTCAATTTGATTTGGTTGGTGCACAACTCCTTCTAAAACTTTACATAGCGAGGTAATTGTTTAATTACATCGAGTAAGAAAATATTTATCTCTACTTTGCAAAAAAATTCAAGGATTTCTTCTCCTCTTCCTATTTTACGGACTTGACAAATCTCTTTGCAAATGGAGGTTTGGGCACCAACATCTTGGGATGCTCCTTTTCGGCTAGGTTGGGCTTGTCGGCTTGCTTTTGGGGCATCTTGAATTCATGCTCTATTTTGCCTTATTGTGCGTACCCACACTTAGTGCTATTTTCATCCTTGATACCTAAAACTTTTTTCCACTGTGCAAGACAATAGCACTAATGTCTTGTTTAGTATTAACAATAATTTGGAATGGTAACTTACCTTGGGACTCTAACCGACTGACAGATGACGCTAATTTACTCACTTGGAACTCCAAATTTTGAATGCTTGCTCGAGCTTCGTACTCCAAATTTGAATGCTTGCACGAGTCTCCTATTGAAATTGTTGAGTGTTGGCAACAAGTGTTTTCATTATGACTTCAAGAGATGTATCCGATTTGGAATTAGACTGAGGTGGTGGCCAAGTTTGAGGTTGAGAACCATAGCAAAAGGTTGGGATGATCCCCCCATCTTGGATTTTACGTATTGGAATAGAGATCATATCTACTTTGTGATGGTCCAAAGAATCCTCCTATGACATTAGCATGCACGGGGGTTCTTCGAGCATAGGACAAGCATCGGCGGCGTGAGCCAAAGAGGTATATATGCCACAAGCTTTGACTTGTTGAGGACTTCTATAATGAATCGCTTACAAAGAGAGGTAAGTATTTCTAAGCGTTCATCAATGGAAGTATTTACCCCATTAACCTTCCTTGGTGGGTTCTTGTTTCTACCACCAAATTATTGGGTGTTGGATGCCATGGTCATAATGAGGTTGCGTGTTTCGGTACGGGTTTTGTCGAACAAAGCACCTCCACTTGCCACATCTACCAAGCTCCTATATGTATCGACAATCTTTCATAGAAATATTCGATAAAGAGATAATTCGGGATTTGGTGATGAAGATAATTCTTTGATAAAGAGATAATCCGGGATTTGGTGATGAGGACAACTCTCCACCAATTGCTTGAATCTTCCCAAATACTCATGGAGGTTTTCCCTAAAGAATTGACGTATTCCACTGGTTTCCTTCCGGATAGTTGTGGTTTGTGAGGCAAGGAAATAGTTTCAAGAAATTTCTTTTTAAGCTCGTTCCAACTAGTGATGGATCCTGAAGATAGGTATAAGAGTCAATCCTTTGCTTTGTCGTCTAAAGAGAATGAAAAGGCTCGTAGTTTGACTTGTTCTGTTGTAATCCCTTGGGGTCTCATGCTAGAACACACTACATGAAATCTTGAGATCTTTGTGTTTATCTTCAACTGCAAGGCCATGAAAAGTGGAAAGTAAGTGAATAAGGTCATATTTTAGATCGAAATCAACTTCTAATGTTGGATATTCAATGCAAAGAGGTTATGATTCAAGTCAAGAGAGGTCATCACTTTAATCGTCCATTCTTGATTCCAAGCCATGACTTCGTCTTCAGAATCGCAAGATGTGGGCACCCCTAAGGCTAGATCTTAGAAGAGGCGGAGGCGTCTTCATTATATTGCTTGGTTTCTTTTCAAAGTCTTCGTGCGGTCTTCTTGATCTTAAAGTTAAAATTCAAGTTCGCCTTTACGAGAAGATCGTGGCATTAAAACCAAGTAACAAGGACAAATAATAAGAAGAAATTAATTTAAAGACACCAATCCCTGGCAACGGCACCAGAATTTGATGAGTGCCTAATCCATCAAAATATATTTTCCTACTAAAACTTGTGAAAATAGTGAGTACATTTGGATCCACGGAGGTTGATTTTAAATTAATTTCTTCAGATAAAAATAAAAAAAGGGGAAAGTTTTGTTTAAAGTCTAAATCTATTCATAAAATTAAAAAGAGGAATAAATATGAAAAGAAAGGTCTTTGATTAAAGACAAGATTACGCTTGATCCATGATTGATAATTGATACAAAGATGACAATCATTCTAATAAATAAATTGGTTATGATCATTGGAATGACCTAATGACCTCACCTTTTCGTACCTTCTAGGTAGTCAAGGAACACTTGTTGACTAGTTTTCTAATCAACAAGCAATCCTGAGAACATACTCAAGATTTAAGTTACCAATAGCATAACTAGAAAGGCCCAATTCTAACCAATAAATTCCTACGAGAACTTATTGAAGTTAGATTGTCTATTCCCCACAACAAACCGACCACTATGACATGATAAATTATGATGTATTACCACTAGTTATTGAACTAAACAAAGAATTACGAATTTGCAAGTTCAACAGGCTAAGCAAATATTCTTGACAATGAAAAATGGGCCCTATGATTCATAAATCAAATTATTTATGATAAAAGCACAGAGAACACAAGTACCTAAATAAATAAAAGTAAAAAAGTACAAATTAGATCTCACAATATATGTGAATCAAGCATTCGCAGTATCTTTAATCAGAAATTAAAAGAACTAGCATAACATGACAATGAGAGAATACATAAAACAAGAGAGAATTTTATAAAGAAAACGCAAAGAACAAAAATATGAGATGAGATGGTAGATTACATCGCCTATTTATACTACTAAGTTGCATGATAGACCTAGATACTGATGATTCCAAACATCAAAGTGTACTATATTTCATGTGTGGCCAGCTTTCCTCCAAAAAATTTATCTTTGTTTGCCTTCTTTTGTCGATTTTCCGTAGGGTTAGTCGTAGGTATGCCTAAAAAAATATGCAAATTTGTCAATTTACTGGCTTTGACCTCATTCCTTCACTTTTCATTCGAAAAGCCTCTTTTAAGCTAGAGCTGCAAAATACCACTTGGTTAGGAGTGTTTTCAAAATACTGTAGTATAGCCGAACATCATGAAAATATAACAAATTAAGCACCTATCTAAAAGTAAAATTCAACAGATAAAGTCGGCGATAAGAGAAGTTAAAAATAAAATAGATGTTTGTACTTCGTTGCATATGAGATTGAACAAAGTGCTCCTCCATCGGAATATAAGATTAGGTCGCTAGAAGTACCTGGTCTCTGTGGGTGATACAAGATTTATACAACTCCCATGAGTCTTGGCCAACCAAGATTCTTAATGTGGAACTTGAATTGGAGATTTCCCAATTAGGGATAATTTTATCTCCCTCCCTTAGCGGTTCAACAAGAAGGAGTCTTTAGTTGATTACGCAACCTTGGCCTTTCTCTTTTCTTCAAACCACAATGGGGACCATCTACTGCACATTCTAGATTTGCTTGAGCGAGAATCTTTACTTTGATGCTTGTGTTTGCTCTTTTTTTATGACGATCTCGCGATCCTTCGATGAGCAATGAATTTAGGATTGTGATCTTGGGAATATGGTTAGGAGCAATTTCATTTATAGCCACGATTCATCGAGTTTGGGTTTCCCATTGCCTTGATCAATTCCTCCACCCACAACCTCAACCATGACCTCTGTAGGATAAGGATTAGACATAACGGGGTGAGAAACTTGCTGAGAGAATTCCTCTGTTGGATTGGAAGTATCACCTAGAAAGAAAAGGGATTGGGTGCAATCCAAGTTGGAAGAATCCCCTTCTTCGACCTAAGTTTATTAGTGATCCATGAGTTCATTATTATGCAAACTGAAAAAGAATCAAAAGTTACATTAGCTTAAGCTAACAGTTAACAAAATAAGGAAGAAAAAAGGTTGCATAAGGAAAAGCTTCTCCTTCTATGTATCAATAATGAAGCATGTTGGTGGCAAATCTAAAGTTTGGGCGAGCAGCCAAATAGAAGAATCTCCTCTCACCCAATCTCTTAGAGGTGGTAAAAGATTAAAGGGACCATAATTCTCAAAATTGGAGTCATACCCTAAATGCTTTATTATCATGACAAAAACTAAGATAGAGCGAATTGACTTAGGATATAGTTGCATGGAGCATAAATGAAAATTATTAAGAATTAGCCCAATAGGCACAGGAAGAGGAAAACAAAGACCTGCTTCAAGATGGGAAAGCAAAAAGCCACAATAACCCTCCTTGTGAGGAATATGCATTATATCAGACAATTTCGGAATGACTACTTCATAGTCCTTAGGGGAAAAAATTGGAATCTTATCTAATCAGCCGTTATTTTCACTATACAAGTAATGTCAGCCGAGGGACAAAATCATCATGTTCTAGTACTTCTTAAGGGCAGTAGTACAATCATTTTTTGAAGTGGTACTTCTTAATTGTTCAACTTCCTCAGTGCCTAAGATCCCTGTGTTGATGCAGTCTCTCATCTAGTAATCCATGTTGAATTTAGCTATATGGAATTTACAAGGACTCAACAGGCGAACACCAACTTGCAGTCTCCACCCTGGTTGACAATTATCACTTACATATTCTCGGCCTCTTAGAAACACGGGTCCAAGCGACTAATGCGGTACATATCCAACTTGCTACCCTTCCTCGTTGGAAGTGGTTTACTGATTATGTAAGTTCTGATTATGCGGTACGTAATGAGTTTAATGATTGTGTCATGCATACTGGCTTGCTCTCTTTACCTATGCAAGGGGAATGGTTTACGTGACACAACTGTAGTACTGATTTCCATAGTTTATGGAAGCGATTGGATCGAATGCTAGTGAATGACATGTGGGTGATGAGATGGCCGAGGGTTTCCTACATAAACCTCACACCACATACTTCCAATCATTTCCCCGTTGTTCTTAGAGGGGACCCCCAACGACAATTGGGAGGTATGTTTCGTTTTGATAACTTTCTTGCTTTATCCTCCCAGTTTATTCCTAGTGTGAAGAATACTTGGCGGCACCATATTGTGGGAATTCCAATATACTCGCTTATGCGTAAACTCAAAGCACTAAATCCCGTGTTCCGATAGCAGCGAAGGAATAAGGGGGATTTGTCACGTAATGTTCAGCTGGCCAAAGACTTTCTTGATACAGCTCAGCGGTTACTCAGCATGGATCGACATAATTCTCTACTCTTTTCACTTGAGCATTATTGCAGATTGATATATGCACGAGCAGTGCAGCTTGAGCAAGTTACGCTTTAGCAGCGTGACAAGCAATGCATGAAAGGATGAGATCAATGCTCGCGAGTATTTTTCTGAAAAATTGCGCAGCGCCGTACAAAACGCCGAATTTTCTAAATTGATGATGAGCTTGGCCATACCCGTACGGATTACTAAAAGGTGATTCAGGAGTTTATTGGGTTCTATGGCAACTTGTTGGGAGTCGAGCGGAGCAGAAGGTTTCTAGACCTTCGGTTGCTACGTCCGTGAGTACGCCACATTGTGACCAATGAAGAGACTCGAGCGATGATGCGCCCGGTGTCAGATGATGAGGTTAAATTAGCTATATTTGATATTGTAGTTGATAAAGCCCCTGGGCCGGATGGGTATACCTCAAGATTTTATCAAGCCGCATGGCCTATTGTGGGTGCTGAAGTGACGCAGGTTGTTCGGGATGTCTTCACCACTGGCCGAATCTTGAGATAGGTGAATGCTACAGTTCTGGCACTCATCCCCAAGGTACACAATCCTACACGTGTATTGACTTTAGACCGATTGCTTGTTGTAATGTTTTGTATAAAGTCATTACTAAAATCATTGTGCAAAGAATGAGTTCGATGATGGATAAACTTATTAGTCCAGCGCAAACAACCTTTGTTCCGGGTCGCTCTATTATCGATAATATACTACTGGCACAGGAGTTGTTTACAGGGTATAATCAACAACGCTTGCCACCTCGCTGTGCCCTTAAGGTAGATATACGTAACGCATATGATACAGTTGAATGGGATTTCCACATTGCTACCTTGCAGCTCTTTAGATTTACTGATAGGCTTATTCATTGGTGGAAGAATGTATTACTACTACCTTGTTCTCTGTTGGGATCAGTGGGAAACCACATGGTTTCTTTCCTGGTGCTCGGGGTCTTCACCAAGGAGACCCCATGTCCATATATTTATTTGTCTTGATTATGGAGGTTTTGAATCTTATTTTGCAGCAACTAATTCATCAAGACAGGAGGTTTGTTTTTAACTGGAGATGCGAGCCGCTGATTGGTTCAGTTTGGATTTGTTAATGACCTATTGTTGTTCTGTTGGGCTGAGCCAGAGTCCGTACGAGTGCTCAAGCAGGGACTTGATTTATTTGGGGATTTGTCCGGCCTTCGGGTTAACGCCTAAAAGAGTAACTTTATTATCTCACAGTCAGCTGTGGGATCCAGGATTTGCTGATTGACCAACTCCACTTCCAAGAGAGACTTCTGCCAATGAAGTATTGAGGACTTCCTCTTATCTCATCACGGCTCACTATTTCGAATTAAGCGAGAAGGTAAGATAAGATATTTTAAAATTCTATAACCAATGATGGATTGAACTTGTAACTGTGCCAAGAGAAGGTAGTTTCCGACCCTTACTGTTAAAACTGGATCAGAGGGCACGACATTATCTTATGCAGGACGAGTACAGATTATTAAATCTCTTCTTACTTCCCTTAGTATCTATTGGGCGTCCGCTTTTATTCTACCCAAAGGCATCATTCGAGAGATAGAAAAACAGTTGAGGCCTTCTTATGGAAGGGATCATCTGCTCGAGGGTATGCAA
Organism: Sesamum indicum; assembly: GCF_000512975.1. Lineage (NCBI taxonomy): Eukaryota > Viridiplantae > Streptophyta > Magnoliopsida > Lamiales > Pedaliaceae > Sesamum > Sesamum indicum. Next base: position 9,376,085 of record NC_026149.1, on the reverse strand, counting down.
AGGTGGCATGGGAATGTGTATGTCATCCTATTCATGAAGGTGGTCAAGGGATTCAAAATATTGCTACTCTTAACCGCGCACTTATGGGACTCAAATTATGGCAGATTATTCACGACAACCGAGCTTCTATTTGGGTTGATTGGATGTATAATACACGCCTGAAATAGGTTACTATCTGGATGGCCCCTGAGCGAGGGGGTTCTTCGAGTTGGAGGAAACTCTTTCGATTACGGCCACTTCTCGGGCCTTTTATTCATTATTTTATAGGGAATGGAACTACTTTTTTGCTATGGCATGATCTTGGTCCACTCATCTAACAGTTCCCGCAGGACCCTCGACTTACAAACACTATGGAGACGGAAAAGGTTGTTGTTTTCCTTCTAAATGGGCAATGGTGTTGGCCCTCTATTACTGACACTCACTCTCTACAGCTCTTGCATTCCCTTCCACCCATCCATAGAGGGGCTGATTATATCCTTTGGCGGTCAAGAGATACACAACTAACAGTTGCTATGATGATACGTTCAATACGGGGTGAAGGGCCCAAGGTAGGTTGGTCTTCACTATTGTTGGGCTGCTTCAAAACCCCTAGGCATGCTTTTGTGTTATGGCTAGCGATCCTTGGTAGACTCTCTACTATGGATAAGCCTTGGTTGGCTCATCTTAATAGTTCTTTCGTACTTTGTTCTGATGGTGCTGATTAGACCCATGATCATCTTTTTTTTCGCTGCACTTAATCACATGGCTGCTTGAGGGTGATTCGACGCATACTTCGGTTTGATTGGCCAAACCGAGCTTGGGCTACTGACGTCTTACGGGCTGCTCACATATGGAGAGGAAAACACTATGTTTCTACAGCCTGCCGCGCTCTTTTGGCCTCATGTGTGTACCATATCTGGCGTGAGCGCAACATTAGACGATTTGATGGAGTACATAGAGACATACACACTGTGGGTGCGCTGATGGTTCGAGATGTGCAGCAGAGGATTCTTAGTGTAGCATTACCTACTGCGATTAGCACTTGTGCGCTTTACCGCTTATGGCGAATCCCTTGGCCTGTCGAGGAAACCGCTTAGATTAAACAAATTATATTGTACTATTGTATTTTTTTTACTTAATGAAAATTACCTTTATCGAAAAAAAAAAAAAGAAAGATCCCTGTGTTTCTCATTTAGGCCTGGTCGCTCACCGACCCAACCTTACTTGGGACCTAGAACCAGCACTATCCGATGGCTTCGTACTTGAGACATTAGGATAATGATATATGAACCCATACAAATACTAGCATTTGACTCTATAAATACCTTTAACCATTTCAAATGGTGTTACACCATTTATTACTTTCACACTAGCTTACAAGTCTTCCTTCCCACTTTCCGAACTTGTGAACTAACTTAAGCATCTAAGGCCCTTTGTTGGGGACTACCCAGTGAGTCTAACGAACTTTTTTCTTCTCAAGTCACCAAAACACACTATCCAAACCACTTGAAAGGCCCCCTAGATCAGATCCCTTCTTCAAAAATTGCCGGCGACGAGGGGTGAGCGACTATGTTGCAGGGGACATACGACCACAGCTCTACTTTCTTGCCGGTTGCCAAAGTTGCCTTCAACACTTTGTTATTGTCCACATAGCCATACATTGTTGCCTTCTGTAGTTTCAAGCCCATGTCCATTGATTTTGCTCCTGTATGTCAATATATATATTATTATATCAATTATCCGTAGCCAGAAGAGCACAGTTCGATGGGAATCAATTTTTTAATCTATTTAATTTAATATATACAAATTATGGGTACAAAAAATATATTATTTTTATTTTATTTAAAGAAGTTTTATACACGTGAAATGACAACAGGTTTTGGAAAAAAAACTCAAAAGGTAGATCTTGTTTTATTTCTTTTTTCTATGGTTTTAATACCTTCAAAACCTTTGCTTAATTATATTCTTGAGTTAATTACAGCGGCTCTCCTGGGGAAATTAAAGTAATTTCTCACTGTCTCTTTTTTTCTATTCTGAAATCATCAAAATCATCTTATTATTATAGATATTTAAGGGTACAATTGGTATTCTCAAATTTAGTTTTGTGGTGTTATAAACTATCATTTATGAGTGAAAAAGAACTTCTACTTCTTATATATTATATAATAGCTGTAAAAGATGAATATTTCAATGTGCAAATGAAAATTTTTAACAGCCCTTTAAATAGTTGTAGCAATATGACCATATGACCTTAAAATAAAAACAATTTAAAAAATATAATCTTTACGGTCTTTTTATATTTCATTATATTTTGTGACCTTTTTAACCAAATACTATATTATATTATCACAAATTATGTCTCACATACAATACGTCAAACCAAACACTATATAATGATAATAGGATGAGTTATCAGTCCATATTCTATTTCACCAAATTCCACGCATAATCCTATCACACCAACCAAACGAATCCCCAGAGAAAAAGATTTAGGGATTGAAAAGAAAAAATGTGTAAAAACTTTATTGTAAGCTTTCCTTTTGATGAGGTTAATTTAGTTAATATATTTAATGTATATAAAAAGTAGTCGTTCTAACCTTTCCTCATAATTAATATATTATTACACTCCATGTGTTTGTTTAAATATATTTTATATAAAATATTAAGGTATCTACATGATAATTTCTTTTCATTGTTAAATGTTTCTTAATTATGTGAAATATGGTTAAAAAGTTTGGATGGCAAAGTTGGAGAGGAGAGGGAAAAGAGTATAACTTAAATTATAAACAATAAAAATAATCATAAATTAAAATATGGCAAAAACATTATTGTTACTTTTTCTTGCAAGTGAGGTTAATTTAGCCATTAAGTTAAAATGCAAGCGGCGTAGTTACATCAATCTCCTCATGCTTAATATACAGCATAAACGTAATGAACTCATAGTAAAAATTACAAAGGACAAGCTTTTTCCATATAAAAATAAGTGGTCTTATACTATATTCATACTATGGCATACTCTACTTGCGCATAATTCTTTAATATCAAAATAAAATTTTTATTATTTTATAAAGTATATACAAGTAATAAGGTATAGATTTATGAAAAAGCAGTGATAAAGAACAGATAATGATATAATATAAGAATGAAAAAAAATGCATGAAAAATTTTAAAAAAAAATAACTACCTAAAAATAGTGAAAAGTTAAATAAGACGCCTAAAAAAAGTGAGACACGCAAAAACCCTCTAATAGATTTTGAAATGGGCTTATTCGATTGTGCCAAGACACTGGCCCAACTCCACTACCTGAATATGAAAACTTTAGTTGGTAGGGTCGCACCACCACAAACCTCTCTATCACAAATTTTGACATAAGCTCGACCACTTGAGTCGACTTACGTGGGCACCCCTCCCAAATACAATGGAAGTCGCCAACCTAGATCATAGACCTTTTTGTTCGGGCATTGACTCGGTCCGTTTTATTTCCTTTTCCCATAGTTAAACTTGTTTTAGCTATGTGGGAGATAAATTAATACCACTTGACTTCCTCAATTATGTTTTTGGTTGATGCATCAAAAGATTCAAAACCTGTGATTGAGGCCTCAAACATGGAACCTGATGTTTGATGCATCAAAAAAAGAGATTCAAAACCTATGATTGAGGCCACTATGATGTGTTGTTCGGAAAACTCAAAAGTAAACTGGTGCGGAAAGGTCTTTTCGGGATTGTTCTTTTTCTTTCTAGAAAAAAATGACTATGACCCTCCTTATGCTTCGGAGCCGTGGTATTTACAGGATTTCATCTTCTGAGATCCTCCTTGATAGATTTGGAGGAAATCTTTCCTAGGTACTCGTTCTAAAATGCATTTATTGAGCTAGTAAAGAATGCTGTTTCATATGGGCGCCTTCGCGACGAATCTTTGAGGAATTCTTTGAATATTTTTCACATTTTCCTCTTGGCGCTCGTAAAATGCCTTTTAATAGTAGATCTCCAAGGAATATGATCTTGTTTCTTTTTCGAAAGCTCATAAAAAATACGTAGGTTTTAAGTCATTCTTTCTGCTTGTGTTCTTAAGGTAGCTCATCTGTTTTTTAACATGACAGGTCATATTTTCCTTTCAGAAATTTGCTCATAATTTATTTGGAATTTCATGATGATGATGGACCTTCAAAAGAATTTTTAATACATTAATTACAAAATTATCATAACACCTTACAAAAACATTATATTAAAAAAAACTTGATTAAGATTACATTCAATTTCTTAAACACACTACAAATGAAAATAAATTTAAACTTGGAGTTGGTGGGGTGCGCCAGGCCAAGGCAACAGTGCAACGCTTAGGCGACGCGCGAGAGCTCAGGCAGCAAGCTGCCATGATGGGCTTTCCCCCTGGAAAAATTAATTTAATATCATGTGAGCCGATGGCTCACGTATCAGATATTAAACTGATAAGAACAGATACTACACTTGATCTTAGCCAAAAGGCCGAGAAAGGTATGCTTAATTTAGACCATTAGCTCTCAACTTATACTCGACCATCTGCCGACGCTGCTTTAAACCTCCGATGTGGGACAAATTCAAAACTATGCTATGCTATGCTATTGCATTCAGCCTTAAGTAGTGTACTTGATAACCGATACTGATAATTGTATTGGTTTTTATTTGAAAAGGTTGATGTTGCGTTTTTTGGATTTGAAGTCTCACGTTTGAAATCTTTATTAACAAATCATTTGGCTCGTGGAAGTTCGGATTTAGTACTACTTTGGTGTGCACTGTTTGACAGTCTCCCAAGTTTTCATCTTGATCATTTTTAACACCTGAACTAGGTTGAAAGAGCGTGTTAAATCATGCCTACGGTCTAAAGTATGGTCTGTTCTGCAGTAAGTTTGCTTTTTGGAGCTTGAGTCATATTTAGTTCAATACACAGGAAGCCACAACATTGTCTTTGGCATTCAGGTGCGATTCATCCGGTCGTGCCTGATTGTGTTTTGGAGAAATTCATGGGCCTTTTGCAGTGAGTATCCTTTTTATATACTCCATGTGATGGATTCTACATAATTCTAACTGATGAGACCGCCCGGTTAAAGCGCTTGTATCTATTGAGTGGGCCATTTTCTTGTTGTGTTTGATTATTTTTCAACCTTCTCAAGCAAGAACCATTGATTTTTTCAAGCATACATGTGATTGCAACGGATAGAGCTCTAGTATCACTTGATTTGGATCCTCTGTACATCAAATGAAGAGATTCAGGTGCTGAGATGTGGGCATTGGGGTTGTTGATAGATTTCTTACTGGCTGTTCAGCTGTGAAAATGGCCTGCTCTTGAAATGAAGCTTTGCAGGTCATGCAGAGGTTTTCAATGTCCCTACATCTGATACAAGCCGTGCTGTGAGCTTACTCATGCATTGAGGTGTATGGATCTGTGGTTGTAGCAACAAGCATAATTATGAGAATCAAGAATGGACTCATAAAGGCACAGTAGGCCAAAATAAAAGATCAATCTGCAGCCCCACGCAAAAGAACTTTGTCCTGATGTTAACTTTCTCTGTAAGATCACAAAAGCACATACGTATGATTGACAATGTTAGTTTGTATGTCTATATGTACCAAGGCCTCAAAGAGTGTCAGTTCTTCATTTTTGCAGATAATTGAACTTTGATTTGCAATATTTGAACTTGAAGACGTGTTTGAGGGGATCTCCTTGTGGTCAATGCTTAAACCTTTTCAAGGAGAGTTCTTGCCAAAACCACAGGAGCTGTCTTCCTGAGGTAATAAACAGGTAGGGGTCCGCCAAACCCCCCGCCTAGGCACAGGCAGCTTTCGCAAAAAAAAAAAAAAACCACAGGAGCTGTCTTCTGAAGTACAGTTCTTACCACAATTATAGGAGATGCTAAAGAAGTTGACGGGTTGGCTGGTGAAAACAGAGTATCTTTTCATTTCGACAAGATGATTAATCAAGTGAAGGCTGATCTTTTACTGATAACTTAACCCATTTATACATCTTAAAATAGGAAAGAACCTAATAGAATAGGTATCGGAAAGAAGCATTCAAAATTAATTCTTAGTAGAAGCTTCAAACATCACCGAGGTATTTCTTGGGTAATTGTCAACATATTGGCTGAACAACGTTCTATAGAACTGCATATATTTTGACTATCTGGACTTCTGCATGTTGAGAAAGCCGGCATGTTAGGGACCGGCACACTATCTGTCTCATTTTTGAGCATTGACGAGACCTCCAGCATAGACGGCCTATCTTGCCATCTTTCTTGGACACATAACAGAGCGACTTGCATGCACGTCTTCATTTTGCATGTCGAGCTAGTATCGTCCAAAGATGGATCCATGAAATCAATGCTATTGTCATTTCTCCAAAGCTCGTATGCCTAACCAAATTCAGTGTCGAAATGTTAGTTTCTCCACATGATTACTATAGACATCAACCATAACGAACCAATTATCAGTCTCTTACATGCTGTAAAAGATTTATATTCTTGTGCACACCATATAGACATGATGTCTTCTTCCCACTTATGATCTGTAGTAATAGTACGCCAAAACTATAGACATCGTACTTTCTTGAGTATATTCCTCCTTTTACATACTCTGGTGGAACATAACCACTAAATTGCAAGAACACAAAAACAAAACATTAAGAGTGTAAAACGTAACTTTCTGTGTCTGAGAGCTTTTTATGAGTAATTCTACTTACTATGTTCCAATAATCCTGCGTGTGCTTGCTGCATTTTCGTCCTTCTGGAAAATTCTAGCTATTCCAAAATCTGATATTTTCGGTTTCATTTCTTTGTCCAGTAAAATGTTGCTAGCTTTCAAGTCTCTGTGAATTATCGTGACTTGTGAGTACTCCTGCAGATACAATAGGCCTTGAGTAACACCGTCAATGATCTGAACTCGTTTCTGCCAATCTAAGCACAACCGCTTTACCGGATCTGCAATATACTGACAATGTTGTGAAAGCAGGTATGCTTATTAGTGAATATAATTTGTGATGTTAAACGTCTCGCTCTGAAACGGATGTTAAATTTTCCTGTGTTGAAGGGTGTGATAAAGTGAAGTCCATTAGCTGTGCCTAAACATTAAAGTTCTAAAGCCCAACTCAAACTCATTTCTGTCAATCTAAGCACACGTCTTCAAAGGGCTTTGCAAAGATACTTCTATTGATCTCCTGCAATAAGAAAAGATGTCAATATATAGTAGAAAAGAGAGCGATCACTGACCAAAGAGGTACATATCCAAGCTCCTATTCGGCATGTACTCGTACACGAGCATCTGTTCTTCCCTTTCTGTACAGATTCCAAGAACTTTCACCAAGTTGACATGTTGTAATCTTGTTGTAAGTGCAAGCTCATTCTTGAGTTCCTCTGTCCCTTGTGTAGAACCTTTTGAAAGTCTTTTTATAGCAATCTGAAGTCCATTGTTCAATTCACCCTAACAAAAAAACATGCATAAGTAGTTGATTTAACATTGATTGCTATCGAAATACGATAAAATTTGTCGGTGTCGAAATGCTGAAATCTATTGCTAATAGCAAAGCAATAACCTTTGCATGGGCTGATGGAGCAACAACAGGCATAGCCGACAGAGACTTAAAGATAACATATTACCTTATACACAGATCCAAATCCACCCTCGCCAAGCTTGTTTTCACATGAAAAATTATCTGTTGCTGCTGCTATCTGAGTGAAACTGAAGACTTGCAGATTAGACCACTCTTTTGTTTTTCCTGAAGCTGCTTTTCCTTTCACTGAGAGAAAATTTAAAAAAAGAACAAACAAGAAAACAGTTATCCTCCTCCTTTCTTGGTGTACACAGAATGCTGAAATGTGGATTGGTACCTTTCGACATTATAAATTTTCTTTTCAGGCAGCATAGTATTGTCCCAAGTAGGAGAATGGCTGCAAATGTTGTCGATAGCAGAATCACCCGTAGTTCGTGTTTGAGGTTTTGATCTTCCTCTTCTTCTTTTGCTGTAAATGAGGTCATTAGAAATCTGTTCAGAACATTTTTTGTTTTGTTCAAGTTTGAATGTGTCTGTTTTGCACAATACATCCTAGTGATCCTTGTGCAGGTTGTCTAAATATGATTGAATGTATTATTTCCTACACATATAAAATATTCTTACAATCTCATCTTCTTACCTGTTCTGGAAAGAGTCCAATCCATATCGTCGTTGGGTACTTGAAACACACTGTAACCAAGAAGGCCCTTCTGCTTTGCATAAGAAACTTTAATCTTAACTACTTCTACATCATCGAAACCAATCCAGAACGAACCAATCTTACAGTAGTTCACCACATATGTGGAGTTAAACGTCGGTTGAACTCCGTAGCTGTTAAGGTACCACTTAATGTGTCGGTAGCTGATAGAGCCATCCGGAGTCATGGCCACGCCTTTTGCTGGTGCGCCTATTCCATAATCATTGGGGTTTACTAACGTCCACGCATATCCATGGTATGGCAACCCAAGAACCAGTTTGTTGGCAGGTAATCCTCTACGAATCCATTCATTTATCCCATAATCTGTACTTAGATTGCTTGATGGATCATATAAAGCAGCATGTGCTCCTGTGAATCTATCTTTTGATGGCAGATGATAGTCAAATGACAGGACATGCACCCAATCAAACGTTCTGCGTATCGCGTTTAGAGGGTAGATCGTGGATTCCATGACCGGCAAATATTTAGCTCCCATAGTCAATATCAAAGGTGAAGTATCAGTGTGCTTTGGTTCAGAATCTATAGCTTCTTTCCATTCATCAAGAAAACTTTCCATATTGGTCATATTGGCAGGTGTACTTGGAAAAACATCGAACAGATCGAGTCCCATGAATCCATGTTCCCTGGCGGCCGTTATTGAAGATTCAATGAACGCCCTCCTGCTCGATGATCGACTGATCATGTCAAAAAATGTTGAAGAGCTATTAGCTCCAGCCCAGATGGACAAAAGTGTCTTGGCCGACGGATTCTTTCTCCGAACAATCTCTGTGAACGTAGACATGTATGGTTCATCAGATGGTGAAATATTGATCTCATAACTCGATGTATTAATATGTGCAAAAGCGCAAACTAGATGTGTAAACAGCTCTGAGTTGATGTCTGGAACTGGAAATTCACTGCCTGAATACCAGTAACCTGATCTAATCCAAGTCTCTGCTTCAGAAAATTTGAGCAAAGAGAGGAAAAGAAGAAGACAAATATTGATCTTGAACATAGTTGAACAAGGAGCAGCTTTTTTAACTCAATGTCTCAAAATTGGGAGGTTTCTTCAATGATAATTCTGTTTACTACACAGTTGTTCAACGGGTGCAAGACTTTCCAGGTGACTGCTTTGAGCCGTTTCTCATTTCTCCGCCTACAGCTCCTATATTTCCGTTACGTGTACGACTCTTATCTTTGCACTTTATTAATACAAGCAGCGCCCATATCGGTTGCAAACAATGAGCTTGAGTGCCTTATAACTCTTAAAGGCCCTCTTTTTCCTAGTGAAGACCTTTTTAGGACAAAACCGTGTGATTGTACACGAAGTTAGAACTGATAATATCTCGCGTAATGGGGCACCGGTCGAATCGCAAGCCACATCAAGTATCTTATATTTATGATGTTGTAAAATCATAAAATTGGAGCCTTATTCATGTATGTATATATACAGAAAATTTTTACCCAAAATTAGATTTTGGTACTAAACTTATGCGATATAATTGGTTCAAGTCTTACCAAAACTTACCCAAGTTAAATTATTTGTGTGTATGTACATGTGTAGTTACAAATAGCTGAGGTGGCGGTAGGATCCGCTAAGACCTTAATCAAGAACTGATAAATTCACAAAAAGTAGAACAAAGTTTGGTGGATGATCCCTATTAAAACTTTTGATACTTAAATTAAATTCCAATATGAATATAAGATCGAGTTGAAAATTATACCTTAGAGTAAAAAATATACGTAGCCTTATACTTTGTAGCACCCATAAAGTTGGCAATGCAGGAAGCCACATGGCAAGCCGACAGTCCTAGGATCTTGTCATAATCATGAGGTCATATTAGTAGGTCAGATCAAACGATCATGAGTTTGAGTTTTAATAAAAATTGAAAAAATTAATTTTAATTCTTTTTCATTAAAAAAAAATTAGATCGAATTAAGTCAAGTCCAACTTTTATAAATAATGCGCAGACTTTTGTCGTTTTTCAAACTTTTACCATTTTCGAGACAATTCTATGTATTTAATTATTTATGGAAAAGACCCCATCATAAGAAATGTGAATTAGGTTTCCTCGAAATGGATGTTTGAGCAGACTACGTTTGTATTCATGCGAAAATGAGACTTTTGAGTTGGGACACACGAGACTTATTTGTAAATGGAAACGAAAATGCACCTCAAAGTTTTCCTTAGCAAGTTCAGTCAAAAAAACGAGTTTCCTCCACTACTCGTTGAATAGACACCACATGTTTCCCTATATTTATTTGAGATAAATCACGAACATGACACGTGGTTTTTGTATACATGTAATAATAATATTTTATATTTTAAAATATATTATATTTCAAAAAAATATACATAAATAGATTCATCATCATATTTCTAAAAAAGAAAAAGAAAAAAAAAAGGAAAGAAAACAACAAAGAAAAAACAATCAACTAAGAGGTATTATTGGTATAAATAATAAAATTAGTGTTGCGGTATTATAATCGTCATTTGTGGGAGAAAAATGCCTTTTCTTTTTACATAGTACTAACCGTTATGATACGTCATTCCTGTGTGCATATAATAAGTAGTTGTTGACGCTTTAAAATTTGTTATAAATAAGAATAAGATTATAAACCAACACATCATATTGAACAAATAAACAAACAAAATAAAATAAAACTAACTTAGGTATATTATCTACATAAAAAAAATTGATGTGGGTGAAATTTTCATATTATAGATAGATAATATAAATCATATGGATGAGAAACATAATTTGAGTAGGGATGGTTGAAAATACATAAAGACATTTTTAGTAATTTAAAAAATTGGTGTCGCGGTATAAGTAACCTCTACTTATGAGTGAGAAATGATGTTTTTTTTTATATAGTAAAGATTATATATACACACTCCCATAATTTATAGTTCACAAATTATTCTCATTTTATGTATTATGAAAATCACCCGTAGCAGACAAAGAATAGGAATTTTGTATAATATTGTTCATACTTTTAGGGGGTGAATGTGTAATTTTTCAAACAGTAGAGATGATTTGTATAAATAATGTTGGTGACTTTAATAAATGAATGTGTAATTTTTAAAAAAGAAATATGAATAATTTATATAAATAGACAATGGACTAGAGAGTGTAGATTTAATTATCCTATTTATTTCTTTCTTTGTGCGGAATTTTGGACCACTTGAGCCATATGCGACCTTACATTCTTGGAGAACAAAGAGATGTTAGAAGATAGGAAGAAAAAATATTTTAGAGTAAAAGAATCTGCATGTTTTGTTTTTTTGGATCAACTCAACTCACATTATATTATATTTACTCTGTATCGTACAATAATTTTAACTTAATAGAGTTCAATGCTACATATTGATATGTATAAAGAGGCAATACGAGATAATGAGGAATACAAACTAAAAAATATAAGAAAAAAATACATGGTCTCTTTGGCATTTACAAAGGTAATACGAACTAGAAAAAAAAATAAGAAGTCCGTAGGCCCTGTATGATAATACAAAAGTAAGAAGTAGGCCGCTTGGATAAATCATAAAGAGGGCATACCACAATATGGCACAAGCTACCCCGATCTGCAAAAGGTGTACGAGCTGCCTAATGAGGGATAAATTATTGAAAGACCAAATTACCCTTCATTAAGAGTAAAAAGGACATTCATGCTGTAAATTCGCCTCTAGCCAAAATTATGCGGGAAAATGAAAATCCGCGTGCGTGATCTACTACCAGGATCTCGGATTTTCGCCCCTACTGTTAGGATAGCAGATTTTCGCCTGCCATGCGATCCAAACGCTTGGTTAGCAATGAACCGTCCAATTGGAGGACTGAAGTCCATGATTATGACACGTGGCAGCTCCTCATAATCGACTCTAGTCCTATAAATACACCGTGTCTAACTGGATAAAGGTAACTTCATTTTTATCAATATACCTAGCTTATTTTAACCCACATTCATATATCTCGATCAGGAACTGACTTGAGCGTTAGAGTGTCTTCATCGGGGACGAATCCGACTAGCTTAATATGTTTTCTGATCCTCAGGAATTATTAAGGATTTGGGACAACGACGTGGCACGATCGAGATCGCAAATCAAGATCACATCATTTGAGCCTGATCATTTGGCGCCTTTTATGGGAACTGCTCTGAGGATATTGTGAGATATGGGGGAACACTCTAGGGAAAAAACTTGCCAGGCATGGAGACAACACTGGGAACAGGAGAACGAATTATCCAACTAACACGGCTGGAGTTGCAGTAAATGATGGAAAAAGCGAGAAGAAACGCTATTGTTGCTTACGAGCGTAGAACAACAACTCCGATTGAAAGAGAAACCGCTAAGAAGAGATTATTAAAGGAGAAAGATCCTGAAAAAATGTCTGAAAGAACAGTAGAAAAGAAACTGAGAAGGGATACCATACACCATCGGAGATTGGATTGAGCAGTCGAGATAGGAGTCATCTGAGAGGACCAGCTATCTCGCGAGCTAAGGTAGATAACATGGGAAAACAAATCGCAATGTTAGGGAAACAGATCGATGAACTCAAAAGACGAGAACAGATAGTATCTCACCACTGAAACTCTCCCTTCTACAACAAAATATTGACAGAGATAGTAAATCCAAACTTCAGAACGCCCGATCTCCCTAAATATGACGGAACAAAAAACCCACAAGAGCACTTGGCGGCCTTTGATCTGGTAATGAATCTTTACGGACAATTTGGCCCCATTAATGCAAAATTATTTGTTACCACTTTGACAGGGAAAGCTTAGGAATGGTTAATCAATCTACCCCCGGTAGCATAGAGTCAAATGAACAACACGTACAGAAATTCACATTCCATTTTGCAAGCAAGAAAAAGCAGAAAAGGTCTGCTACTCATTTGTTCACCATAAGGCAGAGGGAAAACGAAACGCTGAAGAGTTTCATGGGGCGATTTAATAACGAAACATTAGAAGTACAAGACCTACGGATAGACATGATGATCAGCATTCTCATCCGCACTAGGAAGAGATCCCCCTACCGATGTAGAGCAGTTGATGGCCTTGGTACAAAAATACATAGACGAGGAAGAAATAAATGCCATGAAGGATGAGGAATGGAGATTCAATACAGATCGCGGACGAGATCGAGATCGCCATAAAAAGGACGGAGATCGGCGATCAAAGTTGGAAATAGGAAGGGAACCCCCTTACCAATCAAAATACCATAAATACACCCCCTTAAATATGACCCGAGCAAAAGTTCTACTAATGGTGGAAAAAGATGATGTGCTGAAATGGCCACGACATACAAGGTTTACTCCGACAAAAAAGTATTCAAACAAATACTGCCGATTTTACAGGAAAAAGGCCATAACACTAAAGAATGTTATCCGTTGAAGGATGAAGTCGAACGACTCGTGCTACAAGGGTACTTCAAAAACCAAATATCATGAAGTCTCGATGAAAGAAAGGAGGCTCGCCGAAGCAGATCAAGAAGCAGAGAAGGTAGGCAAAACTGGTGTGAGGAAAGAAGAGACTAAGGAGTAAGGGAAAATGCGCCTGTGAAAGGCATCATACACACGATAGCAGGAGGATTGGTGGGATATTCCAGAAGATCGAGGAAGATGTTCGAGAGGGAGAGTAGGTCGAATAAAAGGAAACAGATCGTGATGAATATTGCAACATAACAAGAAATTGTGTTCGGAGCTCGAGATGCTGATGAATGAATCTGGTTAGAAAACGACCCCATGGTAATCAGAATGGACGTCGCCAATTTCACTGTTCATAAGGTACTGGTAGACAACGGTAGTTCTGCTGATACCATCCACAAGGAAGTACTGGTAAAGTGGGTTTAGACAATGCCAAGTTAGAACCAGCGAGGACCCCATTGGTTGAGTTCGGAGGAAGTGAGGTCAAATCACTAGGTACAATAGATCTACCTGTATCCATTGGAGAAGAACCCAAACGGAAGACACTAATGGTAAAATTCCTTGTTGTAGATACACCTTTTGCTTATAGTATTATATTAGGAAGGCCTGAGCTTAACTCTTTCAGGGCAATAGTCTCCATTTATCACCTAAAAATAAAATTCCCAACCCAAAACAGAGTAGGAGAGTGGTATGCGACCAAGTGGAAGCAAAGAGGTGTTATAATCTGTCCCTGAAAAAGAGAGAAGTAACTGAGAAGAGAAAATTTGAAGACTCGGGCAGGATCGAATGGCAAAAGGAGAAGACCGAAAGGATAGAACCCATTGACGGTCACAAAGAAATAGAATTGGTATAAGGAGAACCTACAAAGACGACCAGAATTGGGTTAAGAATGGGTAGACTGGAAACACTAATGATCGCATTCCTCAGAAATAACGTAGATATGTTCGCTTGGGACCCTTGGATTTCAAAGGAACAAGTCCAGAAGTAATTGTTCATCGGTTAAATGTTGACACCACCATGCGACCTGTGCAACAAAAGAAGAGAACCTTTAGAGTTGAAAAAAATCGCATTATCGAGGAAGAAGTCAACAAACTATTAAAACTGGGGTATGTCTCCGAAGTCCAATACACTGACTGGCTATCAAATGTGGAGGTGGTACTAAAGGTATCAGGCAAATGGAGGATGTGTACGGATTTTACCGATTTAAATCAAGCTTGTCCCAAAGACCCGTATCCATTACCAAGGATCGACTTGTTGGTAGATTCGACTGCTGGGTATGAGATCTTTTACATGATAGATGCATACCAGGGATATCACCAGATCTTCATGGCGGTCGAAGATCGCAACAAAACCTCCTTTGTAACTGATCGAGGTATTTAATATTATAATGTAATACCTTTCGAACTAAAGAATGCAAGTGCAACTTACAAGAGGCTCGTCGCAGAACAAATTGGGAGAACAATGGAGGTCTACGTAGACGACATGCTCGTTAGAAGTCAAAAGTTGGAGGACGATCTAACACACCTAGAGGCAGCTTTTGCCACAATGAGAACTTATGAGATGAAGCTCAATCCAAGCAAATGCACGTTTGGGGTCGGAAGTAGCAAATTCCTAGGGTACATGGTTGGTGATCGCGAATAGAGGCAAATCCAGAAAAAATCAACGCGATCCTAAAGCTAAAATCACCCACCTCAGTGAAAGAAGTCTAAAAAATCACAGGTAAGATCGCATCTCTCAACCGCTTTATCTCTAGATCAATAGATCAGAATTTATATTTCTTTAAGATCCTGAGAAAAGTCAAAGGGTTTAATTGGACTGAAGAATGCGAACAAGCTTTTCAAGTTCTGAAGAACTACTTGAGGTCGCCACCGCTATTGGCAAACCCAAGAGAAGGTGAAACATTATACCTTTATTTGGCTATTTCAGACAACGTTGTTAGTTCAGTACTAGTTAGAAAGGATAGAAGAGTTCAGAACCCAGTGTATTATGTGAGTAGAATGCTGCAAGGAGCAGAAAAAAGATATACAAAAATCGAAAATTGGCTTTAGCTTTAGTGGTGACAGCTCGAAGCTACGACTCTATTTCCAGTCGCACAAGATCGTCGTATTAACCAATCAACCGTTAAAGAGCATACTTTCACGACCGAAAGCGTCAGGAAGAATGATAAAGTGGGCAGTCGAGTTGGGCGAATTTGACATTGACTATCAGATTAGAACTGCCGAAAAAGCACAAGTCCTAGCAGATTTTGTGACGGAACTCTCAAGTGAGCCAACCTAGGAACCTGGTACTTGGATGTTACACGTAGATGATTCTTCCAATACCAATAATGGGGGAGCAAGAATCTTAATACAAGGACCAGGAGAGGTCGAAATGGAGGTCGCAACTAGACTATCCTTCACCACCACAAATAATGAAGCTGAATATGAAGCCCTGATATTGGGATTAGAATTAGCCTATGAGGCTGGAGCTCGCAATCTTGAAGTATACACGGACTCACAACTTGTGGCAATGCAAATCGATGGAACTTATGAAACCAAGGAAAAGTCCTTGGCTATTATCAAAGGAGAGCAAAGTCGCTGATGCAACGATTCGATAAATGCTCCATTCAACAAATCCCAAAAAATGAAAATGAAAGGGTTGATTCCTTATCCATATTTGGAGCTCTTCTGTCAG
>NC_026149.1:9330643-9359773 GCF_000512975.1 Sesamum indicum | reverse complement strand
AAGATCACAGTAATGATAAAAGAGCGACCCGCGATCTCAAGTAATGTGGAAATTAACACGATAGACCCACCATGTTTGTGGAAAGATGAAATTATAGACTACCTCAAGGGAGGAATTCTACCGAATGACCCTGTGAAAGCTCGAAGGACAAAATTCAAAGCCCCAAGGTTCGCTTTAGTCGAGTCTCAACTTTACAAAAGAACCATAGAAGGACCATTACTGAAATGTTTGGACAATGCCCAAGCCACATATGTCCTAAATGAAATTCACAAAGGAAGCTATGGCAACCATTCAGGAGCAAGGTCGCTTGCATAGAAGGTAACGAGGCAAGGGTACTTTTGGCCAACCATGCTGAAGGATGCGAAGGGGTTTGTTCGTAAATGTGAAAGTTGCTAGAAGTACGCTTCCCAGATACATGCACCAGCAGCCCCGATGAAGCCAATCCAGATCGCGTGTCCTTTCGATCAGTGGGGTATCTACATTCTAGGACCGTTCCCCCCCAGCTCGAGCTCAGAAGAAATTCATCAAAGTTGCGATCGAATATTTTTCCAAATGGGTGGAAGCAGAAGCCATAGCCATAGCCAGGATATCTGAAGGAGAAATGATCAATTTTATCTGAAAAAGTATAATATGAAGGTTTAGAATACCAATGATTTTGATATCCGACAACGGAGCGCAATTCCAAGGAAAACAAATTACGGCTTGGCTAAGGGAGTTAAAGATCCAATAAAACTTTATAGCAGTTCGCCACCTACAAGCAAACGAACAAACTAAGGTTACCAACAGAACCATTCTCCAGCACCTGAAGTCAAGGCTGCAATCGAAAAAATCATGGGATGATGAATTACCAGGAGTACTATGGGTTTACCGGATGACACCATGATCTGCCATAGGTGAGACCCCATTTTGTTTATTATACGGTTCTGAAGCTATAATCCCTGCAGAAATAGAGGAAGAATCTCAACGAGTCAATAATTTCGAACCGGCGACCAATGAAGAGCAGAGGACTTTCCACCTTGATATGGTGGAGGAAAAGAGGGTTGCAGCATATGCAAGAATACTGCATCATAAGGGCATGATGCTAAGGAACTATAACAAAAGGTTGATACCCAGGCCACCGGAAGTAAGCGACCTCGTCCTGAAAAAAGTGAAAGTCTCCAAGCATGTGGGTAAACTAGACCCAAGATGGGAAGGACCATATAAAGTGGTCGAGATCGTGAAAAGGGGGACATACAAGCTTCAAGATATGAATGGACGAGATTTACCTCAGAAAATTTTACGCATAGACATGTGCTTGAAAAAGGCCTATCAATGTAAATGATCTAAAAAAGATCTGTAAAAGATCCACTATGAACCTGTAAAAGGTCAATCCATTTATTGTATCTGTGAAAGATCAAGAATAATTGAGAATTTGTGAAATATTTTATCTTGTCGCGAATGATCTGTGAAAGATTTATTTGATCGCTTTGTATTTGTGAAAGATCGAGAATAATTGAGAATCTGTGAAAGATTTTATCTTGTTGCGAATGATCTGTGAAAGATTTATTTGATGGCATGCAGTTAAATCGGATCTGAGAAAGACCATCAAAGTCGCAGATCTAAAAAAGACATCACGATCAACAATTTTAGAAAGTCGCACATCTAATCCGCATACTATCAATCAAGATCACGGATTAAATCAGGCAAACTTAGACAAAATCGTCTATGAAGCAAAAAGTTGATGTTTATAAAGAAGTTCGATCTATCCATCAAAAGAAAAACAAGAAGCATCATTTGTCTTCTATTTCATCGAGAAGTGTTGCGAACTCATCTTTGACGGCTGGAGGAGCTTCTTCATCAGCAAACCGCTGAAGATTGGCATCAAGGCCAGGATCTAGCCATGATATATCGAAATCGGGTGCGAACCCGTTCAAAGTTGTCACCTAGGCCTTTCATCTGTCAAAACCCTGCATCAAGAAGTCCGCGGCTTTGATCTCTAAGGCCGATTCGAATGCGAGCGCTTTTAGGAAGTCGCGAGCACCTTGAAGACGGGTCTCTTGAATACGGGTCGCAATTTCTTCAAAGTTAAGAAACTCTTCTCGACCCTCAATGGCACCTGCGATCTTCCCTGCAGCGTGCCCCGCCTCGAACCTGATCTCTTTACCTGCGGCCATGGCCTTAGCCACTTTAGAAGCCATCTTTTCCTCTAACTCTTTGTTGCGGGCTTCCAGAGCTGCTTGCTGCTTTTCCAAATCTTCCTCCCGAGCAGAAATTTCTATAATCTTGCCTCGCAGATCACGATTTCTATGTTCAACCACAATTTGATTGCTTCGGAAGCCTGAATACTTGAGAGATAGACCTCGAACAAAATTGGCAGCCTGGGAAAATATTAGTCAATAGGGATGTCGGATCGAGATCGAACAAAGCATAAAAGGAATCTTACCTGTATTAAGGAGTGTGCACAGTGTTCCTCAATGCGAGTATACGAGGTCTGCAAGAGGGCAGCTTGGTCGCGAGGAAGACAACTTGCATTATATAGCTCCCATGAATCTTGCCCAGATTGAGTTTTGAAGACTGTGCTACTAGAAGATATCTTCCAATCAGGGATCAGCTTTTCACCCTCGAACTGAGCCGCTAGGTGATGCGGGTTACGGAGATCCTCGCGAGCCGACCTCCAGCATTCAGAGACCTCATTGAGGAGCTCCATGTTCCTCTCTTCTTCCACTTTGGCCTCTTCCGACTGTTGCTCGACCCCAGCAGATCGAGATCTAATCTGCTTGTCAGGCCTCAAGGGACTCTTGCTGCGATGCCTATGTTTCCTCAGCGATCCACTTGGGTTAGTTTCATCCTCTGGAGTATGGTCTTGAGACCTCGCAATGTTAGCATTTGGGGAAGGAGATCTACTTCTACGATCAATCTGACCCCGTGATCACGTGTCCTCACTCCCCACTTCGATCGGAACCAGTTCCCTAGGAATTCCTATCTCTGGTGTAGCTAAGGACACTGGCTCGAGTTAAGTAGATGCAACTGAAGGAGGAGGTGCGACCTAAGCCGCAGCCCTAGCCTGGGCATCCTTATGCATTGGGCAACGCGAGATTGAATGACCATATTATCTGCATGCAAACAACTAAGTTAGAGATGTTTGTTTACGATGATGAGATAAGGGTAAAAGAAAGAAAGATTCACCTAAAGAGCCCCTAACTTGGAGGGGTCTTGGAGTTAGATGCGCGAGCCATAAAATTTCCTCTACCAGAATTTTCTTCGAGTCATACCTGTAAGAAGTAAGGCTACTTATCTGATCTCCTTCCAAGCCCCCTCTCTCAATAACAAGCTCTAACTTATCTACACTCCAGTCACATTTAAAAGGTCATTCACGACCTGGAGGCAGTCGAATGAAAATATACTTTTCTTTACAAGGGCCAACATTGGATGTAAGGGGGTCGAGGAACCTATAATTTTTCGAGCCTACTGGTAGAAAAAACTCCTATCCCCTGATCTTTTAGAAGTTGTAAAGGAGTATAACGACCAAAAATTATCGAAATTGGGCTCGAAACGGTGGACCCTCATTATAATAACAAAAAGGATGATATGACGAATGGAATCAGGCGACAATTGAATAGGACACAGGTTCAATCGACTAAGAATTTGGGCTAGATAGGGAACTAAGGGCAAACGCAACCCAGCCTCAAAGTGATGAAGTGAAAAGAAACAGAAACCTTGAGGAGGTCGATGCATGCGATCAAACGACCTGGGAATAATAATCTCGTAGCTACTGGGAATGAAGTACTTCTCTTTTATGGACGGATTTGCTGTTTTACAATACGAGCTATGCCAGTCCAGGGACTATGTTCTAACATCGATTGAAACTTTGCATAAGTGGGGGTTTCATCAGGATCAGACTCTTCTACCTGGCGACTACGTCGCGACCTATTCTTAGAAGGACCCTCTAAGGGAGCAGGAGACACATCCATATGACAGGAGGAAGCAGAAGATGCAGAATTTGAACCAGAATTAGAAGATTTTGAGGAAGACATGGTACCTCGAAATGGGAAGGTCGAAGTCGGAGATGAAGACCAACATCGAGGGACTGAAGGCAACGACCACTGACAGATGAGGAAATCGGTAAATTTTTTTGAATGGGACTACTATATATATAGACAGGAGGTGGACATGTACTTCATGAGATAACCACCCATGAGGCTACGCGTGATAGTGCGCGAATCGAGATGACCGCTATCGGGCGACATGTGTCGTCACACAAATCGAGGCAATCGCCCCTGCAATTTGAAGTAGACCTTTCGACTTCTTCGATGTAATTAATAACATAAAGAAGTGGGGGAGTAATGATGAGGGATAAATTATTAAAAGACCAAAATACCCTTCATTAAGGGTAAAAAGGACATTCATGCCAATCCGCCTCTAGCCAAAATTACGCGGGAAAATGGAAATCCGCGTGCATGATCTACGAACAGGATCGCAGATTTCCACTCCCCACGCGATCCAAACGCTTGGTTAGTGACGAACCGTCTGATTGGAGGACTGCAGTCCTTGATTGCGACACGTGGCAGCTCCTCATAATCGACTCTAGTCCTATAAGTACACCGTGTCTAACCGGTTAAAGATAACTTCATTTTTATCAACATACCTAGCTTATTTTAACTCGCATTCATATATCTCGACCAGGAGCTGACTTGAGCGTCAGAGTGTTTTTGTCGGGGACGAATCCGACTAGCTTGACGTGTTTTCTGATCCTCAGGAATTATTAAGGATTTGGGACAACGACGTGGCACGACCGAGATCGCAGATCAAGGTCACATCATTCGAGCCCGATCACTGCCCTCAATCATGAAGATATACGAGGCGTCCCCTTCCTATGTTAGAAAAGAGCCTACGAGCAAATCTATCAAAGATTTGGGAGAATCTAATGAAATCTCAAATACGAGTCCCAAGATAGATAAGGTGCACTACAAGAGCTCCGAGAGTGATCCTTATATGTACTCAGTGGGCATCATAAATGAAGGGCAGGACAAAAAAAGGAAAATGAAAACTATTCAGCTTGAGTTACTAAATTCCCATCACATCACATATCATATTGATTTTGCTCTTATATGTTTGTCACAATTATATTCATCAGGTGAAATCGACTCGCATAATAGAGGATGTTTGGCTAAGCTTATGAGCTCTTCAAGATATCTTACAAGATGTTTGAGAGCTTATAAGCTCTAAATATTTGTTCGATAATTTTTTTTAAAAGAGCTTATAAGATCTCAAAATAAGATATTTTGAATCTTATAAGCTCTTTTAAAAAAACATTAACTTTTTCAAACTTTTTATAATATGTTCTACGTTATATAAAATTAAAATGTCATAAGACTATCCCCATTCGTACACTCTCTCTCTTTCTCTCTCTCTGTCTCTCTCTCTCTCTCTGTCTCTCTCTTCTAACACACACTTACACACTAGGATTTAAAGAACTTGTTTTGCTATTTAATTTTTCTAACATTTGAAACAAAGAAAATACTTCATTATTTAATAATAAATTATTATAGTTAAATAAAAATAAGATTGGTATTGAGATTATATCTACTGAAAATTTCAAGACATATAAATTATAAGACTAGAAATAATCATTGCATTAACAAAGAAAATACCAATTACGTATCTATATTAATATTTGTCTAGATTGAATGTATTTATATATATTATTTTTATTTAAAAGTTTAGGTGATAATTTGTCATTTCTCTTATTGTTAAAGAATTATCTATTAAATTTTTATATGGAATGAACTAATGTGTACTATCCATAAACGCATTTTAATTTTTTTCAAAACAAAATGTTTCAAGAAATAATAACTAATTTGATTCTAATGGTATCATGTCAATTTTAGTCATTTTAGCAATTAAAAACCTTATTATGTCAAACATCCTAATACCTTATAAGATGTTTTTACATCTTATTTTGTCCAAACACTTTAGGGTCTAAAACAATCCAACATAATTTAGAATAAGATCCAAAATCTTATTTTATCCAAACACCCTTAATTTATAAAATATTTTCAAAAACTTAGTCAAATACCCTATTAATCTGTGCCATATAATAAAATATTGAATAAGCAGGAAAGATCAATAAGATCTACTTAGGCCGTGTTTACTAGGTAGTATTAGCATGGATATCTAGCCTTATCTATACTAATGGTTTGTTTACAGAATTTTTGCATGGCCCGGTACTTTTACCAAAACCCGATACTATGCTGCAATATTTGCTGGATTAAAATCCGGCCTCCAAGGGTGGGATTTAATTATGCCATTCAGCTTGGAAGACTCCTTCATTCTTCTTTCCCTAATTTACCCCCAATTTGGTTGCGAAGAACCTCTTCCTCGTACAGATAATCCTCTTCACTTGGGTACAGGTCTTGCGAGATTGACATTAGGAAGACTTGTTAAAGAAAAAGGACAAAATGAATGAAGACTATTATGCCCTTCAGCTTGGAAGGCTCCTTCATTCTTCCTTCCCTAATTTACCCCCTTTAGTTGCGTCAAATAATATTCTCAATCGTGTTAAGCCCCACTTACACCTTCATCTCCACATCTTTCAAATATGGCTACTGCAATACTCAACCCCCTAACCCCACAACAGGCGTTGAGGATTTTCAATTCAGCTTCAAGAAATGTGAACCCTACGAAAACTTTAAAACTCCATTCAGCCATCGTTCATCTTTTAACCGAGGTGAAGTTGTATATGAAGGCCAGGTGTTTGATAGAAGGCCTGATCGAGATTTTGAGGAGAACCCAGAAGCCCCACAAAGTGTGTTCCTCGATTTTCAATGCGCTTAAGCATGTTCAGACATTGGGGTGTCGTCCAAACGTGTTTGGAGTGCTGATTGGTGCTTTGTGAAGGCGAGATTGTTCCTTGAAGAGATGATTGAGAGGGGATTAAAACCGACAGTCTGAGAAATTGGAGTTCTTAATGTTTGATATCGATCGTATATTGAGGGCTGGTGGATTGCTTTGGTTGGACAACTTCTATTGTTCGACCGATGACAAGAAAAGGGCTTTAACACGGTTAATTGAAAGGTTCAGATACAAGAAGCTGAAATGGGTGGTGGGAGAGAGAGTTAATGGTTCAGGAAAATCAGAAGTTTACCTGTCTGCTATTTCTCTTTGAATGCAGGGACAAAAGAGAGAGAGATAGGAGATTTTTTCTTCTTCTATTCCATTTTCTTGCATCATCATATACATACTTACATACAATCATTGTGAATGCAATACATGGTGTTGTACTCTGTCTTTCTTGATTATATATATATATATATGATCTAGTTCTTATCTTGTGCAATCTCGATCCTCGTTGCCATTAATTCATTCAATAACAACACATCATCTCCATTTTTTTATCTAGCTTTAGGATGAAAAGGAGATGCAATCTGTCAGTCGTCATACAAAAAACGAAAAGTTAATTGACTAAGGGGAGATCAAGAAACGTAATTAGATGCCTAGCTTATCTTCTCAAATGTATATCGTAATCTTGTATCATTATTGATTTTCTGTTTGCTTTGCTCATCACTGTGAGGCTCTCACTCTGGTGGGAGTAGTGACACAAGTCTCTGAGGGTAGGTAAGGTGAAATTTCAAATTTAAGGGTACAAGAAAGTAATTTCACAGTTAAATGATCCCAATTAATCCGAAATGTAAACACGTTTGGGCGGATAAATTATGGATTGTGTATGCCCTAGTAAACATATGTATAGTCTGTCCCATTTGGGACAATCCACTTTGTTGTCCCAAATCAATCTCACGTAGGTATATCCTATCCCATCAAGTAAACACTTCCTTACAAAACTTGATGAAGGATGTCGCTTTCATTTATGGGTCATCGTCAGTGGTGTATCCACCGAAGCTAGGATTTAATGAAGAAAACATTGACAAACATATTATTATCAAATTCAAGATTCAAATATAATTTAGAATTACTAAGATGCACACATAGCACAAGGGGTTTAGTCTAATTTATCTTTCATTATGTTATAAATGAACAATAATTTTTCTTATAAATATAATAATAATAATAATAATAATAATAATAAACTGCTTTCCTATCTTTTTTAAAATGGGCAAAGTGAAATTTACCCCCTACGTTATTTGAAAGTAGCAAAAAGCCCCCTTATGCAAGAAAAAAAATCTCAATTTATCCTCCTGTGTTTTAAAGAAAGAGCAAAATGCCTCCTTCACGCAAGTGGTATAATACACGAGATCATTCTCTTTTTTTAAAAAAAAAAAATTATTTATATTTTTATTTTACAACTGTTGGATCGTATCTAACACAAAATCAATAATTATATTTCATTCATAGTTTACGTAAATTAACGGTTGATATCTTAACTTTAAAATTCAATGGTCCAGATTCAATTTACATATGTAATTTATTAGAAATATTTTAAATATATTTTTAAAATATATGTAGGATATATATTTATGATATTATATATATATATATATATTTGTATGTATACCCCAATCCTTCCCCTCCCTGGATCCTAGCCGGTCGCCCCCATCCCATCATACTATCCTGCCCCTAGCCCCCTTCCCTTCTCCATGGTTGCGCCTTCCCTCTCCCCTCCCTTACCCCATTGTCGTGGTCTGCCCCCTTCCCCCTCTATTTTTTTTATTAATATTATATGTATATATTACATATATATTTCTAGATATATAATTATAATTTTTTTTTGTAAAAAATTATTTTTATATTTTTATTTTTTTTACTATTTATGTACATATTGTATATATACTTTATAATTTATTTTTATAATTTGTGTAAATCTAAACCATCGATCTAATTGAAATAAATATGAACCATTGATCTAAATAAGAAAATATCTAAGTCATTGATTTGTTTATTAAATTTCAATCATTAATATATATATATATATATATATATATAATATGATTTAACGACTCACATTTGGGGATATAAGTACCATATTATAGGTAAAATTTAATCAAAATTGCACCTGTTGCACGGACGTCATGCTTTAATGGGGTATTTTGCTCTTTTTTAAAAGAAAAAAAAAACCAGAAAATGGTAAATTGAAAAAAAAAATTCCATATGAGAGTAAATTAACACTTTCAAATAACTTAGGGGCGGGATGCATTTTTTGCTCTTTTTAAAATAGAGCAATTTATTCTCTCATATGATTTCATGTACTTCACACAATTTTTTTTTACAAAAAATTTATTATTAAATTATTTTCATAACCTTATTTAAGAATATTGGATCTTATTTGAATTTAAAATCCAAATTTAATTAATAAATCAATGGTGTATATTTTATTTTTGGGATTTGCAATTCCAAGTAAGATCGGTACTAATTCACAGGACATCCCACTTCCTCATGCACCGCATCAACCTTCTATTAACAAGAACGTCTATGTTGATCGGGTTAAGCTTCAATGCCCTACTATTGTTGTAGATAAGTTTGCACAAAAATTTCACAAATCTACACTCTACATTATATTCCTCCAGAGAAACAAGGTGATGAGACCATAGTCACTCCTTCCAAATCTATGGTTCAAGCTGGATCACAACGTTGGGAGACAATGACAGTTGGTTATTTCCTTAGGAAACAACTTGATTTTCACCACTTGGAGGCTTTTGCACGTTTCACATGGCTTTCCGTTTGCTCTTTAAGGGGACAACTAGAATTTTTATTTCATTCAGTTTAAATCGATAACAACCATGGAAAAGGCCATCAAGGGTGAACCTTGGCTCTTCCAAAGCTAGCTTATTGTCATGCATGGATGGGAGCCTGGTATGTCCCTCAATGAACATGCTCACATGCAGGTTCTTATTTGGATAAAATTGAAGCACTTGGCAGTTGAATTATGGTCGGATGAAGGACTAAGTGTAGTGGTTAGCGGTGTCGGTAAGCTTTTGTACCAAAATACTATAACTCAAACGTGTGGTAGACTTGAATATGCTCACATTTGTGTTATGCTTGATTATAATTCAACATTGCCTAAGTGCTTGGTGGTAATAGCTCTGAATCTGCATCGAGAGGGTTCTACTCCTTATAGGATAGAGGTCAAATATGCGTGGATACCACACAAATGTACTCACTGTTGCTCTAATGGGCATGCTCAAGCAAAATGCCCTTCGCTTCAAGTCCCAACCAAGAAGCCAATATTGTTTTCTTGAGGAAAGCTATGTCCACTTCTCCTGTTAACCTTGTTGACGAATCAAATGTGGAGTCAACCCAAGCTACACCAGTTGAGGACTTACCTCCTGCTCAAGTCGTCGCTCCCAGACAATCTGACGCATCAGATGAAAGTCTCCTCAACCTTTGAGAATGTACTTAATGTGTATGTTCCGCCTAATATTTCTCTCAATCCCTCTTGCACTCATATGACTCATATCCTTCAAGAAACAGGCAAAGAACTTGTGTTGTTCAACCTTTTTCAGCACTTACCCTTGGAAGAAGAAAATTGTGAAGATAACCTCCAAATGGGCCCTATTAGCAACCCGCATTTTTATTGCCCATGATCAAAGCTGCTGTTTGGAATGTTTGGGGTCTGAACCTTAGGGACCATCAACCGGTGGTTAATAATCTTATGACTGAATTTCGACTTGTTTTTTGTGATATTCTGGAAACTCGAGTTGCTCTTGCTAATGCAACTTGCATCCAAAACTCTGTGAAACTAGGTTGGAAATGGTTCTGCGATTACACTACAGTAGGGGCCCAAATTTGGCTAGAATGATCTGAGGTGGATGTCGTGGTGGACTTTTTGGAAGTTTATGAACAACTAATTCACTATAGAGTCACCAACAAATTTATGCACATAACCCTTTTGATATATGTTGTGTATGGTGCTAAAAACAACATTGCACGGAGGGAGCTATGTAGTATTCTATATAGACTCTCGGAGGAAGTGAGGGACTCCAATTGGTTAATATTTGGGGACTTTAATGCCATGTTAGACTCTAGTGAAATCAGAGGTCTAAACTTAGATTCTGTCCTAGCCATGGAAGTGTTTCAAGAGGCTGTTAATGAAGCTTGGTTATTCACTTTGCCAATGACTGGTGCTTACTTCTCTTGGCACAATTGCAGTACTGGTACCGCCGCCTTTGGAAGCGGCTTGACAAGGTCATGGTCAATGAATCTTAGCTTGATACATGGCCTGATAGTCGGTATATATGTAGCACGCCATGAACCTCTGACCACTCCCCACTCATACTGGATGCTAGTGATTGTCACTTATGCCATAGATCAGTTTTTCGCTTTGACAACTACTTGACAACATCTCCTGGATTTTTTAACACAGTGGAAACAATATGGAAACACAGAATACATGGCTCTCCCATGTTTTCTGTGGCCAAGAAACTGAAGCCCCTCAAGTCTTCTTCCAAACGCTTTAGAAGGGAGAAAGGCGACCTTGCTAGTAACACCCTTTATGCTGCCAACTTCCTTGCCCAAGCGTAGCAATTGTTATCTCATAATCCACATTGCCCCTGTTTACTAATTTGGAAAGATGCTGTCATTTGGTGTATTATAAGGAAGTCAATCAAGAACGAAGCATGTTACAACAACGGGGCAAGATATCATGGCTTAAGGAAGGTGACCTTTGGACCAGGTTTTTTTTTTAGGAAAATTAAAGCTCGTCGTGCTGTTAATAGAGATGTCAAATCTCAACTGACAGTGGAGATAATTTGATTGATCAAGACTTGGTCATATAAGAATTTGTAACATATTTCAAGCAATTATTGGGAGGTGACCGGAGTAATAGGAGTATTAATCTATCTTGGTTATCAACCCATGCTTCACACATCATCACTTAAGAGGAGGGTACTCTCCTTACTGCTCCAGTCCTTGATTATGAAATAAAGGAGGCTATTTTCAGCATAGAAGCTTATAAGTCCCCAAGTCTAGATGGATACACGTTTGCTTTTCTTAAGGAGGCTCGAACATTGGTGCGCCAGAGGTATCTCTAGCCATTTAAGATTTATTTGTGCATGGCAAACTATTGAAGCAGTTTAATGTTACTCTCTTAATGCTTGTGCCTAAAGTTCAACAGCCCCAAAGAGTAAGTGATTTCTGACCTATTGCGTGGTGCAATGTCCTTTACAAGGCAATCAACAAGATCCTAGTTAACCACATGAAAGTTCTGATGCCTAATTTGGTATCAAATAAGCATAATGCTTTCGTCCCGACAGAAGAATTAGTACTAACATCCTACTTGCACAGGAACTTTTCCATGGTTACAATCAAAATGCAGTACCACCTAGATGTGGTCTTAAAATTGATCTCCACAAGGCTTTCGATTTGATGGTTTGGGATTTCTACATGCAACATTAAGACTACTCAACTTCCCTCCACAGTTTATTAATTGGATAATGGAATGTGTCACTTCCTTAACATACTCCATCAACCTCAATGGCGGGACTCATGGCTTCTTTATAGTTGCTAGAGTTCGGCACGGCAATCCGCTGTCGCCATATCTTTTTATCTTGCTTATGAAAATGCTACATCTTACTATCAACTTCAAAACTCATAATAATCTATCTTTCTCGTTTCACGGGAGGTGTAAGGAGCTCGCTATTACTGAACTGTACTTTGCCGACGATCTTCTACTATTCTATAAGGCCAAAGAGAGTTCTATCCGACTTTTCAAGGAAATACTGGAACATTTTGCTAGACTTTATGGATTGTAAATTAATCCCACCAAGAGTCACCTTATTGTGTCTAAGTCAGCCACCCCACTTAAATGAAGACTCTTGGACATAGAGGAGTATCAGGAAGGAGTTCTCCCAGTTAATTATCTTGGTCTTCCAATGGTTTTTTCGAGGCTCACAATAAATGATTGCAAGCCACTATTGTAGAGATAGACACACGGATTACTTCATGGAATTCATTCAACCTGTCTTATGCTAGATGCATCGAAATATTAAATCAGTACTTAGTGCTTAACAGGTGTATTGCGAAAGGGCTTCTTCTTCCCATCAGATCATGCACGTGCATAAAGAAATCGCACCAGTTGAGGTCCACGTTCATTAGATTTTCATTTGATCTCGGCTACTTAGATGATAACAGTCTTCCAACCAAAAACAAGAGGTGAGATTTTGAATCAGCCTCCCAAAGTCCATCAGGAACCATGACCCCCAACCCTCCCTCTCTGAGAGTATCAATTTCCTACCCAACCTTTGACATAAAGCCTCCATACCCCGATAGTAAATCGAAGCAGTCCCAAAGGGGACACAAGCACGACTGAGATGCAAACGAAAAGCTACGTCCAAAACCAAGCAGAACAACAAGACAGATGAAAGACCCTGCCATAAAAAACATACAAAGGATAACATAGATATAAGAGCAAGAAGCAGGAAAAGAAAAAAAGAAAAAAGAAGAGTAATGGAAACCAAAACACAAAAGGCGAGAATAATAAAATAGGAATAAACCCACGAAACCAACACACCAAAGCGTACTATGATCTGAATACCATTAATGCACTAACACCACTAATCAAACCTGCCACATCCCCAAGATAGACTTCAGTGCCGTCGTAATCACTGGGAAGGAACAGTTCAAACCTCACCAGAGCTAATATGATATGCCGATAGACACCAAAGTACTCTCAAAGATAGAGAGAACAAAAACTCCGAGTCGGGGAGAACTTTTTTGCTTATAATTTGTAGTCAATCCATTTTTAATATCTGAATGTATCAAATGATGTAATAAATTGTGTGTATAAAGGATAAAAAAAAACATCTATCTAAGCAGCTAGATATATTCTGTTTGCCTTTATAATAATAATAATAGTTAAAAAATAATAAATAAACCTATGATTTGAATTGTTTTGTTAAGAACAATTTTGAGATAATAATAATTGTTTGGGTTGTTTTGTTAAGAATAATTTAATTTGTACTTGAAAATTTATTTTTTTGACTTGAATACAAAATAAATAATTTTATTTGTAACTAATATGTTGAATTTCTTTTTCATATTTATAGGATAAATAAAATAATCGAGCCCACCGAATTAGATCTACCCGACGTGTTTTGTATCCGAGCAGGACGGGGCATAAAAAAATCAAAGCGGAGTAGGTCGCGAATCCATCCAACCCCACCTTGTTGCCACCCCTACCTCTTGGTATTGTTAAACAAAGCCTAGCGACAAGCAAAATTATGGATCATATGTTATATATTGTCTTTTTCGTATATATAAATTAATAATAATATTTTATTTAAAAATTCATATCATTTTATTCGGATCATACTACTAGTTATTTTTTTTATATTCATCATATTTTTATGGTATCAAATATTATATCTCCAACTATTATTATTATCCAATAAAAATGAAAAAGCGGAAAAAACTCTTCAAATAAACAGACACTAAATAAACAAAATTTGAACCAAAGAGGTCTTACTCAATTAATACAATTAAGTACGTGCATAGTGTCCTTCTTTAAAATTTTGTATAATTACATATAAGTTTTTTGTAATTTAAAAAATTACATCTAATACCCCTAGTATTTGTTTCTATTTAACAAATTGACCGAACCCCCCCGATTGTCAAAATTCATCGAATTTGTTGATATTCATAAAAAAGTTGAATGCAAATTTATGTTTACCCTAAATTGACTTATTACTAACCTATTAAACGCCAAATAAATCTTTTTCTAAGTAATATATTCTTATACATCTTCATACACTAATATATATGATGGGGTATCTATTTATTAGACAAAATAATGTTAGGGGTTTCAGATGTAATTTCTTAAGTCACAGGAAAGGGGAGAGCGGTGTTATTACCCTTAATCAAAATAATTTGTAATTCATTAATTTGAATTATCAGTATATTAAATTAATTTTTAAATTTGAATATATTGAATGATATGATAAATTGCATATTATAATAATAAAATAATAATAAACAAAATCCAAAATTAAATTTATGGTAACGTAAATATCACACTTTATATTCTCGTCATCACTTCTAACAGTTCAATGCTCTCGTCATCGGCTTCGTCAACTCACACACACAACCTCCGCCACCCCCCTAACACACTTAGAGACACACACACTTAGACACACACACACTCAGACACAGTCTAGCACCAGCGACAGAAGTCTTCGCCTATTCAGGGGGCCGAGACGTGCAGATCAACGATTCTTGGTGATTATAGATTGAGGTTTAATCTCTGAACTTGTTCTGTTTCCAGGTGTTTATGTCGCTGATTAATTTTGATTTGTTTTGTACATTGTATCTGTGTTTCTTGAGGTGACTGTGCGATTTTTTTGGCGAATTGAGGTTTCATGTTTAAGTTTTCTTGACGAATTTTCTGATCTGTTTGATTTATTTGTAAGATGCATCTCGCTCGGACAAAACCCACACTCATATAAACATTAAGTGATTAAATAATGAAACATGCATGTCTAGGATTATACGGTTCACAGGAGTTTTATGTTTTTCCAGTGGATTCAAATCATCGGTTTCAGTTGCATGTCATTAAATAATCAAAAAACAATGAATAAATAGATCAGTATATAATAAAGAAAAGAATAGATAAAAAATTAGGGGGAAAAGAGGAATATTGTTTTTTAGTGTCTTCAACATAAGAAACTTGCTGTGGGTTGAGATAGTTCAGAAATGAGTTATTTAATTTTGAATGCAAGTACTTTCCCTTGCCCTACATCTTTGTACATATGTTCACTCTGATTGCTCTCTCTGTGTAAGGAGGCAATTTCTATCTCATGCGCATATAGACAAGGTTTTATGTTGCATGTGATATACGTTTTACTTTTGAAATGTTGCGATTTGCGTTTCGCGGGCCTGCGATTGTGTGAATTTATGATGAAGATTGTATTAACAGGCATTTGAGTGTGAAACTATCTTGATAGGTTTAGATCAGGCTTAATTTTATCTTTAGAATAGGGCATGTTTTGGTCAATTTAGTTATCTACAGAAGGAGATGGAGGGGGAGGGTGGGAGGCAAACTAGGCATCTGCATATATG
Organism: Sesamum indicum; assembly: GCF_000512975.1. Taxonomy (NCBI): domain Eukaryota; kingdom Viridiplantae; phylum Streptophyta; class Magnoliopsida; order Lamiales; family Pedaliaceae; genus Sesamum; species Sesamum indicum. The sequence goes on along the minus strand of NC_026149.1, from coordinate 9,343,792 downwards.
AAATCTAATATTTCACGATAGGTATATTGATCATAATAGTATGAAAAGTACCCAACGGTACGTTCCTACTTTGGGACTTTGAAGTGAACATATTTGCCGATTAAAACGAAAGCGAAAGAGGAAATCTCGATTTTATTTATGCATCTCATTCGTTTTATAACCCTCGTATGAATATTTTATTTTCTTTTTCATACTACATCGAACGCTCAAGAACACCAAGGATACACCCCTTGGTTCGACTAATTTATGTTTAATTTTTACACTATTTTATTATTTTCTCACTCCCCTCGGCTAGCGCTTTCCTAGGCCGATCTGCTTGTTCCCTTAAAATGGTATTAGAGCCCGGTTCGATGTGAAGGCTATTGGTTTTCATGTGTTCTTTATTTGATGAGCATAAAAATGTGATTTACAGTTTCTTTAAAGCATGATTTAATTGCTTTATATTAACTGTCTACAGATAGGGGACATCTACACAGATTAAGCGCTGAAGATAATGACTGCCTATATATATCACGTAACATGCAACAGTGCCTCTTGTTGCTGTGTCTAGTCAAGGATCTATGTCTATGTCCATTTGTTACATGATTAGTGTTTTGTTTAAGGTTCAGTTAGCACCAGCAGTACCAAGCTGCTGCTTTGCATTTTCTTTATGTATCTTGAACAAATAAGTGCTTTGTATTCAGTGTTGTTCACAAATTATGAAGTGTCATCTTCTAGTTCTCCAGGCGTTCAGTTTATACCGTTTCATGTGTCTTGACTTCGCTTTTATGCTTTGCAGTAAAGCATTTTGTATTTATGATTATGTCGATGTCTTGATCCTATTTCTGAGAAGTGTCCAGAATTGAAATAACTAGGTATCCTTTTGAATTACTTCGTTCTATTTATGTACCTAAGTTGGATTCAGAATATTCAGTTTAATCTGTTATAAAGTTTTGGTGTGCAATTTAATAGGAAAATTTTCTATTCTCTGCATTGTTGATATGTTGGTGTGTAATGACTTCCATTTTTTCTTTTCTGTTCTTGATGGAAATTGGTGTTTGTTGAAAATCAACTTAGAATTGTTACTTTGTCATGATTTTTTGTGGTGTGAGATTCTTTCTTGTGGGATTCTACATTAATTTAACTTTCTGTTTTAGATTTTAGTACAATGTTTGCTTCGAATTGATTGTTCTGGGCATATAGTTAGACAAAGTGCAAAAATATTAGTGGCATTAAGCAATGACTTCCAGTTGATAATCTCAGTTCTTTAGAGCAATGGAACAAGAACAAGCTATAGGAGCAAAAAGGGTCTGGGAATCTGTAAAGTTATATACTGTCAAGTGCGCCAAATGTTCAAAATGGAGGCTCATCCCAACAAAGGAAAAGTATGAGGAGATACGGGAAAGGATCGTAGAACGATCTTTCCTATGCGATACAGCACGTGCGTGGCGACCTAGTGTCTCTTGCAATGAAGAATCAGATGTTAAGCAGGATGACAGTTTCCTTTGGGCTATGGACAAGCCGAGAATTCCCCAAACTCCTCCAGGCTGGCAACGTATTTTACGAATCAGAGCTGAAGGCGGCACAAAATTCGCTGATGTGTATGTAGCCTATCACATTTTACTTTCCCTTCTTTGAGAAAATGGGAGTAAAGATTTTGAGTGATGTTTGCCATGTGTCTTAACAGGTATTATGTCACCCCATCTAACAAAAGATTACGTTCTATGGTCGAACTTAGCAGGTAAATGTGCAGAATTCTGAGGAACGACTTAGCTTTTTTCTGCTTTGCACTTGAAATGCACAAAAAAATAACTATTAAGAGTATTGATATCTTGGAGTCTAGTGCTTCTTTTTTTTATAATAATTGCGGGCTGGGATATCTGGTGCTTTCTATTTCAGGTACATTAATGAGCATCCGCATCTATGCGAAGGTGTCAACATCTCGCAATTCTCGTTTCAGCCCCCAGTACCATTGGATGAGAAATACATTGCAAAGCGAGCCCGTTCTACCACCCATGACACAAGCAGTACTCCTGCAGCAGGTTTCATGATGCTTTCCCTTGGTTTCTTGAGGATTCATTCCAGATTAGGGTCATAATTTAGATGTTATACATGCGTTTTCTCTGCTGAAAATTTTATCATGACGGATCATGATTAGGAAGTTAATATTTTCTAGATTTCTGAGTGGACTTATTATACTTTTTTTAAAAAAAATTATGTGCAACTTCTCCATCTGTTTCCAGGGGCTTATCATGCATTACAGACTCAAAATGATAGCTCTGGGGTGCCGGAGAGTGCAACTACTGAGGCTAAAGCTCCTGCTCAAAGTTGAGGTATTCTATAAGTTTAGACATTATCATAGAACTGACTATGGTTTTAGTTTCTTCTCTGAAGGTTGATTAAATTAGTGACCAAGTTTAAGGAATATTATGGCTCATCTTGTGCAGTTGCATTACGTAATTTAAATTTCTACCAAATCTTCTACATCTATGATCTGCATCATGTCATGTAGTTTGAAATTTCTCTAGCCTGTGGCGTTGCATAACTATTTAGCTTGCAACAGCACTAAAATTTTCTTCTTTTGCCAAAAGTTCTGTGAAGACTGATTTGATTGAAGCTGGGCACATAAGACTGATGGGATCTCAAGTTTGATCTTTTCTACATGAACTTATTTTGGTTCAGTTCCCTCAGCTATTGATTGCACAAAGAAAAACCAACATCAGTGTTGGCAAGTCCTTACAGCAATTCACCATTTATGTTCATTCCTAGAGAAAATTATAAGCAATTAATCTGGCTTGGTTTATATTCATTTTAAATATATGTGCTCTATCCTTGCTGTTTTTGTGCTTTACAAGTATGTTTTATTTTGCAATACATATCATCTATCCTAGCTAAATTTAAGACGATATAGCTTTGAGATGTTAAATTATTCTGTACAACCCATCAAAGGGAAGGGTAAGGGCTCAAAAGCAAGAGTGAAACGGCAAGGACTTGGAGAATTATAAGAACTCCAATTCAAATTTGATTTTCTTGCTTGTGTGTTAGCATATGATACCTTTAGGTCTATCACTTTTTGTTTGAGGAACTGCATTTAAGATGTTTAAAATTTTCAAAAGTTTATGTTTTAGTTTTATACTAATTAGTTCGTATGTGCAAACTGCCTTCGTGTGAACAAGCCATGAGCTCGCCAGAGATAGAATAATTCTCCTACATTAGTACTTCTGATAAAATTACTGGTATCACTATTTCATATGGTTTAAAACGAGCACACTCTATCTTTTTTCTTTTCCTTATTTCCTGATAATGAATTTATGTACCATCATCAATTTCTAAGAAAGAACTTTGGAATGAAATCTCACAGGATATCGCTTCGCCCAGAATGCTTCCACCAAGAAGGAGATGGACAACATACACAAACCATAAGCTCAGACTTACAAAGTTCGTGTATTTGAAGTATACGAATGGGACCGTTGTCGAAATTGTGGGAGGTGTCAACTTGTTCATCATATTCATGGTGGAATTATGTTTGTAAAGTAGGTGGAATTACTCTTTCCAGAAACTTTTTGCAGTTTTGACTTCTGACTTGTGGAAATTGTGAATTTTTTTAAAAATGTATTGAAATGTAAATATAGAACTTATTAATATATTAAAAAGTGTCACGTGCATTTCATGTGCCAAAAAAAGATGAATGTAAAACTTATTAGTAATACATAACATAATCACTATTTATCCTTTTCCCATTTTGTTCACAAACTTGTCACACGATACAATTGATTGAATCTAAGTTTATTGTAGATAAATTAGTAATTTGTGGCACACACATAATTTTTTAAATTTATTTAAAATAAAATTTTTGCACAAGTTTTATTATTCAATAAAGTATATACGAAATAATTAGTTATATTCTCTCAAAAAGAAAATAAATTTTATACATATTAAATTTAGGAGAAATTATTGATAAAAAGAAGATATTAGGGAGAGGAAAGTTAACAAAAAACCATCAAAAATAATTACGCATCGATGATACTGCCTTTATTTTTCTATAGCACTCCAAAAGATAGGGTAAATTACAATGAATTCTCCTGATATTTGAGATAATTATGAATATTCTTTTATTATTTAAAAAATTATTAATAGGTCATAATGTTTGATTAAATTATATCATTCTAGGATGAAAGTTGGGAAGTTTTAAATCTGACCTTAGTTTATTTATTTTTAAAAAAATTATGAATAAAAATTGGAAAATGTGGATGAAAAATTGTGAAAAAAAGTATCCCCTTAATTTATAAAATTTTAAAAAATAAGTAAAATTATAATTCATATTTTTACAATGAAAATTTGGTTATTTACCACAAAAAGTATATGAAAATGTCATGGGAGCTAATAGATTCGGTTATTTATTGGACGGTCATTAAAATCAGAAAAATATTGATAATTTTTCAAACGAAAAAAGGTATTTATAATTATGGCAAACCTTATAGAATTTATATTTACCCCAAAAACATTTAGAAGGTGCGTTAGATTAGATATAGGAGTTTATTTATTACAAACCTGCACCAGTGGTCTAGTGGTAGAATAGTACCCTGCCACGGTACAGACCCGGGTTCGATTCCCGGCTGGTGCATTCAGAGAGGTGTGAAGATAACTATTCTGCGCTCGATGTGGCGATTGGGTTCTCCACTTCCTTCGCCTTCTCAACAGTGGCGACAATATAGCGCATCTGACCTCTCTCCTTCTTCTCTTTTTTTTTTCTTTTTTTTTTTCTACTGACTTATTTTCTTTAATTCATATTTTTGTTACAATATTTGGGTTAATTATGGTTAGACCCTATCTAAAAATAAAAAATTGTATCTGTTCAAAAGAAGTTTCAAAATTTCACTTATACCCCCTTCAAGAATTCATTTTTTACACTTAACTCCCGTTCATTAGGATTTAGAAGAAAAATATTAATACAAAAAAATTACATAGATTTTTAATTTCACTCATCATTTAATATTTTTCTATTTGATCAACGACTGTGGCCACAGATTCATAGAGCGTGAACGCATCTCCAAGTGCATAAGAAGTACCTCTGTCACATAATGACATGGGAACAGATCCTCTTCTTGGAGCTCACTGTTCTCGCTATATACTCCGACTACTCTGGACAAGACTTATTATGATCATATCTGCGACACAATCACCTCTCGCGTAAATCTAGGATACAGTCATTTTATGCATGTGATTATCGTGATTTCTCAAGTTTAAGGACTACTCCCGTACTATCAGAGCTGGGGATTCGAGTCACACCGACCAAACCTCTAAGACTTTCATATGACGATTCCGACGAGTCAGTTCAGTCAGTTGACAACTTTGTCAACTAACCTATTGAAATTGCATAGCATCCAACGTCTGTCGTCGATGAAACTCGGCACTCATCCAATGAATGCAATACTCAATGCAAGTCACACCTCTCGCGTAGATCTAGGATACAGTCATTTTATGCATGTGATTATCGTGATTCCTCAAGTTTAAAAACTACTCCCGTACTATCAGAGCTGGGGATTCGAATCACACCGACCAAACCTCCAAGGCTTTTATATGACGATTCCGGCGAGTCAGTTCAGTTAGTTGACCACTTTGTCAACTAACCTATTGAAATTGCATAGCGTCCAACGTCTGTCGTCGATGAAACGCGACACTCATCCAATGAATGCGATACTCAATGCAAGTCACACCTCTCGCGTAGATCTAGGATACAGTCATTTTATGCATGTGATTATCGTGATTCCTCAAGTTTAAGAACTACTCCCGTACTATCAGAGCTGGGGATTCGAGTCACACCGATCAAACCTCCAAGGCTTTCATATGACGATTCCGGCGAGTCAGTTCAGTCAGTTGACCACTTTGTTAACTAACCTACTGAAATTGCATAGCGTCCAATGTCTGTCGTCGATGAAACGCGGCACTCATCCAATGAATGCAATATTCAATGCAAGTCTCAGTAGGACTCTCGATATCCAGTCTTGAGGTTCTCGACTTGGAACATTTCAGATCAACCTTCAGAAGTTGGTTTCATAATCGCTATCCAGTGCGCAATCCAACTACATGGGTTATTAAGTGGTCTGTGAGCATATGTTGTGACGTCAAAGCAATATTTACGTAATTTGGTAAGCACAACAAACACGTGTATCAAAGATGGATACTTATCATATTTATCAGGATAATATTACTTTAATAAAAATTGCTTGAATGGTTATCAAAACATCCAATCTAATTGGCTTTCCGCCATCTATTCCAACATAATCAGTCCAAAAGCACTTCCTCAGACACCACCTTAGGAGAGTTTTCCCCAACTTTATTCGGTGCAATCAACAGGTGGTCGCAGCAACAATTAGAAGCAGATGACAGTGCTGGCTCTTGCCCACTCAGTCCCCGCTGTGGAAGCAGACATCCCTTAAGAAGGAGTAGAAGGAGTCCTACCGAAAGGAGACATTCCAGCATCTAGGACCCCACCCATTGAGAGACAAGGGCTCCTCCAACAGCTCCCCTAGAGGTCCTCAGATAATGGTTGGGGCACAATTGGAATGCCTCCAAAAGGTTCTCCAAGATGTACAACACCAGATAGCAGTGGCCTCTGAAGATAAGCAACAGGGTGTCCCCTTCACGGAAGCGGTGATGGTGGACGAACTCCCAACGAATTGCGGTACCCCCACTATTGCTGAGTATGATGGGATGACTGACCTTCAAGAGCATCTCTCATGTTTTGAGATGCGGCTCTTTTACATAGGTATAGGGATGGAATCAAGTGTCGCATTTTTGTCACCACCTTCTCTAGGGCCGCACAGTAATGGTTCAACCAATTGTCGAATGGAGTTTTAGGAAGTTTTCAAGAATTTCAGTTTCTTTTCTTGCACCAATTCACTAGCAGCCGGGAGCTTTGAAAGAAGGAGCTCCGCCTTTTTGCCATACGCCAAAAGGACAATGAACCATTGAGGGAGTAATCTGCAGGATTCAACACGGCAGTCTTGGAGGTATCCTCTGCAACTCAAGAGTTGAAGGGTAGTGCTTTCTCACAAGGACTCCTAGATGGGGATTTCTTCAATCCCTGGTTAAAAAACGTGTGTCCAAGTTCAACACCCTCCTAGCCCATGCAACCAAGTATATCAATGCGGAGGACGCCCAAGCTAAAAAGAAGGAGAGTCATGGGGAGAAGAGGCAAGAAGTTCAGGAAGCCCGCTTCAAGAAGCCTCAAACTAATTTTCGGGACAAAAAGGCTCCAAAAGGATAATGCCTTCTACACGCCCTTGACGGTACCAATCACCCAAGCCCTCATGGCAGTCGAAGAAAAAGGCTTTCTATGCCCTGGTCATAGAGAGAGCAATCCCAACGTCCTAAATCCAAAAAATTCTGCCGTTTTCATACTGATTACGACCACACTACTGAAGAGTGCCGACATCTAAAGAATGATATTGAGGGGCTCATCCAAAACAGATATCTGCAGGAGTACGTCTGCTGGGAAAAAGCCAGAGAAAAAGAACCATACCGTAAACAAGAAATAAACAAAGGGAAGGAAGCAAATATTTCCAGTCTTGAGTCTTTACCAAATGAAGAAGACAGAAATACCTCTGGGGGAAAAACTGAAATTAATGAACCTCCCCGTAAATGAGTTATATGAATGATTTTAGGTGGGCTAAATGGAGGCGACTAGCATCATGCTAGAAAAGTCCAGGTTAGAGAAGCACACAACATAACTATAGAGGAGATATGGGATGTTGGGGCGATGGAGGATGCCCTCCTTATCCAGTTCGGAAGAGTAGAAAGATCAGGTCTTAAGAGCTCTCATAAAGACGCACTGGTCATCACGACTCTGCTAGCCAACTACAAAGTAGGACGTATATTTCTAGATTCGGTAACTTCTACAGACATATTGTTCAGAAAAGCCTACGATCAGATGCAGTTAGGGGACACCCCTTGGAGAAAGTGAACACTTTCCTGTACGGATTCGTGGGGAGGTTGTCCATCCTAGGGGCATGATTTCACTCCCCTTGACCCTAGGTACTAGCGCCATTCGAAAGACTTTCCTGTTGAAATTCTTAGTGGTAGATACCCCATCAGCATATAACGTTAATTTGGGGAGGCTCACCCTCAACGCTTTTCAAACCATGATCTCCATTTATCACATGAAAATCAAGTTCCCTACACTTGGAGGTGTAGGAGAAGTACAACAAGACCCCCTCAAATCTTGCAAGTGTTACATGGAGGTTTTACGCAAAGGACAAAAGAGAAATAGGGACGAAATACCCAAGGAGGCGCCCCCCAAGCAAGCGAGAGAAGGGGGTCACTGAAAGATAAAGAAAACAAGGGGTATCCCCCAAGGTTCAGCTGACGGAAGAACTAATGAATGTTGAACTTGTACCTGGAGATCCAGAAAACTTTACACGCATTGATTCTCATATGGAGGATGCGACATGCAAAGAAATAATTCAATGCTTACTTCACAACGCAAACATCTTTGCATGGACCCCCAAGATTTAGAAGGAATCAACCCTAATGTCATAACTCACCATCTCAATACAGATCCCAACATCAAGCCGGCGAAATAAAAGAAGAGACACTTTGGACTGAAAAAAGATAAAATTATCCAAGCTGAAGTTGATTTATTGGCGGCGGGGCGCATCAAAGAAATACGATTTTCCTAGTGGTTATCTAACGTTGTGTTAATACCCAAGCTAGGAGAAAAATGGAGAATGTGCATTGACTTCAGGGATCTCAATGAGGCGTTCCCTAAAGATTTTTATCCTCTACCTCGAATCGATCAACTAGTGGACTCCACATTTAAATGTGGATTGTTAAGCATGATGGACACATCTCAAGAATATTATCAAATAATGCTAGCTCCAGAAGACCACAAAAGAGACAGTTTCATCACATTTGCTGGAATATTTTGTTATGTGGCCATGCCATTTGGCCTAAAGAATGCTGGAGCCACCTACCAATGTTTGGTAGACAAATATTCCGCCCACAGATTGTAAGGAATGTCGATGTGCACGTAGATGATATGCTAGTGAAAAGTAGGAAGACCAAGGACCATGTTGCGAACTTGGAAGAGACATTCTCCGTTTTGAGAAACTATCAACTAAAGCTCAATCCTAGAAAGTACGCCTTTGGAGTGAAAAGGGGATGCTTTCAAGGATTCATGGTCACCAAAGATGAATCAAGGTGAACTCCCTCAAGATGAAGGCCATCTTGGGCATGATGGCACCCTCCAATATTAATGAAGTACAAAAGCTAACTAGGAGCGTGGCAGCACTTAGCTATTTTATCTCCAAGTTGGCCAAAAAAAAAAGCCTACCCCTTTTCAAAGTCCTTCGAAAGGCGAAACATTTCGACTAGAACAATTCATGTCAACAAACTTTTGAAGAGCTCAAGCGATGGGGGACTCTCTCTACTGGTGAAGCCATCTCCAGGGGATACCTTCTATGTGTATCTATCAGCCACCCCAAGCGGTCAGCTCCGTCCTCATTCATGAAGATAATGGGAAACAAATGCCGATCTATTATGTCAGCAAAGTTCTTAATGGAGCGGAAGGGCGATACACCCCTAAAGAAAAAATATCACCACTGCTAGAAGGCTACGTCCATATTTCCTTTCGCATCCCATTGAAAAAAAACTAACCCGCCTCTGAAACAAACACTGGGTAAGCCAGATACATCAGAACGATTAGTAAAATGGGTGGTAGAATTGAGCGAGTACCATCACGGCGTAAGCTTTAGCCGACTTCGTCTCTGAAACAACAGGGACATCTGAAAAAAGGCACCCCTCAAACCGAAAAATGGCTATTGCATGTAGATGGATCATCCACGATTCAAGGCAGTGGTACAGACATAGTCATCACTTCACCCAAGGAAAAGATCTAGAATTCACTGTCAAGTTCGGATTTAGGGCCTCCAACAATGAGGCCGAATACGAAGCACTCATAATGGGGCTCAGAATGATGCATGAAGTAGGAACGAGACACTTAATAGCGTATTCAGATTCATGGCTAATAGTCAAACAAGTGGAGGGTTCATACGAAGACAAAGAAGAAATCAGATCCAATATCTACAATAGATAGCATAATTGAAGACGGGGTTTGAAAGTTTTCAAATTGTCCAAATTCCAATGGAAGAAAACGTCAAAGCTGACTGTCTCTCCAAATTGGCTAGCGCTCTAGAAAATTGTAGGACGAGGCAAATTACCATACAGTACCTCCCCAAGCTAAGAGCTCTGATTCATATTCAAGCTATATCCTCCTTGGGAGATTGGAGGACCCCTGTTATCCGATGGCTTGAAGAGGGGCACCTCCCAAACAATAGATGGGATGCCGCAAGACTTAGGACTCGGGCTGCCCGCTTCCTACTGCAAGAAGGGGTCCTTTACAAGAAATCTTTTATACATCCTCTACTCCGGTGCCTGTCCCAACTAGAAGGGTTGCATATTCTTAAAGAAATACATAGCGGCTGTTGGGAGCGCATTCGGGGGAACTTGGATTCTCGTCAACAAAACATTGCTGGCGGGATATTTCTGGCCTTCCATGAAACAAGATCCGAGACAGCTGGTGAGCAAATGTGATAAATTTCAGAAATACTCCTCCCTCATACATCAACCTGCGGGCCCCTCACAATCATGCTATCGTCATGTTCTTTCGCACAATGTGGGATAGATATTGGGGGATCCTTCCCCTTAGTCATGGCCAAAGAAAATTCCTTTTAGTAGCCATTGACTACTTTACCAAGTGGGTGGAAGTTGAGCTACTCGCTCGTATCACAAAAACGAAGGTGATAAAGTTTATATGGAAGAATATCATCTATCGCTTCGGGCTCCCACGAGAAATAATCTCAAACAATGGTCTGCAGTTCCAAGGCCATAAAATACAAGACTGGTGTAAAGGATTGCGTATCGAACAAAGATTCACATCAGTAGCACACCCCCAGGCCAATGGGTAATGGAGGTCACCAACCGAATCCTCATTCAAGGAATTGAGAGACGATTAGAATGAGTTAGTGGAAACTGGACAAAAGAATTAACTAGTGTCCTATAGGCATATGGCACGAATCCCCGAGGATCTACAGGAGAAAGTCTCTTCACCATGGTTTATGGACTCGAAGCAATCATTTCAGTTGAATTGGGGGTACCCTCCCACAAAATTTTGCATTTCTCTAAAGAAAACAATATGGAGTTGTTAAAATAAAATCTAGATTTTATTGAAGAATTGAGAGAAAAAGGTTTCATTCACATGCGGAGATACAAGAACACTATGATTAATGCCCACAACAGAGGAGTAAAAATATGGAGTTTCCAAGTAGGGGATCTAGTTTAAGAAGGGTGGACACATTGAAACCAGTGGAAAAATTAGACCCCACTTGGGAAGGACCCTTCAAAGTCATAGAGGTAATAGAACGAGGAGCATATGAGCTAAAAGATCTTGAGGGACGCCCACTATCACGTCCCTGGAGCATACACAATCTCAAAAAATATTACGCATGAAAAAGGGTGTCCGCTTCGCGTTCAAAGAACCTTCCAGCAAGTCCTCTTGAAGGACTCCCTCTAAAATATCCTCCTGAAGGACATCCTCTAATAAGTCCCCCTGAAGGGCTCCTTCTAAAAATGTCCTCCTGAAGGACATCTTCCATTAAGTCCTCTTGAAGGACTCCCTCTAAAAAGTCTACACCTACAGAAATCAAAAGTCAAATCATCACTTCCCTATTGATGGCACCCCTTTGAAAGGTACGGTTTATTACATTTCTCGAGGCAAGGAAAAAAAACAACATAGAGTATGCCTTGCCAAAATTCATGCAGGCCTCCATTATCAAGGGAACCTCCGGGGACTCTCATTTTAAGCTCTCATACGCCTCTCATTCATTTCTTTTCACATAAATATATTTCATGATATGATATGGGTAGTAACACCCATGTTTAGTACACATATACAGGAAAGGTAAATGAGGCATCTCTGAAGAAAGAAATCGGCAAGATCCAAGGACATTGAACCCGTGATAAAATCCCACGCATCACTTATAAAGAGTAAATGTGTAATATATATATATATATATATGTATATATATGCATTAAGGTTAACATCATTCCAACTATTCTCTTATAAGTAAAACATTATTATCATGGGTTCTTGACATGAATTATTGTTGACATAAATCCTTGAAAGCATTCCCTTTTCACTCCAAAGGCGCACTTTCTAGGATTGAACTTTAGTCGATAGTTTCTCAAAACGAAGAATATCTCTTCCAAGTTCGCAACATGGTCCTTGGTCTTCCTACTTTTCACTAGCATATCATCTACGTACACCTCGACATTCCTTACAATCTGTGGACGAAATATTTATCTACCAAACGTTGGTAGGTGCCTCCAGCATTCTTTAGGCCAAATGGCAAGGCCACATAACAAAGTATTCCAGCAAATGTGATGAAACTGACTATTTTGTGGTCTTCTGGAGCTAGTATTATTTGATAATATCCTTGAGATGTGTCCATCATGCTTAACAATCCACATTCAGATGTGGAGTCCAACAGTTGATCGATTCGAGGTAGAGGATAAAAATCCTTAGGGCACGCCTTGTTGAGATCCCTGAAGTCAATGCACATTCTCCATTTTTCTCCTAGCTTGGGTACTAACACAATGTTAGATAACCATTGGGGAAATTGTATTTCTTCGATGTGACCCGCCACCAATAAATCAACTTCAACTTGGATAATTTTATCCTTTTTCAGCCCAAAGTGTCTCTTCTTTTGTTTCACAGGCTTGATGATGGGATCTGTATTGAGATGGTGAGTTATGACATTAGGGTCTATCCCTTCTAAGTCTTGGGGGTTCATGCAAAGATGTTTGCGTTGTGAAGTAAGCATTGAATTATTTCTTTGCATGTCGCATCCTCCATATGAGAATCAATGCGTGTAAATTTTTCTGGATCTCCAGGTACAAGTTCAACATTCATTAGTTCTTCCGTCAGCTGAACCTTGGGGGATACCCCTTGTTTTCTTTATCTTTCAGCGACCCCCTTCTCTCGCTTGCTTGGGGGGCGCCTCCTTGGGTATTTTGTCTCTATTTCTCTTTTGTCCTTTGCGTAAAACCTCCATGTAACACTTGCAAGATTGGAGGGGGTCTTGTTGTACTTCTCCTACACCTCCAAGTGTA
>NC_026149.1:9324646-9330633 GCF_000512975.1 Sesamum indicum | reverse complement strand
TTGATTTTCATGTGATAAATGGAGATCATGGTTTGAAAAGCGTTGAGGGTGAGCCTCCCCAAATTAACGTTATATGCTGATGGGGTATCTACCACTAAGAATTTCAACAGGAAAGTCTTTCGAATGGCGCTAGTACCTAGGGTCAAGGGGAGTGAAATCATGCCCCTAGGATGGACAACCTCCCCACGAATCCGTACAGGAAAGTGTTCACTTTCTCCAAGGGGTGTCCCCTAACTGCATCTGATCGTAGGCTTTTCTGAACAATATGTCTGTAGAAGTTACCGAATCTAGAAATATACGTCCTACTTTGTAGTTGGCTAGCAGAGTCGTGATGACCAGTGCGTCTTTATGAGAGCTCTTAAGACCTGATCTTTCTACTCTTCCGAACTGGATAAGGAGGGCATCCTCCATCGCCCCAACATCCCATATCTCCTCTATAGTTATGTTGTGTGCTTCTCTAACCTGGACTTTTCTAGCATGATGCTAGTCGCCTCCATTTAGCCCACCTAAAATCATTCATATAACTCATTTACGGGGAGGTTCATTAATTTCAGTTTTTCCCCCAGAGGTATTTCTGTCTTCTTCATTTGGTAAAGACTCAAGACTGGAAATATTTGCTTCCTTCCCTTTGTTTATTTCTTGTTTACGGTATGGTTCTTTTTCTCTGGCTTTTTCCCAGCAGACGTACTCCTGCAGATATCTGTTTTGGATGAGCCCCTCAATATCATTCTTTAGATGTCGGCACTCTTCAGTAGTGTGGTCGTAATCAGTATGAAAACGGCAGAATTTTTTGGATTTAGGACGTTGGGATTGCTCTCTCTATGACCAGGGCATAGAAAGCCTTTTTCTTCGACTGCCATGAGGGCTTGGGTGATTGGTACCGTCAAGGGCGTGTAGAAGGCATTATCCTTTTGGAGCCTTTTTGTCCCGAAAATTAGTTTGAGGCTTCTTGAAGCGGGCTTCCTGAACTTCTTGCCTCTTCTCCCCATGACTTCTTTTTAGTCTTGAAGCGGGCTTCCTGAACTTCTTGCCTCTTCTCCCCATGACTCTCCTTCTTTTTAGCTTGGGCGTCCTCCGCATTGATATACTTGGTTGCATGGGCTAGGAGGGTGTTGAACTTGGACACACGTTTTTTAACCAGGGATTGAAGAAATCCCCATCTAGGAGTCCTTGTGAGAAAGCACTACCCTTCAACTCTTGAGTTGCAGAGGATACCTCCAAGACTGCCGTGTTGAATCCTGCAGATTACTCCCTCAATGGTTCATTGTCCTTTTGGCGTATGGCAAAAAGGCGGAGCTCCTTCTTTCAAAGCTCCCGGCTGCTAGTGAATTGGTGCAAGAAAAGAAACTGAAATTCTTGAAAACTTCCTAAAACTCCATTCGACAATTGGTTGAACCATTACTGTGCGGCCCTAGAGAAGGTGGTGACAAAAATGCGACACTTGATTCCATCCCTATACCTATGTAAAAGAGCCGCATCTCAAAACATGAGAGATGCTCTTGAAGGTCAGTCATCCCATCATACTCAGCAATAGTGGGGGTACCGCAATTCGTTGGGAGTTCGTCCACCATCACCGCTTCCGTGAAGGGGACACCCTGTTGCTTATCTTCAGAGGCCACTGCTATCTGGTGTTGTACATCTTGGAGAACCTTTTGGAGGCATTCCAATTGTGCCCCAACCATTATCTGAGGACCTCTAGGGGAGCTGTTGGAGGAGCCCTTGTCTCTCAATGGGTGGGGTCCTAGATGCTGGAATGTCTCCTTTCGGTAGGACTCCTTCTACTCCTTCTTAAGGGATGTCTGCTTCCACAGCGGGGACTGAGTGGGCAAGAGCCAGCACTGTCATCTGCTTCTAATTGTTGCTGCGACCACCTGTTGATTGCACCGAATAAAGTTGGGGAAAACTCTCCTAAGGTGGTGTCTGAGGAAGTGCTTTTGGACTGATTATGTTGGAATAGATGGCGGAAAGCCAATTAGATTGGATGTTTTGATAACCATTCAAGCAATTTTTATTAAAGTAATATTATCCTGATAAATATGATAAGTATCCATCTTTGATACACGTGTTTGTTGTGCTTACCAAATTACGTAAATATTGCTTTGACGTCACAACATATGCTCACAGACCACTTAATAACCCATGTAGTTGGATTGCGCACTGGATAGCGATTATGAAACCAACTTCTGAAGGTTGATCTGAAATGTTCCAAGTCGAGAACCTCAAGACTGGATATCGAGAGTCCTACTGAGACTTGCATTGAATATTGCATTCATTGGATGAGTGCCGCGTTTCATCGACGACAGACATTGGACGCTATGCAATTTCAGTAGGTTAGTTAACAAAGTGGTCAACTGACTGAACTGACTCGCCGGAATCGTCATATGAAAGCCTTGGAGGTTTGATCGGTGTGACTCGAATCCCCAGCTCTGATAGTACGGGAGTAGTTCTTAAACTTGAGGAATCACGATAATCACATGCATAAAATGACTGTATCCTAGATCTACGCGAGAGGTGTGACTTGCATTGAGTATCGCATTCATTGGATGAGTGTCGCGTTTCATCGACGACAGACGTTGGACGCTATGCAATTTCAATAGGTTAGTTGACAAAGTGGTCAACTAACTGAACTGACTCGCCGGAATCGTCATATAAAAGCCTTGGAGGTTTGGTCGGTGTGATTCGAATCCCCAGCTCTGATAGTACGGGAGTAGTTTTTAAACTTGAGGAATCACGATAATCACATGCATAAAATGACTGTATCCTAGATCTACGCGAGAGGTGTGACTTGCATTGAATATTGCATTCATTGGATGAGTGCCGAGTTTCATCGACGACAGACGTTGGATGCTATGCAATTTCAATAGGTTAGTTGACAAAGTTGTCAACTGACTGAACTGACTCGTCGGAATCGTCATATGAAAGTCTTAGAGGTTTGGTCGGTGTGACTCGAATCCCCAGCTCTGATAGTACGGGAGTAGTCCTTAAACTTGAGAAATCACGATAATCACATGCATAAAATGACTGTATCCTAGATTTACGCGAGAGGTGATTGTGTCGCAGATATGATCATAATAAGTCTTGTCCAGAGTAGTCGGAGTATATAGCGAGAACAGTGAGCTCCAAGAAGAGGATCTGTTCCCATGTCATTATGTGACAGAGGTACTTCTTATGCACTTGGAGATGCGTTCACGCTCTATGAATCTGTGGCCACAGTCGTTGATCAAATAGAAAAATATTAAATGATGAGTGAAATTAAAAATCTATGTAATTTTTTTGTATTAATATTTTTCTTCTAAATCCTAATGAACGGGAGTTAAGTGTAAAAAATGAATTCTTGAAGGGGGTATAAGTGAAATTTTGAAACTTCTTTTGAACAGATACAATTTTTTATTTTTAGATAGGGTCTAACCATAATTAACCCAAATATTGTAACAAAAATATGAATTAAAGAAAATAAGTCAGTAGAAAAAAAAAAAGAAAAAAAAAAGAGAAGAAGGAGAGAGGTCAGATGCGCTATATTGTCGCCACTGTTGAGAAGGCGAAGGAAGTGGAGAACCCAATCGCCACATCGAGCGCAGAATAGTTATCTTCACACCTCTCTGAATGCACCAGCCGGGAATCGAACCCGGGTCTGTACCGTGGCAGGGTACTATTCTACCACTAGACCACTGGTGCAGGTTTGTAATAAATAAACTCCTATATCTAATCTAACGCACCTTCTAAATGTTTTTGGGGTAAATATAAATTCTATAAGGTTTGCCATAATTATAAATACCTTTTTTCGTTTGAAAAATTATCAATATTTTTCTGATTTTAATGACCGTCCAATAAATAACCGAATCTATTAGCTCCCATGACATTTTCATATACTTTTTGTGGTAAATAACCAAATTTTCATTGTAAAAATATGAATTATAATTTTACTTATTTTTTAAAATTTTATAAATTAAGGGGATACTTTTTTTCACAATTTTTCATCCACATTTTCCAATTTTTATTCATAATTTTTTTAAAAATAAATAAACTAAGGTCAGATTTAAAACTTCCCAACTTTCATCCTAGAATGATATAATTTAATCAAACATTATGACCTATTAATAATTTTTTAAATAATAAAAGAATATTCATAATTATCTCAAATATCAGGAGAATTCATTGTAATTTACCCTATCTTTTGGAGTGCTATAGAAAAATAAAGGCAGTATCATCGATGCGTAATTATTTTTGATGGTTTTTTGTTAACTTTCCTCTCCCTAATATCTTCTTTTTATCAATAATTTCTCCTAAATTTAATATGTATAAAATTTATTTTCTTTTTGAGAGAATATAACTAATTATTTCGTATATACTTTATTGAATAATAAAACTTGTGCAAAAATTTTATTTTAAATAAATTTAAAAAATTATGTGTGTGCCACAAATTACTAATTTATCTACAATAAACTTAGATTCAATCAATTGTATCGTGTGACAAGTTTGTGAACAAAATGGGAAAAGGATAAATAGTGATTATGTTATGTATTACTAATAAGTTTTACATTCATCTTTTTTTGGCACATGAAATGCACGTGACACTTTTTAATATATTAATAAGTTCTATATTTACATTTCAATACATTTTTAAAAAAATTCACAATTTCCACAAGTCAGAAGTCAAAACTGCAAAAAGTTTCTGGAAAGAGTAATTCCACCTACTTTACAAACATAATTCCACCATGAATATGATGAACAAGTTGACACCTCCCACAATTTCGACAACGGTCCCATTCGTATACTTCAAATACACGAACTTTGTAAGTCTGAGCTTATGGTTTGTGTATGTTGTCCATCTCCTTCTTGGTGGAAGCATTCTGGGCGAAGCGATATCCTGTGAGATTTCATTCCAAAGTTCTTTCTTAGAAATTGATGATGGTACATAAATTCATTATCAGGAAATAAGGAAAAGAAAAAAGATAGAGTGTGCTCGTTTTAAACCATATGAAATAGTGATACCAGTAATTTTATCAGAAGTACTAATGTAGGAGAATTATTCTATCTCTGGCGAGCTCATGGCTTGTTCACACGAAGGCAGTTTGCACATACGAACTAATTAGTATAAAACTAAAACATAAACTTTTGAAAATTTTAAACATCTTAAATGCAGTTCCTCAAACAAAAAGTGATAGACCTAAAGGTATCATATGCTAACACACAAGCAAGAAAATCAAATTTGAATTGGAGTTCTTATAATTCTCCAAGTCCTTGCCGTTTCACTCTTGCTTTTGAGCCCTTACCCTTCCCTTTGATGGGTTGTACAGAATAATTTAACATCTCAAAGCTATATCGTCTTAAATTTAGCTAGGATAGATGATATGTATTGCAAAATAAAACATACTTGTAAAGCACAAAAACAGCAAGGATAGAGCACATATATTTAAAATGAATATAAACCAAGCCAGATTAATTGCTTATAATTTTCTCTAGGAATGAACATAAATGGTGAATTGCTGTAAGGACTTGCCAACACTGATGTTGGTTTTTCTTTGTGCAATCAATAGCTGAGGGAACTGAACCAAAATAAGTTCATGTAGAAAAGATCAAACTTGAGATCCCATCAGTCTTATGTGCCCAGCTTCAATCAAATCAGTCTTCACAGAACTTTTGGCAAAAGAAGAAAATTTTAGTGCTGT
This sequence comes from Sesamum indicum, assembly GCF_000512975.1. Taxonomy (NCBI): domain Eukaryota; kingdom Viridiplantae; phylum Streptophyta; class Magnoliopsida; order Lamiales; family Pedaliaceae; genus Sesamum; species Sesamum indicum. The sequence continues at coordinate 9,324,964 of NC_026149.1, read as the reverse complement.
TGCAAGCTAAATAGTTATGCAACGCCACAGGCTAGAGAAATTTCAAACTACATGACATGATGCAGATCATAGATGTAGAAGATTTGGTAGAAATTTAAATTACGTAATGCAACTGCACAAGATGAGCCATAATATTCCTTAAACTTGGTCACTAATTTAATCAACCTTCAGAGAAGAAACTAAAACCATAGTCAGTTCTATGATAATGTCTAAACTTATAGAATACCTCAACTTTGAGCAGGAGCTTTAGCCTCAGTAGTTGCACTCTCCGGCACCCCAGAGCTATCATTTTGAGTCTGTAATGCATGATAAGCCCCT
>NC_026149.1:9304475-9324499 GCF_000512975.1 Sesamum indicum | reverse complement strand
ATAACATCTAAATTATGACCCTAATCTGGAATGAATCCTCAAGAAACCAAGGGAAAGCATCATGAAACCTGCTGCAGGAGTACTGCTTGTGTCATGGGTGGTAGAACGGGCTCGCTTTGCAATGTATTTCTCATCCAATGGTACTGGGGGCTGAAACGAGAATTGCGAGATGTTGACACCTTCGCATAGATGCGGATGCTCATTAATGTACCTGAAATAGAAAGCACCAGATATCCCAGCCCGCAATTATTATAAAAAAAAGAAGCACTAGACTCCAAGATATCAATACTCTTAATAGTTATTTTTTTGTGCATTTCAAGTGCAAAGCAGAAAAAAGCTAAGTCGTTCCTCAGAATTCTGCACATTTACCTGCTAAGTTCGACCATAGAACGTAATCTTTTGTTAGATGGGGTGACATAATACCTGTTAAGACACATGGCAAATATCACTCAAGATCTTTACTCCCATTTTCTCGAAAAAGGAAAAGTAAAAAGTTATAGGCTACATAGACATCAGCGAATTTTGTGCCACCTTCAGCTCTGATTCGTAAAATTCGTTGCCAGCCAGGAGGAGTCTGGGGAATTCTCGGCTTGTCCATAGGCCAAAGGAAACTGTCATCCTGCTTAACATCTGATTCTTCATTGCAAGAGACATTAGGTCGCCACGCACGTGCTGTATCGCATAGGAAAGATCGTTCTACGATCCTTTCCCGTATCTCCTCATACTTTTCCTTTGTTGGGATGAGCCTCCATTTTGAACATTTGGCGCACTTGACAGTATATAACTTTACAGATTCCCAGACCCTTTTTGCTCCTATAGCTTGTTCTTGTTCCATTGCTCTAAAGAACTGAGATTATCAACTGGAAGTCATTGCTTAATGCCACTAATATTTTTGCACTTTGTCTAACTATATGCCCAGAACAATCAATTCGAAGCAAACATTGTACTAAAATCTAAAACAGAAAGTTAAATTAATGTAGAATCCCACAAGAAAGAATCTCACACCACAAAAAATCATGACAAAGTAACAATTCTAAGTTGATTTTCAACAAACACCAATTTCCATCAAGAACAGAAAAGAAAAAATGGAAGTCATTACACACCAACATATCAACAATGCAGAGAATAGAAAATTTTCCTATTAAATTGCACACCAAAACTTTATAACAGATTAAACTGAATATTCTGAATCCAACTTAGGTACATAAATAGAACGAAGTAATTCAAAAGGGTACCTAGTTATTTCAATTCTGGACACTTTTCAGAAATAGGATCAAGACATCGACGTAATCATAATTACAAAATGCGGTACCGCAAGGCATAAAAGCGAAGTCAAGACACATGAAATGGTATAAACTGAACACCTGGAGAACTAGAAGATGACACTTCATAATTTGTGAACAACACTGAATACAAAGCACTTATTTGTTCAAGATACATAAAGAAAATGCAAAGCAGCAGCTTGGTACTGCTGGTGCTAACTGAACCTTAAACAAAACACTAATCATGTAACAAATTGACATACACATAGATCCTTGACTAGACACAGCAACAAGAGGCCTGTTGTATGTTACGTGATATATATAAGATGCATTCGCTTCAGGGCTTAATCTGTGTCGATGTCCCCCTATCTGTAGACAGTTAACATAAAGCAATTAAATCATGTTTAAGAAACCGTAAATCATGTTTTTATGCTCTCAAATAAAGAACACATGAAAACCAATAGCCTTTACATCGAACCGGGCTCTGATACCACTTTAAGGGAACAAGCAGATCGGCCTAGGAACGCGCTAGCCGAGGGGAGTGAGAAAATAATAAAATAGTGTAAAAATTAAACATAAATTAGTCGAACCAAGGGGTGTATCCTTGGTGTTCCTGAGCGTTCGATGTAGTATGAAAAAGAAAATAAAATATTCATACGAGGGTTATAAAACGAATGAGATGCATAAATAAAATCGAGATTACCTCTTTCGCTTTCGTTTTAATCGGCATATATGTTCACTTCAAAATCCCAACGTAGGAATGTACCATTGGGTACTTTTCATACTAATTATGATCAATATACCTATCGTGAAATATTAGAATTCATTTATGCAGATGCCTAGTTTGCCTCCCACCCTCCCCCCCATCTCCTTCTGTAGATAACTAAATTGACCAAAACATGCCCTATTCTAGAGATAAAATTAAGCCTGATCTAAACCTATCAAGATAGTTTCACACTCAAATGCCTGTTAATACAATCTTCATCATAAATTCACACAATTGCAGGCCCGCGAAAAGCAAATCGCAACATTTCAAAATTAAAACGTATATCACATGCAACGTAAAACCTTGTCTATATGCGCATGAGATAGAAATTGCCTCCTTACACAGAGAGAGCAATCAGAGTGAACATATGTACAAAGATGTAGGGAAAGGGAAAGTACTTGCATTCAAAATTAAATAACTCATTTCTGAACTATCTCAACCCACAGCAAGTTTCTTATGTTGAAGACACTAAAAAACAATATTCCTCTTTTCCCCCTAATTTTTTTTTATCTATTCTTTTCTTTATTATATACTGATCTATTTATTCATTGTTTTTTGATTATTTAATGACATGCAACTGAAACCGATGATTTGAATCCACTGGAAAAACATGAAACTCCTGTGAACCGCATAATCCTAGACATGCATGTTTCATTATTTAATCACTATAAGGTTTATATCAGTGTGGGTTTTGTCCGAGCGAGATGCATCTTACAAACAAATCAAACAGATCAAGAAAATTCGTCCAGAAAACTTAAACATGAAACCTCAATTCACCGAAAAAATCGCACAGTCACCTCAGGAAACACAGATACAATGTACAAAACATATCAAAATTAATCAGCGACATAAACACCTGGAAACAGAACAAGTTCAGAGATTAAACCTCAATCTATAATCACCAAGAATCGTTGATCTGCACGTCTGGGCCCCCTAAATAGGCGAAGACTTCTGGCGCTGGTGCTAGACTGTGTGTGAGTGAGTGTGTGTCTTAAGTGTGTTTGGGGGGTGGCGGAGGTTGTGTGTGCGAGTTGACGAAGCCGATGACGAGAACATTGAATTGTTACAAGTGATGACGAGAATATAAAATGTGATATTTACGTTACCATAAATTTAATTTTGGATTTTGTTTATTATTATTATTATTTTGATTTTTATTATTATAATATACAATCATCATACCATTCAATATATTCAAACTTAAAAATTAATTTAATACATCGATAACTCAAATTAATGAATACATTACATAAAAAAAAAAAACAAACAAACATATATCCACATTCATGGAAATATTTTGATTAAGGGTAATTACACCGCTCTCCCATAAGGTTTGATATAATTATAGGTATAAATTCCTGTGATTTAATAAATTATATCTAGAACCCCTCACATTTATTTTGTCTAACAAATAGATACTCCATCATTTATATTAGTGTATGAAGATGTATAAGAATATATTGCTTAGAAAAAGATTTATTTGATGTTTAATAGGTTAGTAATAAGTCAATTTATGGTAAATATAAATTTGCATTCAATTTTTTTGCGATTATCAACAAATTCGATGAATTTTGACTATCGTGGGGGCTCGGTCAATTTGTTAAACAGAAACAAATACTAGGGATATTAGATGTAATTTTTTAAATTACAAAAAACTTATATGTAATTCTACTAAATTTTAGAGAAGGATACTATGCACGTACTTAATTTTATTAATTGAGTAAGACCTCTTTGGTTCAAATTTGTTTTATTTAGTGGCTGTTTATTTGAAGGGTTTTTTTGGCTTTTTCATTTTTATTGGATAAGAATAATAGTTGGAGATATAATATTTGATACCATAAAAATATGATGAATTTTTAAAAAAAAAGTAACTGGTAGTATGATTCGAATAAAATGATATGAATTTTTAAATAAAATATTATTATTAATTTGCATATACGAAAAAGACAACATATAACATATGCTAAAAGACATCCGTAATTTTGCTTGTTACTAGGCTTTGTTTAACAATACCGAGAGATAAGGGTAGCAACGAGGTGGGTTGGATGGATTTGCAACCTACTCCGCTTTGATTTTTTTATGCCCCGTCCTATCCGGCTACAAAACACATCGGGTAGATCTAATTCGGTGGACTCGATTATTTTATTTGTTCTATAAATTTGAATAAAAATTCAACATATTAGTTACAAATAAAATTGTTTATTTAGTATTCAAGTCAAAAAAAAAATAAATTTTCAAGTACAAATGAAATTGTTCTTAACAAAACAACCCAAACAATTATTATCATCTAAAATTGTTCTTAACAAAACAATTCAAATCATAGGTATATTTATTATTTTTTAACTATTATTATTATTATTATTATGATAAAGGCAAATAGAATATATTTGGCTGCTTAGATAGATGTTTTTTTTTTAATTCTTTATACACACAATTAATTACATCATCTGATACATTCAGATATTAAAAATGGATTAACTATAAATTATATGCAAAAAAGTTCTCTGCCACTGGGAGTTTTTGTTCTCTCTATCTTTGAGAGTCCTTTGGTTGTCTGTTTCTTTCCTTTCTTTCTTTCAACATATCCTGTTAGCTCTGGTGAGGTTTGAACTGTTTCTTCCCAGTGATTACGGCGGCACTGAAGTCTATCTTGGGGATGTGGCAGGTTTGATTACTGGTGCTGGTGCGTTAATGGTATTGAGATCGTAATACGCTTTGGTGTGTTGGTTTCGTGGCCCTGTTCCTGTTTTATTATTCTCGCCTTTTGTGTTTTGGTTCCCATTGTTCTTTTTTTTTTTTTTGTTCTGCTTCTTGCTCTTATGTCTATGTTATTCTTTGTATGTTTTTTAGTGGCAGGGTCTTACATTTGTCTTGTTGTTCTGCTCGGTTTTGGACGCGGCTTTTCGTTCATCTCAGTCGTGCTCGTGTCACCTTTGGGGCTGCTTCGATTTACTATCGGGGTATGGAGGCTTTCTGTCAAAGGTTGCGTAGGAAATTGATAATCTCAGAGAGGGAGGGTTGGGTCATGGTTCCTGATAGACTTTGGTAGGCGGATTCAAAATTTCACCTCTTGCTTTTGGTTGAAAGACTGTTATCTTCTAAGCAGCCGAGGTTCGAGACCTTGGTTTCCTCTGTGCAGAGCGTGTTGAACCCAGTTAAAGGGATGGAAACTCGGTGATGCACGTTTCCTGATACGTTTCAATCATGTTATCAATCGGTATAGGGCACTAGTGGGATGCCCATGAAGTTTCGAGAAGAATACTTTAATTTTCAGTGGGGTGGGATCGAATGAGAATCCAATGAACGTGGACCTCAACTGGTGAGATTTCTTTATGCACGTGCATGATCTGATGGGAAGAAGAAGGCGCTTTTCGCGATACACTTGGTGTGTCTATCTTCTACAATAATGGCTTGCAACCATTAATTGTGAGCCTCGAAAAAACCATTGGAACACCAAGATAATTAATTGGGAGAACTCCTTCTTGATACTCCTCTATGTCCAAGAGTCTTCGTTTAAGTGGTGGCTGACTTAGACACAATACGGTGATTCTTGGTGGGGTTAAATTACAATCCATAAAGTCCAATAAAATGTTCAAGTATTTCCTTGAAAAGTCGGATAGAACTCTCTTTTGCCTTATAGAATAGTAGAAGATCGTCGGCAAAGTATAGTTCAGTAATAGCAAGCTTCTTACGCCTCCCGTGAAACGAGAAGAGATTATTATGAGTTTTGAAGTTGATAGTAAGATGTCGCATTTTCATAGCCAAGATAAAAAGATATGGCAACAGCGGATCGCCTTGTCAAACTCTAGCAACTATAAAGAAGTCATGAATCCCGCCATTAAGGTTGATGGAGTATGTTAAGGAAGTGACACATTCCATTATCCAATTAATAAATTGTGGAGGAAAGTTGAGTAGTCTTAATGTTGCATGTAGAAATCCCAATCCACCGAAGCGAAAGCCTTGTGGAGATCAATTTTAAGAGCACATCTAGGTGGACAATTTTATACCTCCATCCAATAATAAAAAATAAGGTTAAATACATTTTACACCTCTGAACCATGCATAAAATACATTTACACTCCTAAACTATAAAACGGAACAAAATAGCTCCTCATGATAGCCCTAATGTTTCTATAACCAAAATACCCTTAATTATTTACACCCCTAAAACATCTCTATTACAATCATTCTCCTAAATATAATTTAAATTATTATAAATTTTTTATTTAAAGAAAACAATATACTGAGTATAAAATCTACATAAACTTCATAAATTTATAATTTTTATATTTTTAATACAACTGGTAAAAAATTTACATAATTTTTGCTTGTGTTGTTATATATATATATATATTGAACTTTTCTTAAAAATAAATTATCAGTAAAAATTTAAAGCATTACATCAAACATGTATATACTGTAAAATAAGAAAACTTATAATATAATTAATATATAATATTCTATAATTCTTTTAAGTGATACATTTTTATTTTATGGACATGTAGTTGAATAAAATTTATAAGGTATATAACATACTTTTTTTTATAATATTATATGGATTATATATTGACACATATTTACATGTACTTTTTAACATAATTTATTTACTTTGTGAAATATATTTGCATATATAGAGCTTATAAAATATTTTTTGTATTTTATAATTTATAAAAAAGTATATATTATAAATATTATTTTTAAAATAAAATGTGAGTAAAATTTAAAATCACTAAAAATAATTTGGGAGAGATATTTTAATAAAACATATTATAGGAAGTAGAATAAAAAAGTGAAAGGACATTTTAATTTTAAAAATACCAAATTATTTTGTCAGAGGTGTTTTTTTTACGTTTCATATTTTAAGAGTGTAAATGAGACAAAATGCATAGTTTAGGGATGCAAAGTGTATTTAATCCTAAAAAATAATAAGATAGGGACAATTTCGTCAACCTAAAGATGATAAAAGCTAAAAAGACATCAAAAAAATTATCCCATTAACATGTCTAACACGTGTAGACAACTCTCAGTATAATTTGACAAAGAGGGTCTTTTTTATATAATTATGATTACAAGGGATTTTTTAAATAATTTAATTAACACAAGTATTTAGCAGTTTTTCCATTTGATAGAGGGCAATATGCAATTTTCCCTTAATTAAATATATTCACTGATAGGAACTTACAGGTTGATAAAGACTTGATAAATATGAAAATAATGGAAGAAATAAACTTAAAAAACATATATTATCCTTATCTATCTTAAATAGAGACCTTTGATTAAATTTTATAAATATTATATTAAAATATTGTAAAAAAAAAATATTAAGTACAATGAGCTCTCCAATATATATATATTTTTAATGATCAAATTTAGTGCTAACTGATCCACACAATCTTAGACATGATACATCACAAGGTACAATTTTACTGTTCGAGCTACAACTCGAGTTCGAATCTTACCTGATGAGTTCGAGCTTGAGCTAAATTTATTGTTATTATTATTATTATTATTATTAAATTATGAGAATCACCAAAATTTTACATAAATTTATAAATAATAAAATATGTTACATAATGCATACTATGTTATAAATATACCAAAATATAGTATGATAAATTGTACTAATTAGTTTAGTAGTAATATAATTAGTAAAATATACCAAAAAAAATCATAATGAACAATTTAAAATTATAGAAAAGTATCCCATTATCTAAAAAAATGGGGACTGAAATACATTCTATCAAAAATTGGGGGATCAGAATTTTTCAGTTTTTTAAGTATAAGCCTAGACCCTGGATTAAAATTTCGGACAATTTCATAGTAATCCCACAACAATTCGTATTGCTTTGCATCATCCCCCTAATTCTCTCTAAAGTTTTTTTTGTTTTTTGCTCTCATCACCTTAAATCTATTCACATCCAGGAATTGTTGGATTATCTCTTATTGCATTTTCAATTCTTTTTGCAAGATAGGATGCATTGACAAGCCTATTTTCACATGTTCTTGCACATGTATGCTTGCCCTTCATTGTTTTAATTTGGAATGTAGGTCCACCTTGTATTGGTGAGGCATGGATCCTCCATTCACAACCATCCACTTTACATTTTGCAGTCACTTTTGCAGCTTCATTTCTTAAAAATTCAATATTTACCCCATTCCGTATGCACCAGTCCCTCAAAGCCACCCTAAACTATGCAGCATTTTTTGAAATTTCATCCAAACTACCAGATTTATATTTTTCATTGAATCAGATTCTTTAAAAACAGGGTGCTTTTTTCATTTTCATTATCATCACTACCTTCTAAGCTAACCAAATCATCCTCATTTCCATCATCACTAGTCCATTCATTTTCTCCAATTTCAGTTTCAACTCTTTCAGATAATTTTTTTATATTTTTGCCTTTTATCACTCTTTTCAATTTTTTCATCAAGTCTTTTTTTGTTGGATCTTTTGACAGGAAAATGTTATCATCATATTCACATTCAATATCTTCTAAAACCACACTAGGGCCTCACTATCACTTTCCTCACTACCTTGCACATAGTCGTCATCAAATGAATTATCAAATTCCGATGAGGACTCATTCAAAAATCTTTCACCCTTTTTAGTCATCTTTTCATAATTGTTTTGAAATGGAATTTCAGTAAAATTACTAGTTGGATTTTCAACATTTTCAGTTATTTGGAACATCAGTGAAATTTGGTTTATTTTCAGGTGGATTTAGTTCTTTTTCAGTTATTGGAACATCATCCCCTAATGCCACACCCCCCTGCCCCTCACAGTCAACACTCTCAAACTCAACCCCATCCAATCCCTGACCCTCTATACCCTGCCCCTCACAGTCCTTCCTCCCATCACATACTCTCATTCCCATCCTCATCCAATTCATTAAAATATGTTCCATCTAACAAGTATCTAATTTCTTCTTCTTGCTCCTTTTCAACTGGTTACCCTGACTATCTACGACTTGAATAGGTTCAACATCCCCTCCATCTACATAAATATTTACTAGAACATCCAAGTTTTTATGACAATTTTGGAGGTCAACCAAATAAATATCAGAACATTCTTCTTTAATTTGTCTTATGCTCCATTCTAATGGTAGAGTGAGATCTTTATAATAAAATTTAAGCACTGACTTTTTCCCCCCGCACTGTTCATACATTTCTCCTAATTCATGTAAACCCAAATAATTCAAATCTAATTTCTCAAATACTTTCTTATGCCCTCCTACATAACTAAGTTTAGGATGTTTTACAAATTCCCAACACACCAAAAATTATGTCATGTGTTTGAAACATCTACACATAAATAAAATAAACCACAAAAAAATAATGCTTCAGCAAGAAGCAAAACCATAACACAGGGGGTACAAATGCACATAACTATAAAGCATAGTAACTTCCCAACGAAAAAAAAAAGAACAATCATTAATACTTCAACAAGAAGCAAAACCCTTATACAGGGTGCTTTTCATGCACATAACAATAAAAGTATAGCATTATTTAATCAAAGCATAGATTGACTAAAAACATAGACCGAATATACTTGGGACCACAAATCAGTAAACATTTTCATACACCCAACACAGTTGGGACAACATGACAAAATCTACAATCCCCCAAAAATGGAATAAAATATACCAAACCCTAATCCAACCAAACGAATAAAAAAGCAGTATATTATAGAAAGACCTATCTTAACTGCTTCAAAATCTGATGCTTGCTCAGCTTTTTCCCTCAGAAAAAGCCTCCATTAAACACAAAAAACAAAATAGTTAGCAATAATTGATCACGATAAAAAAAAATATTATATTTTTGTAGTAACCAATGGTTCATATATTTTGAATTCATGAACTAATATATAATTGGAAGTAAAATCTTTCTATGGTTACTAGTCCAAGAATATCTTTTAACCCTTGAGACAATTCCCACACGTTTGCTACAAGATTTGTGCAATCTTAAATCTCTTTATCATGTTGGATCTAATATTTAATTAATTGGTATATATGATGCAAACTTTTAATTAATTAATATAGTAATCCAAATTTGTGGTCCCTGATCACTGATTCAATACCCAACAAAATTACAATAGATTTTAACCAAAATGGCAGTACAGTTTAACTAAAATTAATAAAGTAAATCCCTTGAAACACTTGAGAGCAGATTACTTTTCAACTTTGAGGATTCTATAATTACTAATCAATTACTTTTTAAGAAATCTTGGTGGTATTCATATGAGAATTGAGATCCACCGAATATAATGATGATTATTTAAGAAGAAGTGGAAATTGAAAATCGGAGCTTGAAATATGAAGTTGTGTAGATCGAGATTGATTGTGTCCGGTGTCGCAGCCGCGGGCGACGGCGTTTGGCGGGGGATGAAGGGAAAGGGAAACAGTTCGCTGACAAAAATTAAAGCCCGAAATAGCAAATATCAGAGCTCGAAATAGCGAAAATCGGTGTTGCAGTTGCGGACAACGGCGTTTGAGTGGATTTAGCTGGCGGCGGTGGTGGATTTTGAAGGATTTGAGTGGATTTAGCCGCCTCTCAGTCGCCTTTGTCGTCTCTCTTTTTCTCTCGCCAGAAACAAAATTAACATATGAAAATCCTAAGTTTCACCAACAGTCAGCATTTTCAAATATAAGGAGGGGTATTTTCATCTTTCACCATTCTCACAAACATTTAATTTATGTCGGTGCCCGAATTTTAAGATATCGTAATTGTTGATTAAATTTTTTGATCTCATTATATATAATAAAATAATAATAAAAATAAAAATTGTTCAACCATCATCATTATTATTATTATCATTATTTTTAGATTAATTCATAAAAATCACTAAATTTCGACATAAATTTATAAGTAATAAAATAGATTGCATAATGCATAGTATGTATTTTGATATAAATATAAAACTGAGGAATAGATAAAAAAAAATCGTAAGTGAATTACTTGTCAATTTAAAAATATAACATAAAGTTTATACGTGTCATATTGAATAATTATTTTATAAAAAATATTATACTTTACTAAGTTGTTGAATAAATTTATTTTTATATAAAAAAGATTAATGTATAAATAAAGTACCATAATTTATTATTATCTAAAATAAAATATATGATATTGATTAATAATTATAATATATGGTCAATTTTAAGTATAAAATTAATAAAGTATTGAATATGAAATTAAATATATATATAAAAAAAAGAGGAAAAAGTTCGCGAGCTGATGAAGAGAGAGAATTGAGGTCTAGCTCGAGCTCACGAGCCGACTCGACTCTTATGCCACCCCTACTCTCAAACACATGCCTAAGCATCCTGTAATCTCTTTCCGGGGCTTTCATCATCCCTGTCCTTCCTCTGCCCCTGCATCAACAACATCCGCAGCAACAACGACAGAAACAAACGACCACCGCAAGAACCATGGCGGAGATGATGTATGGGAGAGCAACGTGGAGGCAATGGTGGATCTTGTCGCCCCTTGTCTCCAGCAAAAAGACTGTCAACCAAAGCCTCACCACCTAGGTTTTCTAAGGCCAGCAGAGTTGCTTTCAGCTTCTCCACCACCAACATCATCACTTCCTCTACTTTCACTCTGTGTGTGAGCTCTCCTAAGATGTGATATAATTACAAATACCTTTTAATATTTTAAAAATTGTCAATACTCCATAATTATAACAATGTCCAATAAATTAGTGAGTGTGTTTGGTTGGGGAGAAAGATGGAATGTATAAACTACCAATATTTGGTTAGAGGGAAGAAATAAAAGTGAAGTAAATTACGATGTATATGAAACTCCGGAGTCCAATTGTATTTCCATCCAAAATTGAACAAAAAAGTGGAAGTATAATGCAAATAAGATAAAAAAATAAATTTTTATTTTTCTTTACTCTATTACCCATATATATCTATATAAATATTTTTTCTCAAAAATTTTTTTCTTCCCTCTGATAATACCATACATAATTGTCAGAGAAAAAATAAAAAAAATTACTGAAAAACTACCGCATCAATGTCAACAATTAGGTAAACAATATTTATTTAAACTATATAGTTTAGAATAAATGAACAATACTCATTTTGATGAATATTTTTATTAATAAAAATTATTCTTATTCTTATTTGATAAATATTTTTATTAGTAAGATTTTTAAATTATTGATATGCTAAAATTATATTAGTATAATATTAATTTATTTATTTTCTAATACAAAATGAAGATAAGGGTTATTTAGTATAATTACAAAATTTCTTAATCTATTTTCCTCGTATCAAATAAGAGAAAGTATTTGAGGTTTACACCCATTCCAATCATACCAAATAACTTGAAGGAAAATTATTATTCTTTCTCGTATTTTCATCACGTAAAGGACTACGTCAAATCTATTTGGCCATTGTTAGCAGAAGTCACGGCCACGACAAATGGATTTTTCTTCTTCCGATTCAAAACTATAGTGGCAATGGAAGAAGTTATAGAGGGCGGACCATGGTTGTTCCAAGGACAACCAATCGTGTTGCAAAAATGGGAGCCGGGCATGGTCCTACGTAAGCTGAAACATACCCAAGTCCCAGTTTGGGTTAAACTTCGACACTTGCCAGTTGAATTGTGGACTAATGATGGCTTGAGTACAGTGGCAAGTGGCATTGGACGACCTCTTTATCCGGATGCGATCACACGCGCATGCATGAGACTGGATTTCGCTCGTGTATGTGTCATGCTTGACATCAATGCCAAACTTCCGAAGCATTTGGTTATTATGTCGCCAACAGAGGAAGGTGGAGAAATTGCATGCAAGGTTGACGTAGAATACGAGTGGCTGCCCCCTAAATGCACCACTTGCATGAGCCTCAGACATGCCACGGAGGATTGCCCTTCCATGAAAGTACCGAACCGCTAGTCAATGTTTATGTGCCGAAGGCACGAGTGCAGTCGCCCATAGCTGAATCAGGTAAGGCTGTGGAGGAAGACAAGAATAACTCATGTGGAGATATTAATCAACAGCCTATAATAGCTGAGACTCCGAGTACCCCTGTCACACAAGGAGTCAATAAAGGAAGGTACAAGGGTAAGGAGTTAGTCATCTTTAACACTTTTGATACACTTAATTTCCTTGATGATGCAAATGATACCATTTGGGGTCCTAACATAAGCAGCCCCGCCACGGGTGATCCATGTTAAACGCTGCTGTGTGAAACGTGCGTGGCTTGAACAAAAGGGACCATCAGCTGGCACTAAAAGACGTAGTAGCTGAGTTCAGGTTATAATTTATTGTCCTTCTTGGAATGCATGTACGAATTACTAATATTGCTTGTATACAATCTTTCTTACTGCCTCAATGGAAGTGGTTTGTTGATCCTGTGTCGGTTGGGAATCGTATATGGATCGCATGGGATGACACTATTCTTGATGTTAATGTGATTGAGTTAGGTGATCAATTTGCACATTATCGTGTAACTGTTAGAACACTGCATACGAATGTGATTATTACTATTGTGTATGGTGCCACTGAAATTGCTGAGCGGCGTGAGTTGTGGCGATCACTAGGGTGCTTGCGGGTCAATGTGTGGATGACCTGTGGATAGTAGGAGGAGATTTTAATGCTGTTCGTGACCGCAGTGAGGTGTGTGGTAATTTTGGTGAATCAGATTGTCGATGGATGAATTTAATGCATGCATACAGGATACGAGATTGCTATAAATGCCAATGCAGGGTGAATGATACACATGGCATAATCGAAGTTCGAATTCGCGAAGTTTATGGAAGCTTTTGGATCGGATGCTCATAAATGACATATGGCTTGAGCGTTTCCCTAACTCATACTATTCAAGCCTCACCCACGCACCTCAGATCATTCACCACTAGTGCTTTGTGGGGATCGACAACAACAATTGGGTGGTATGTTCAAATTTGATAATTACCTTACTCTTTCACCAGATTTTATTCCTAGTGTGTAGAATGTATGGAAACACGACATTATTGGAGTGCCTATGTACGCGATTACGCGGAAACTAAAAGCTTTAAAGCCAGTATTCCGACAGCAAAAGCGCAATAAAGGAGATCTTTCGGAGAATGTACGACTGGTTAAAGGATTCCTTGAGAAAGCACAGATCTTGGTTAGCTCGGATAGACAAAACGACCTCTTTCTACTCCTGGAATATTGTTGTCGTTTGGTATACGCCAAGACGGTAAAAATGGAACAAACCATGTTACAACAGCGAACAAAGATGCAATGGATGAAGGATGGAGATCAATGCTCACGAGCTTTCTTTTGCAAGATAGCTCAGCGACGTGCCACTCGGAGAATCTTGCAAATAAATGATGAACATGGGACCACCTACTCAGAACCAGGAGCGGTTATTCATGAGTTTGTCTCCTTCTATCAGGCTCTGTTAGGTAGAGAAAGACGGAAGCAGGTGATAGATATCTGGTATTTGAGGCCATGGGCTAGACATGTCCTCAATGAGGAGGAAGGGCTTCAGCTCCTTACACCCGTCACTGCAGTTGACGTCAAACAGGCAGTGTTTGACATTGCTGAAGATAAAGCACCTGAACCGGATGGGTTCTCATCTAGGTTTTATAAAGCTGCCTGGCCAATCATGGGTCCGGAGGTTATGAAGGCAATCTTGGAGTTCTTTACCACGGGAAAACTGCTGAAGCAAATCAACACCACACTTCTGGCACTTATCCCTATGGTACATGCCCCTATGATGGTCACAGATTTTCGCCCTATTTCGTGTTGTAATGTTTTATATAAGATTATTGCCAAACTTATTGTGCAAAAGTTGAGTAGGGTGTTGGATAAGTTGATAAGCCCTTGTCAGGCTGCCTTTATTCCTGGTCGTAGTATTGGAGACAATATACTGTTAGCACAAAAACTATTTATAGGTTACAATCAGGCGCGCCTACCTCGTAGATGTGCAGTAAAAGTGGATATCCGAAAAGCTTATGACACGGTAGAATGGGATTTTCTACTTGTAGTGTTACACCTGTTTGGATTCCCGACTACGTTCATTAGGTGGATAGAGGAGTGTGTCACGACACCCTCATTTTCCATCGGGCTGAATGGAAAACCTCATGGTTTCTTTACTGGATCGAGATGGCTACGGCAAGGGACCCTTTATCGCCATATCTGTTCGTTCTCGTAATGGAGGTTCTGTATTTGATTCTTATCCAGATGATTGATCAGGACATGCATTTTTCTTTTCATTGGAAATGTGAGCCTTCTCGATTATTTCAGCTTGGATTTGCAGATGATCTGTTGCTATTCTGCAAAGCTGATATAGACTCTATAGGGGTCTTTAAGCAGGGGTTGGACCTATTCGCCTCCTGGTCAGGTCTCTGGCTAAATGTGCATAAGAGTCATCTTATCATCTCTCGATCTGCACAAGAGATACGGGAGCAACTGTTAGAGATGCTCGGCTTCCACGAAGGGCATCTTCCGATGAGGTACTTGGGACTTCCTCTACTTTCTTCTAGATTATCTTTAACAGACTGCCAGCCTCTATTATTGAAAATTGATCAACGCATTAAAGGTTGGGAAGGAATGAGATTATCGTATGCTGGGAGGGTACAGATTATTAAATCTGTTCTTATGGCGTTAAGTATATATTGGGCTTCTGCATTTATCCTACCTAAAGGTATTTTAAGGGAGATTGAGAAGCGTCTGAGAGCTTTTCTGTGGAAGGGCATAGGTACCAGTGGATATGCCAAAGTAGCATGGAGGGATGTCTGTAGGCCCGCGTCGGAGGAGGGTCAGGGCCTACGGGACATCGCTACTTTAAATCGTGCCTTGATGAGCAAGAAGCTGTGTGATGTTATTCGATGTGATAGAACATCAATCTGGGTAGAATGGTTATATAACGGGTGGCTACGTGATAAATCTGTATGGACGATCACTGACAATTGTGGCTCATGGGGCTGGAGGGATTGGTGATGGAAATTCATTTTATCTGTGGCATGATCCATGGCATCACCTTGGTCCCCTTATTGAGAGATTCCCACAAGGTCCACGTATGCTTGGGCTTCGGACGACGAACAAGCTCAGCAGTGTTATTATAGAGGGGCAATGGCATTAGCCTCTCATTATGGACATTGAGTGCTTGGAGATTTTGCATTCATTGCTAATAATTCATGGCGAGACAGATCGCATTATTTGACGATTTGAGATGGGACGACCTACAGTTGCATCTCTTTACAGGCTATTGGACCCACCGAGACCCAAGGTAGGTTGGTCTTCACTACTCTCGGATTCTCTGAAGATCCCCAGGTATAATTTCATCTTATGGCTTGCGATTTTGGGGAAACTATCTACAGCTGATAAACCATGGCTATCATACTTAGGCGCCTGTATATTATGTGATGAGGGCGCAATGGAGACACATACTCATCTATTCTTTCGATGTCGTTATGTCAGAAGTTGCCTGACAGCGATTCGACGGATTGTTCGGTTTGAATGGCCTAATAGAGAGTGGTCACTGAACGTTGAGTGGGCTGCAAGAAAATGGAGAGGAAAACATATGATTAACTTGGCTTATCGTGCACTTCTGGCTGCTTGCATTTACCACATTTGGAGGGAACGAAATTTGAGACGCTTTGAGCATACGGAGCGATTACCTAATATAATAGCTACCATTATTATGGAAGATATTAGACAGAGGATTATCAGTGTTAATTTATCTCGTTCTGTTAGTTCATGTGCGTTATATAGATTATGACATATCCCTTGGCCTGTTGAGGGATAAACCACCAGTTGAGCACTGCTGTACTGTACGATCTTGTTTTATTAATGAAACTTACATTTATCCAAGAAAAAAAAGAAATTATTATTCTTTCTGCCCGATGTGCCTTCTACTTCCCTTTTCCCTTGTCCTCTCACTTGAACCAAATCGAACCCTTAATTTTTGTTAGATTTTCATTCATTTTTTATGATGAACTAACCAAAATGCCTTTTATGAACATTGTACTATCTATCTATCTAATTTACAAACGATGGTTAATAATATCATTGTACTAATTTTTTATGAGGTTAAAAATGTCATTTAATCAATAAAATAACTAATTTATTTAACTTTCCAAATTTTACATTAACAATAAATTAGTATTTTTTTCTTTCTCTCTTTTTTTTATCTTTTAATGTAATGTATTGATTTGTATATTTTATTTTTATTTATAATACTATTTTTAGTATATTTTAAAGTATGTAAAAATCTATTCATTATATGCACGCAAAAATGGCGTGCCACAACGGCTAGTACTATTATAAAGAAAAGAGGGTTTATAGACTCAAAATGGTAGTTTTGATACCACTATACTAAATTATTATAACGCCAATGCCCTTCAATTTCTCAACTCATGTCAAATAAACTACCTTTAGAAAATTAATTCAATGCACTTACATGTACTAAAAAATTAAATTTATTTCCATTTTGTTATTAATTAAAATTAAAATGACATATTAGTATTTATTTTATATGTATACATTAATAATCACTATCACTATAACATATATTCTATATAGTGTCCATTTTTAAATTATGCTTTGATAATTATTGCATAAAAAAGTTACCAAATAATTTGTGTATGTTGCTGTAAGACAATAACAATTAATATAAAAGAACAAATTATAAACTTTCATCAAATAAAAGTATTATTAAAAATTGTGCAAGCAGTATTGCGTGTCACTATATTTAATAGACTTTAAAAGGTCTCGAATCTGTGCACACAACATTCCAATCATATCGACTCGATTTAAATTTAAGTGTGTCCAAATTCACTACAACCATTTGATCATAATTACATTAATAATTCACTTAAATTATACAATTGGACCATATTTATAAATTGGAAGCCTCATTATTTGTTGGAAATATTTTAGCCGACACATATTTTACTTTGTTTACATCCTAATCTCAGAAGGTTTTTTATTTAAATATTTTTTCTCTATTTCTTTTTTAATTTTTCTAATTTATTATTAAGTGTTTGAAAAATTCAAGAAATTCATTATGAATAATAATTATGTTTATATATTATTAATAAAATAATTATCTAAATAATCGCCCAAAGATAATTTTTCTTCCAATTAAAATGGCTATAATTTTTAAAATATAATTGTGAGGAACTAAATTATAATAAAAATGAAAACTGAGTACTCAAATAATTTTCTATAGAAAATGTATATCGGAAATGCAACTGTAAGGGTTAATTTAAAGTTAATTGAAAAGAGGAGGACTATTTTGAAAATAAATTAAACTATGGGGGATTGAAATGAATTGTGCTCGTAGTAGAGGGGTAGAATTTGCTAATAATTAAAATTAAAGAGGCGCGAGCTAAAATAGAAAACTTTAAGGGACGTGGATGCAAATTCGATGTCAGGTCGTCTTCTTCTTCTTCTTTTTCTAATATAGTTGACCAGTAAGTCAAGACATGAATATAAAACTCGTCGGTCTAAGAACTGCCAGTTAATGTTCAGCGGTTGCACGTGGTTACACGCGCCGCCTTATCGCTGTGCAATCTCCTCTTGGCCGCTTTACAGACTCCGCTGCTGTAAAGTTCCTATGGTTAACTCCGTCCGAATCGCCATCGTCGGCGACGTCGTAATCTCTATCTTCCTTAATCTCTTTATCACACACGGTTACAGTTGCTGACATTTTTGGGTGAATGTTAATTTTGCTTTGTTTTTTGTTGCTAGCATGATGATTGGAGTTTAGAAGAAGATACCAAGGCTCTGCAACTGTTAAAGGTTTCTCTTGTTTACTATATTTCATGATACTTCATTTTTGTTTGAGAAATTTCTAGTTCTGGTGCATATTATTTAGAGAAACGGTATAATATTCAGTCATTGCTGACTTGTTTATCGAATGAAGTAAAATTAGTATCAGTTAGTTGGGGCAAATTTTACATTCTGTGTGTATTAGCAGTTTCAATTGGAAACAAGAAATTTGATTATTATAAGCTTGGCAAACAACCTCTTATACTGTTTACCAATTGCCGTATTACAAGTTAGCAAGCACATCAAAGACCTGCTTTCAGAGTGTTCGCTGTTAAGTGCCAAGAAAATGTGGTAATTTGATGTTTAATTAAGTGGGAAAATTGTCCTCTTGTTTTCCCATGAAAGTCTAGCCAGGGATTTGGAAGATAGATACATTATTTTGACTTAAGAGAAACATTTCTAGCAGATAACTTGTCTATGATCCCCAACTAAATCCCGACCTTCATTTACTAATGCAGGTTGACATGTGTGTAGTTCATACCATATGCAGTTTGCCTACGAACTTGGGATTCTCTTATGTCTTATCTGTCATTTGTGAAAATGGAACACTAGAAGTGTAGTCTGGTAATGTCCCTCATCGTGTTAGTGTGTGTGGCTCCTTATGCTTCTTTCTTTCTAATGTGGTTTTTTGGTAAATGCAGCCGGATCTGGTGATGTTTACAGGCAGGTGCTCTGTTCCGCACCTTCTATGTTGTTTATTTACCTGTTAACAGGTCAGTTTTTTAGTCATACTATTTCCAGCATTTATATAGACTAATGTCAATTCCATGGGGAGTTTGCTCCAGGTGATTTTGGTAATGAGAATGTAGATCTGGTTGAAAGTATTTCAAAACTTGATTTTTCAAAAGCAATTATTTTGGGGAACCATGATGCCTGGAATACCCAGAAGTTCTCAGCAAGGTAATATTTTATGGTTTTTATTATTTCAAGTAAATGAAAGTGTTACTGGGTGTAGACAATGGGAAACTTAAGCTTCCTCTGATTTCAATTTAGTTTCATTCAAGATTTAACTTACATATATCACGTCTTTGTGCTGCTTGATTTCCATCTTCCCTCTGTACTCTTCCCACGTAGTAAAGAGAAAGATCCAACACCATTTTTGCCTCCATTTGAGTATAATGTGTTGTCAGTAGCAACTTATTCGTGCTATCCACTGTGCTTCACTTTTATTATCGGTGTCCATATTTGCAATTTACTTGTTGTGACTGTTGCAGCATTTGTT
>NC_026149.1:9270908-9304465 GCF_000512975.1 Sesamum indicum | reverse complement strand
AAGGATGCTGTTCAACTCCAGCTTGAATTGTGAGTTTCTATCAGTTATATTTTCTTAAAAGTTGAAGTTTTTACTCTGTTTCTTTTGGATCTTAGCTTGTGTTTAAGTTGTGTATGATTGACTTTCATATTTATGACTTTACATTTTCTCCAAACTTTATGTATGATACTTGTCAGAGTTAATTTATCACGATTTGATTTTGAGCTATATTTTCCTTCAAATATGCACGCAATTGATATGCATCTTTGACCAAGGAACATTATACATTGAATGAATATTATATACATATATAACCGGAAGATGTATATAGTTTGCCGTCCCCTTCCCCCAAGAATGCACACGATATATCTTCCCTCCCTTATATGTGCGTATTTCTTTTATTCAGGTTCTAAAACCAAATAATACACTCAAAAACTTATTTTCGGATATATAAGAGCCAACATAATTTGTTTTCTTTAGAAATGGATTGCGTGGACGACCAGAAAATGTAAAGGGTGCAAGAAAAAGGAACACGGAGTTGATATCAATGACACCTTTAAAATGGAAAAAACACCTATTCTAGATATTAGTATGTGCTAAAACAATAATGTAGAAGTGATAAAACATGCTTGGACGTGAAAGAGGGAAAACTATGAATGATAAACCTGAATAGAGCGAAGAGATTTTATCTTGAGTTATTTCCACAATTGGCTTTGAGAATTTTCATTTTCTACTTTATGATAATAATTCATTCACGATACTTTATTGATGAAAGGAACTACTAGAACATTATTGCTATTCACATCTTCTATGGTGACTACGATGTTTTCAACCGATAAGATGTCCACTTGATAAATCCATCGTTGCATTAGAGCAACTATTGTAGTCTTGCAGTTAACTCCATTAAAAATTTAATCTCACTGTAAGTACTCTAGTAGTAGTCCTATATGTATTCTGTCGTTGATTAGTATCACTATTATATACAAGGTAACATCCACCGAAGATCTTCTCAGCTTATAAGCTCTTTTAAATTGACTAATGTAGAGTTTTGGAGCTCTTTAAATTGATACAATGTCAAAAAAGCGTACAAGATATTGGCCAAAAGTTAGGACCCCATCTTATGAGCTGGAATAATGTGAACTCCTCTAATTTGACAGGGTATATTTGCATCTTGGCTTACAAGTTAACCAAAAAACTGAAAAACATCTTATTGTGTCTTACATAGCCTGTTTTATCCTACTACTTAAATACTTATATCCTAAACACGATCTTACATCTTTAAGCTCTGAAGATGCGATAAGTTATTAATTATTGCAACTCCTTTCCTTGTCTTAGTAATCACTCTCTTATTTTGTTGCACTAATTTGCCTGTCCAATGGTATGGGTATTTTTGGCAATTGTCATAACATTTATCGTGACTGTAAATTCCTTGTCCAATAGACATTTGAGGTGGGAGCTTCCACTCCTGCCAGTTGTTAGATCTTCAATTGCAAAGTCTATTGTGGTGGCTAATTATTGAGGTTTAGAGCTGTAGCTGTGCCATAACATGTTTGGTTTACTTTTTCTGTCTAATTTAAATTTGGAAAAGTTCTGGATTAAAATTATTTAGATGTTTGCAAGTAGACTACACACGGGAATATGAATAATGCATGTGGGATGCAATTTAACTTTGAATTTGATCCTCTTCTAGAAAAGTGCTTCTTGTATGTTGCCCCAGCATTTAGGAAAGTACCACCCGTGACCTTACTTAGCTCACACTCACTTTTTGCCAGAATTGTCTGCTTGCTAACTAAAATTGACAAAAGATAACAATGATTATGGAAGACAAATGGGTGAAAACAGCCATGAGCAATGCTTTGAATCTGCTGTGTGAATGTGCCATCAGAAAGGGATGTGTTTTGTCCTAAGGATTGATTGCGTCGCCATCATCCCCAACCTGATTCAGAGTACATGAATGAGAAGGCTAAATTATTGGAGTGCTGGAAACATGTTTCTAGGATGTCTGTAAAATAGTAATTAATGCTTGCTGGTTAGCTTTCAGCCTTGTCAGCTCAGTTCATATATCCTATTCTCGAGTTTGAGATCTGCAATAGGTAGTAGCTAAGCTAACTTTTGTCTGGGACCTGCCCTTGTCACTGAAATTACCCAGTAAAAGGGTGGGTTGATTTGCTAACTAGTTAAAACTTAGTGGGGTTAAGCTTCTCTTGTTCTATTTTGCTTTTACTGGTTAATTAGGTTGCATCTTGGTAGTTGAACATTTTACAGCAGTTGTCGAATGTAAGTTATGTATGTTTTGGATAAGAGTATTAGGCGTTTGATCTCTTTCCAGCTGCTGCCACTTTCGCATGTTATTTGTGGTTAGTCATTTGGTACTTATTTCTTTCATTTATATGATGGAAAGATTGTCATTTGTGTGTTTTTATGGATGAAGTCAAGAGAAGACAATTGGCATTTTGCTGTGTTCTAAAACTGAAATGCAAATGTCCATCAAGTTATCTGCCTTCATTGCCGAAATTTTGTGTAGTGAGAACTATAAGGTGTACAGCCTTCAATGCTAAAAATTTGTGTAATGTGTACCTTGCTGAAAGAACTATAAGATCTTTCTGGCGCTTGTATGTCTACGGCATATGATATGAGCTGCTGAAACCAAAGTCGCTGCTAATATTTGGATCAACTCAAACTTTATGATACTCAGCCTTGGTGATGAGCATGTTGGTTATGGACGAATTGATTTCCCAAATCTGAAGTTAAGTATTGTTGGTGGACGGCCTTTTTCTTGTGGCGGTGAGCATTTATTCCGGAAAAAACTTCTTACTGCCAGGTTAGTAGGCTATAAATGCTTATTTCAATTTACAATCTCCTGTGCAACCTGTTCGATCTCATTTGCATCATCCTGGAAGTCACTTGAAAATGTTTATTATTTTTCTTAAAAACAGAAAAAACATTCAAATATACGATGGATTAGGGAGTTGCCTTAGACTCTTCCAGCACGAGTTTTTTTGAGGTCTGGGACTCTTCCAGATCTTTTTTAAGCATAAGGTTCTGTGAACTTCTCCGTCTAACGGAAAACAAAAAGACAAATATAATGTCTTCATGAGTAAGCAAGATTAAAAACTAGTGGAGCTTTGTATCATTTCTTTTCCTTAAATGTTGAATCATATATGGAATCACATTTTCTTATAAATGAGTAGTAGTTCAGAATGTTATAATTCTTGGAAAATTGATATGCAGAAGAATCTTACAATTAGAATGATAGCGACAGGCACGGACATTTCTTTTATCAGAGAAATTGTTTCCTATATGTGGTTTGTGAATGTCTAATTAAGAGGTGTTTGGCGAAACATAAGCTTATAAGACGTTTAAGAGCTTACAAGCTCTTGAAACCGTTTGAAAGTTTTTCTTGAAGAGTTTATAAGATCCTAAAATAAGATATTTTGGATCTTATAAGCTCTTCAAGAAAGGATTAACTTCAACCAACTTTTTTTAAAACGTTTTATAAGCTCTTTAATTTCAATATTGAATAAACAAAAACACGCTCATAATATTTTACTTTTACCTTTCATATAATTGAATTTTTTCCCCAAAGCAAAATTATCAATTTACATAAATATAAATTCTCATAGTTTGATGGATTTTTGGGTCATTATTACAGTACGAAAAGTTTATTACGCCAAACAGTCTAACATTTTTTAAGCTGTGGCATCTTGTAATAATTTCCCTAGATATGGCGTCCACGACATGGATGAAAGTGCAAAGAAGATTTACGAAGCTGCTTTAGGAACTCCTGCAGATCATTCTATTATATTTCTTGCTCATAATGGGCCCTCAGGTATATGAATTTCTGAAGCAAACCTATGTGTTGACAGTGGTTGAAAGATGCTTTTTGTTAATCAGAAGGTTAACTCATGCAGGTCTAGGTTCCAACGTGGATGATATCTGTGGAAGGGATTGGATTCCTGGAGCCGGAGACCATGGGGATCCTGGTAATAGTTTTGAAGTTTAAAATCTCTTCTAAGTTATTCCGTGCCCCGTTGTGACCATATGCACTTGTATATATGCAAATGTAATCGTGATTCTTGCAATGTCATATTTGATCTATGACAATCGAATGCGTGGACTTATGGTACAGATTTAGCGCATGCAATATCTCAATTGAAAGAGGACACCAAATTGCAAATCAAGTTGGTGGTGTTTGGTCACATGCATAAAAACTTGGCATATGGACAAGGACTTCGGAAAATGATAGCCATTGCGGATGACAACACTATATACGTTAATGGGGCTGTTGTTCCGAGGGTCAAAACAATGGGCAAAGAACAAGTAAACTATGCAACGAGCTCTAACCCTGAGAAAACCTCAGCCATGACATCAGATCTGGGAGGCACCAAACGAGCCTTCACCATAGCTGACATATTTGATGGCAATTTGGAGAAAGTTGCTGAAACTTGGGTTTCAGTCACTGGAGAACAGGTTAAAATAGAAGACGAGCTCATTATATTTAGCAAAGCAGCTGAGAGCTCCAAGCACTCTTCATGTTCGGTTTTATAGATTGACTGAGCACGACCGTCAGTATTGTGTATGAGGCTTTGTATATTCCTATGATACTTCCAACTATCTATTTCAGGTTTTAGCAACCCTATACCGGCCAAAGTTATGTATCATTAAGACCTTGATCTGCTCGGAAATGAATGCTTATTCCTGCAAACCTTGAGCTTAGCAGAGATTAGATTCGCTGTTCGTTGAAGTTAATTAATGTCCGAGGAATAATGTTGCTTGATTGAATCTGTTATTTTTGCCGGGGTTTCGTCATTTTATTTAAGTTGGTGTAGAACATGTGTCAATGATCACATTCGTGCAGATGCTAGAGAGCTTGAAGTTCGTGGAAATCCAATGCAAGTACAGCTCCAACAATGCTACCGCGTATTGTGAGATGCATACAGGAGTCGCATACACTTGGTGGATTTTCATTTTTAATTTTTATTATATATTTCATTTAATTATATACACATTAATATATAAAATCTTTCATTGAATGATAATAAATTACAAAATCATTGTACATAAAGTGTTCATATATTAAATGAAATAAAAGATCTAATAGAAGTTGGAATAAAAAATTCGATTGATATTTTTGTGTGACATATATTGGAACAAAGAATATTAGCTTTGATATTGTAATTGTAAAATTTCCATATATGATAAATGCAGTACAAGTGAACACTACAACAATAGCAGAAAACTGTGCGAACTTCTTCAGCCGATTTGCTTGTGGCTGATGGTGGAACAAATTTCAGGTCCGATTTAAGATTTACTGATGAAATTGAAGCTATATAATCAAAATCCCATCTTCTATTCCTTCTTACAAACATAAATCTAACATAAGATCATGAAACCAGTATAATTCCAACCTGTGGGATAGAATATCAGAGGCCCATACTAAATGCTAATGGGGATCATGGGAAAATATTAGTAAATAGGAAGCAACACGATTCACAACTTAAAATTTCATATGCAACTTCAATACCTAACAAAGTAATGTCATCCTTGTTCTTGAGATGAGAATCCTTGCACCTGAAAATATGAACTACTTACTTTATTTGCCTTCTATTGCTAGTAAATAAAGAATTAAAGATCTTCAGCAAAAACATACCAGTGCTTATCATAATCTTCCAATTCCAAAGAATTAAGCTCAAATGTTTCCAGCAAAGTGATGGCATGAAATGGCGCACGAGTTGCATCATCAGGAAGTTTCGCATTCATGAAAACACACAACTTATACCGTATTCCGCACAACATAGCGGTCTTCATAAAGATAGTCAACCTGCTTGAATTGTATCCACACAACTCCAAACAAAAGAGCGAGTATATCCACACAACTTCGATATTTCTACACAATATCTCCCACTTTCTACTTCTCATAATTCCTCCAATAATAAAAATAACTAGTGTAGACACCCACACTATTAGAGTTGGAATTAGATATGCATGCACAATAAACAATATTTTTACATACATTCTCCACTCTCTACTTCTCATAACTACTCCAATAATAGGAATAAAAAGTGTAGTTATCTAAACAGATGAAATGTTATATCTTTGATATTTTAAATGCATTCCCTGATCGATCTTTGTACTATACTTAACAATAAATACATAATTTAGTGGATTAACTGTAATTTTCATCCATAACTAATGCTTGTTCTAAACATCAGCCAAATATTCACACATATAAGCGAATAAAGAGAAGAAAAAAAAATTGACACATATAATTTGGTTGTAAAAGAAACTTCAAAACCAAACGTAATTTAGCCAGAAATCACAAACCCACCTTGTTTATCCATCATTGGAACTGCTGCTGCAGGCGCCGCACCTCTGTAAGTGTTTGTAATAAGAGTGGGTTTGCCGATACCTTCCATTCCGCAGATAGAAATCACCCGATCTGAAATTTCATCGCCTCTCACAAGCGATTCCAGCAGATCTGTATCCTCCTCCATTCCAATGAAATGCTTTTCTACCTCACATCGGCACGTCTTGTTCGAAGAATCAGTATCACCTACGGATGTGGATGAGTTTTCTCCTTTAATTACAGAGCGCAGCTGTCTGGGCAGGCCAACCATGCGAGATCTGCAGCGATGAACAACTGCTCTTCAGATCGCTCACCGCCGCCCACCGGCTTCATGTTTATAGGTATATGCGCTCACCATTCACACTTTAATAGGCGCGAGCTGCCTTTAATTCTGGTGAGAATTTTTAGGCAAAAATCAAGTGAAGATAGGCAATGAGAGGGGCTGAATTGGCCCCATCCAGGAGCGAAATAACCCAATTAAAAATATGGACTGTTTATAGTGTTGGATGCAATTTTTGGTTAACTAATTGAAAACCAACTAAACTGAAAAATTATTTTTTATAGAATACCAAATCGAAAATTCGATTCGGTTTCGATTTTTTTAAAAAAAATATATTATTCGATTCGATTTTAATTTTTTATGCCGGCTAACCGAACGAAATACTAGATTTTAAAAATATAATATTAAATATATTATATGTGAAGATAAATTAGATATATTAATATTAAATATCTTAATATAAGTATTATGATAAAAACAATAATAATAATTTTATAGTTAATACATACTTAATTATTATAATTATTAATAATTTATAACAAATAAATTAATATTATATTTCTTTATAATTTTCAATTAATTCGATACAAAATTTAAACAGAACCAAAATAAGTCTAATTTTTTATTGAACCAAACTACACATTTCGATTCGATAAATGGTGTACCGAAATTTCAATTATTTTGGTTTTTACCGAATGAAATTGAATATTTCAGTTTGGTACTCACTACACCCTTTTGGCCTACTGACATTTAAAAACTTTCGGTTCAGTTAATCGAATTGAACATCGCTACGATCTACATTCAAGTGAATAAATTTAAAAAACTTAAGACACCATAACATTATTAATGTAATTCTTTAACCATGTATATTTTTAAATGATAAATAATCAAATAATTAGTTATATATATAAATATATTATCATGCTGGTATATTTTTCAATATCTTGATAGGCAATATTGTTAAAACTTGAAGTGATAAAATTGAATTTTAAATTTTATAATATCATATTAAATTGCTATTAGATATGTAGATTTGATATTTTCATAAAATTATTCTGTAAATGGTATAATAAATAATGTAATTTTTAAAAAATTCTATCGAAAAAGAGTTCTTTGTGAATTTATCTGAATAATTCTAAATTTATTGATAAAATTATAAAAAGAATGAAAATAAAAAGAATAATTTAACTAGTATGATTTTGCCAAAAAAATGAATTTAGAAAATCAAGTTTTGGTCTGGTTTAGAGACTCATAGGTCTTAAGTCAACTTTAATGAATTAAGTAGGGTTTGAAAACAGAATAGTTCTTTTAGACCTTTATTGATCTGAACCTGAATAGGATCTTAGCCTACTTATTGAGAGGCTTACTCTGATCAAACTAATGGTATAATCTGTTTTGCAATAAATTTTCACATCAACTATTTGCAATGTGGTTTGAAAAGAGTGGCTACATATGTATAAAATATTACAAATCTATTATAAAATGAAACGTATTTTCGTAAGGGTTAAATATATTTTTCACCGTGAAGTACATTTATCCTCCTAAATAATAAAATATAATAAAATATTCTCTCATGACATGAACCAAATTTTTTATGAGGGAAAATGCTCTTATTTTTTATACCCTTAAATATATCTAGTACGATCATTCTCCTAAAATATAATTTGAATTATTATAAAAAAATTAAATTTAAAATTAATATATCCAAAATATATTATTTTTTTAATGAGAATAGAATCTGTATAAAGTTTATATTTACAATCCTTACATTTTTTACATAACTATTCAAAATTTTATATAATTTTTGTTTGTATTGTTATATATACAATTTTTTTAATATTACATTGAACATATATATATGTATGTATTTTTAGCATAAATGATTTACTTTGTAAAATATATTTGCATAAATTGAGTTTGTAATATCTTTTTGTATTACATAATTTATAAAAAGCTATGCATTTTAAAAATTATTTTTATATAAAATATGAGTAAATTTTTAAATTAATAAAATTAGTTTTAGGGGAATTTGTTTTGAATAAAATATACTTCAAGAAGTAAAAAGTATATAGGGGAGTGAGAAGAGCATTTTTGTCCTATCAATGATAAATTATTTTGCCCGGGAAGCTTTGGTTATCTTTCATACATTTAAAGGCGTAAATGTGACTACATATGCATAAGTTCAAGAATACAAAATATATTACCTTAAAACTATCACAAAACATCTAATCAAACACATTCTCATTTTGTCACGTCTTTTCGTATAAAACTATCACAACGTACCCTAATCCAACCCTTTTTCACTATCATCTCTTTTTGTAAGGAAACTTGTAGTAAAACATCATAATCCAGATACATTTTTATTTTTCAAACACAACACAATAGAAAAATAAAAATACAATTGAAAACTAAGAATGAAAACAAAAGCAAACAAGATCACCAATTTACTTGTCTTGCAAATTGAAGACTCTTCTTCTCTTCTCATATGTTTGTCCACAACATGCATAAATCCTTCTTTTGCTTTTGATAAACATAGATATCGCATCGAATCATGAAGTCGTCATAATTTTAACTTGTCGTAGATGGAAATTTTCATTCATTTTCACTTGAACTATACACTTATTTATTATCTCAAATAAAGAACGACCCACTACATCTCTCGTATATATAGTTTCTCCTTTTCCTCTTCCTCCAATGGAATCAATCCAGCTTCAACAATCCATATCATATTATAGTTTCTCTATCTTTGTAACATCTTAACTACAAAAAACATGGTTTGACATGTAGCATCAACCAACTTGTCTTGCAAATTGAAAGCTCCTCTTCTCTTCCTGTATGTCTATTCACAACCTGCAAAAATTCTTCGTTTTTCCTTTTGACAAATAAAAATCTCGCATTAGATCATGAACCTGGCATAATTTTAATGTGCTATATATATGTACTTTGCTTTTTTTTTTTTTTTATCTATTTTCACTCGAACCATATATTTATTTGCTAGCTCAAACAAATGACTTGTGACATCTCTTATACATAGTTTCTCCTCTTCCTCTATCTTCAGATGATATAAATCATCTGCGATCCATATCATATTACACCTCTTTTGTCTTTGTAACGTCTTAACTACAAAAAACATGACTTCAAACGTATCACCAACATACTATTTCGTAAATTTAAGACTCCTCTTCGCTTCATGTATGTCCACAACCTGTAGAAATTGTTCTTCTTTTCCTTTTGACAAACAAAGATCTAGCATCAGATCATGAAGTCGACATAATTTTAACATGCTATATATATATATATCTTTTATCCATTTTTACTTGAACCGTACACCTATTTGCTAGCCTAAACAAATAACGAGCCACGGCATCTCCCATATAGAGTTTCTGTATGTCCACAACTTGTAGAATTTCTTCTTCTTTTCCTTTTGACAAACAAAGATCTCGCATATGATCATGAAGTCGGCATAATTTGAGCGTGCTACGTATATACTTTACTTCCATTTTCACTTGAACCATACACCTATTTTCTAAACAAATAATGACCCGCAACATCTCTGATTTAGAGTTTCTCCTCTTCCTCTATCTTCAGAGATATGAATCCCTCCGCAATCCACATCAAATTACAACTCTTTTTTTTTTTTAACACCCAAAGGTGGGGGAAGCTTTTCGGCGTCCCCGTCCCTTCTTCATTGATTCGCCTTGTTCGAATTCTTGGACCACAAGAGTTGCTCCTTTGTTTCATCACTCGATTTTTCTCCTCTGAATTCTTGAACAGGTAATCTGGTTGCTCGTTCATAGGGAATTGATTTCTTGGCAGTCTGGTCGGAGTGGCCAGCTGCTGTAACAGCTGCTCTGCGGATTCTTTATCAACTGGGTTGCAATTGGTCAAGCAGATCGGGCCGCGAATCTTCCAAGGCCTCTGGCATTGCGATCCATAATCTCTCCCTCTTCTGAATTTTGATCATCTTCTGAATTCTTTGAACTCTGATCCTCATCTGAATTCTGTTCGAGTAGCATGATAGCATTTTCCACATGTGTCCAATTTCCATCAGCCACTTTATACTCCAAATTCTCATCCCCCATTTTATCATTATCACAGGTAGTGTCAGCAACATCAACAGAGACAACATTTTCATTCACGCTAATCATGGAGTCAGTTCTGTGTTCAGTGTGGTACCTGATGTCCTTTGCAGACTGAAGTTGTTCTGGCTGGTCGGCTGGTCCATCATCTTTGAGCTCTCACTAATTTTTTGTACTGCTGCTTTGCCCCGCTCCACCTCAACAGCAACCTTCTTTCCACGATTGCTCGATTTCTGAGGAGGTGGTTTGGGAGCATCGCCTTTCGAATAACATTCTGAGTCACGATGCCCCACATGTTTGCATAAGGAGCAGTAGTGTGGAATTTGTTCGTATTCAATACGCTTCACAATAATATCCCCACAAATCTGAATTTGAAACTCTTCAAGGTGTGGTTTGAGAAGGTCTAATTTGATGCATGCCCGTGCCTTGGAGAACTTGGATTGACTGAGTGTAGCATCGTCAATCTGCAGAGGGGTTCCAATCATGCTAGCCACTGTGAACAAGACTTTCTTGCGGAACAAATGTGCTGGCAGCTCCGGAAAACTAACCCAAACTGGTACAATTGATGACTCCTGAGACGGCGTGAAAGTAGGAGTCCACTTGAAGACACGCATTGGGTACCCCTGAATATACCAAATACGGCGAAGCCACAGGCGAGAGTAATCTGCTTCACAAGATAGGGAAATTAAGACATGTCTGTTGTTCAGCATAATGACCGTAAAATTGTTTTTTATGTCAGTTCCAGCTATCAGTTTGTGCAGGATGCTGTACGAGGGTGCTCCATGCGAAAATTTTCCGACGAGTGCGAATCTGAATGGAGCTGCAAGAACTTCGATCTCAGCATCTATGAACAGCAGTGTTGGACCTTTCTCGCCAGTCAAAATCGTACCGATAGCGGGCGGTGGCGAGTCCGCAAGGAAGTATTTGTGAGGTGCCGTTTTTGCGATTTTCGAGGCCCATGATGGCGCAACAACTTCACCGAATGTTTTCTTCGAAAGGTTCAGCGTCGGAATGGAAGAAGCTGGCTGCTGAAATTGCCGGGTTGACTGAGTTAGCCGAGTCAACTTGGTCAACGGGTCAAACTCGGTCAACGGCGGGCAAGGACTTCGGTCTCATCATCTGTGAATAGCAATGTTGGACCTTTGTCGCCTGTCAAAACTGTACCGATACCGGGCGATGGCAAGTCTACAGGGAAGTATTTGTGCGGTGCCGGTGTTGCAGGTTTCGAGGCCCGTGTTGGTGCAAGGACTTCAGCAAATGTTTTCTTCGGAAGATTCAGCGTCGGAATTGAGGAAGACGGGTGCTGGATCTGTTCGGTTGACTGAGTTGACCGGGTCAACTCGGTCAAAGGAGGGTTGACCATTGACCGAGTCAACTCGGTCAAAGGAGGCTCAAGGACGACGGCTGCCGGAGGAGAGGCTGCTGCCGAAGCTAAGCTCGCCGGCTACCGATGGAGGAGCTTCTGGCCGATCTCCGATGACCGTTTTTGACCGGACGGTTGGCTGCGCCATGTCGAGGCGAGGCCAATGGTGGTGCTCCGCCAGTGAACCGACGGCGGGCGGCGGCAGGGGGATGGTGGTTTGAAGCTCGGTGACGGCGCACAGACGAAAGTTGTGAGATCTCTTCACACCAGTGATGGAATTGGGTGAGACTAGTCTAAAACGACTCGCAATGAGAAGGGGGTTCGAACGCTGGTGGTCCGCGATCGTGGGTCGCCGTGACGACGGCGAATCGACGGCGTAGGCTAGCGGCGATCGAGGTGTGAGCTCATTATCATGCGTGGATGAAACATGAAATTGTTTGAGGGGAATTGTAGTACTCATCAAGGCGATCAAAATGGTATATGACACGGCCGGTAACTCGCCGGGAAATGGCCGGATTTTTAGAGAGAAGTTGACGGCGACAAGAGGGCGAACACGGAGCGATTCAGGCCACTTTGGCGGGCGCGTACGACTGCGTCCGGCATCCGTTCAGTGCATCCACATTATTACTATTGGAGATAACTCTGCATACCCAATGAACAAATGCAGGGTTATTCCTTGATTAACAATTGGACCGGACACCAACACAAGTTGATTAATCCAGTGAGAAAAAAAGATTTGTTATACCTCAAAAAAAAAAAAAAAAACAAAAACAAAAATTGTTACACTTCGACCCTCTCTAATGGATAAGAAATTATATTTTTACATTTTTTTTAGAATTTTTTTTATCATTAATATATTCCTGTTTACTAGAATTTGAACGAAAAATATATAATAATAAAAAAATCAAAATTAATTATATTTAGATATTATTTAAAAATACGAAATTATAATTTTTCTAAAAAAAAATCAAAATTACACTTATATGCTCAGCAAAAAATTTGAGTTTACAACTAATCTTTTTTTATTAGGGTTTGAACGAAAATTGTTGACATTAAACATTCTCATTTTTTATACTTGAAAAGGGATAAATGTAATATATATAAAACATCAAATAGTGTAACTATAATAAATTTTATTTTTGAATTATAGTCATTGCATATAAAGTAATTAGCGAATCACAGATGAAAATATTTATTTATCTTTTGTGCGTTTTTTTAACGTTTCTATATATAGGTGGGGTAACATTATAGTTGCATCTATTTATTGAAAATATTTGGTTCATGCATTTCATCTAATGTTTCAAAAAATGATACAACGGTCTCCGCCTCGCCCCATATGTAGAAGTAAAAACGGAAGTGCATAAAAATGACTAGTTTTCTATAAACTGCTATCTTTTATCCAATCAGTATAATTTGGGAATAATATTTTATTAAAATTATACTCTTTTGACTTTATATATATATATATATTATATTTATTCTCTAATGAGTATTAAAAGTATTACTAGGAAAAAATAAATAAGGGGTAAAATTAAAAATTTATCTTTTTTTTTTTGCGGTTAATATTGATATTTTTTGTTCAAATCCGAATAAAATACAGTCAAGTTTTAATAGAGAATTCTTGGGTGGGGGTGCGGAGTTAGGTGTAATTTTAAATACTTTTCCCAAGAGAATGTATAACTTCGTATTTTTTTAAAGGAGAGTATAAGTTTAATTAATCCAAATATTTATATAAATCTTTAGGTTTACCCCTCATTCAACTTTCATATAATCTTTTGATAAAGATATTTTTACAATATTTTTGTATTTGTTGTACTGCCACGCAATAAAATATTATTCTCAAATTATTGCTATTAGATACCAAGTAGATGTTAATGAAAGAAAAAAATTGCTATATTATCAATAATTTACGAATTGAAAATAAGGCATAAAATTAGAAGTTTATATTAAAAAATATTATATTAGCATTTTTTATTTAAATTCTAACAGAAATAATAGAGTTGTAAATGGAGGAATCCGGGAAGACGTGCAAGTAATGAAAAGTGTTTTTTTTTTTTTTTTTGGGAAAAGTATAATTTTATATTTGTAAAGTAAATTTAAATATAATTGGTCCTTATATTTTAGGTTAAAATAGAAATTACTCTTTATGAAAATTGAAATATGGACAAAACTTTTTAAATCAAAAGAAAAATATATCTAAAAAGAATATTAACATTTAAAAAAAAAAAAATAGAAGAGTCCCTCTTTATCATGCCATTTTTTTCCTTCGTGCAATTTACAACTTATTTTAAAAAAGTATTATATTTCAAACGAAAAGGAAATTGTCGAAAGTGGAAATTGTTTCAAGAATGTTTACACTATGTTTCGATTCATTTTTTGTATTTTTGGAGACAAGATAAAATACACCCAATGTTTGTTTTTGTATTTTTACACCTTATCTGTGTTTTTTTTTCAACTTTCTATATATAATATATATACTCATATATAATATAAAATAAATATGATTTGACGATAAACAGTGATTTTTGTCTCCCAAAAACACAATATTAAACATACAATATTTATATACATATCATTTATTTTTACCATACTCTATCTCTAAAATATAAAACAAAATACTCAAAGTACAAATTCAAACACTACTTTTAGGATCTCGAGAAGGCTGGAATTAATTATTTGATTAAATAATTACACTCTTGTATTCAAACAATGTCCATCAAATACAATACAATTTTTATTTCTCATTGTGTTTGGTGATCTCGAAATCCTAAACTAAATTTAATAGTTTTACGTACAAAATAATGGTATCCAATGAACTCATTGATAGTAAAATTGAGATTTTCCAATAAAAAAAGTTATAAGTTGGAATATTATGTAAATGTTTCATTTTATAACATTTTTTACTTTTTTATCTCATTTAAATTTTATTTAAATTATTATTCTATCGAATCAATCTTTATTTAAATATATTTTATGATGTAAGAAATATATAACTCAAGCATAAATTAATAAGAAAGATACATTATGTTTGGATTAATGTTTTGGGTGTTTTTGTTTTGGTGTTTTTGGAGATAGAGAGAGAAAAATAGAGATAAGTTAGTATGTGTTTTGAGATAGATGGTATGTTTGGATCTGTGTTTTTATATAATATAAAATAGTATAAAATAAATGGTGTAGGTTTGATGTTGGGATTTGGGAGACAGGAGTTACTGTTCATTGTCAAATCATGTCTCTTAATATATATATTTAGTAATATATATATATGTATGTATATAGTATTTTATTTGTTAGTGAAATATAATATATATATTTATGTTAAGTAATTTTTTTCATTGAGGCATTTATTTTTATATTTTAAATAATATTTATAATTTTAATGCATGATTGAATACATTGTAGTATTGTCTCTTAAATGGTTTTGTTAGAGTTTATATTTGGAATAAAAAAATATAATATATAAAATTTAAATAAAAAATTTAGGATTAAGTATGTATTATTGGTATATTGTCCTCAAATTTCAAATTTCTTAAATATTTTA
The DNA here is from genome assembly GCF_000512975.1 of Sesamum indicum. NCBI lineage: Eukaryota > Viridiplantae > Streptophyta > Magnoliopsida > Lamiales > Pedaliaceae > Sesamum > Sesamum indicum. The sequence continues at coordinate 9,288,880 of NC_026149.1, read as the reverse complement.
TTGAAATAGAAAAAATTATAAGTATAAAATATTTAAATGGTCTAAGTTGAAAAAATTTGTAATCAAGCGTTAAATGCTCTATATAACGTGTTGAAAATACATTCGTTAAAATTTTATATGCGAACAGATAAATTTTAATAGATAATTGAAGTAATAAAAATACGAATTAGGTATATAGTACTGATATATTGTCAGTAGTGTACGGAACTGCTACAGTATTTCTGTTAGGTAGAAAAGTTTTATATTTCTTAACTAAGTAGCATTGAAAGTAAATATCTTTAATATCAATGATTTCATAAGTTAATAATTATTTTTTAGTAGTAATTATTGCTTACATTTCACATATATTATATATTAAATAATATATAATACATATAATGCAAATAATTTAAAAAAAAAATAATTAAGTCTTAGTTGCTTTGGTGTTGAATAGATTTGTGTAGATTAAATCGGTGCGGTGAAAATAATTTCATGGGCGTTTATATTCGTGGTAAAAATATTTGCTTGATAAATCGAACAACAACCACTTTGCATTACGCATGCAGTAAAGATATATTGCCCAATATTTTTGAATTTTTTTTTACAAATATTGTTTGTCATGTAAAGAACGATGTGTTGAGTAAAAAATACTTAAATAATTAAAGGTCAGTGAATTAGTATCGATTAGTTAAAAACAGAATAGAGGAAATATTTTACTTGTACCATATAAAGCTGTCATATTTTTAGGGAATTGTTCAAATCTTAAAACACATCGGCACGATATATAAGAAACGAATGCGTTTGACAATGACAAACTGCTCGAGTACTTGTTCCAGCTTTACTAATTAAATCAACATTTGACGTAGAGTTTTCATATTCGACCATTGTAATTCTAAGGACCGTCACGCCGCCGTGGTGGGAGTCCCTGTAGTCGGCGTGAGCGTGCTGTGCTGTTGCTCTCACTGTACGACTGGGCACCCCGATCCTGCTGCACGCCAAATCGACGAATATAATCAGTCCACGATCCAATTTCCCCCACTTTTGAACCCATGTCAAGACTGGGCCGTGCGGCTATCGGGGTACTGTGTGGCACCAGTGGGGCAACATCGCCACGAGCTACATGTTCCACTGCATCCCAACTGGCAATGCGTGTATGCGTCTGTGCCGATGGGGCAGTAGAATCCGATATGACAATTGGTGCATGATGGCCTCCTCTCACCGGAATACGCACGGTGTGACTGCTCTCGCTGTCTGGTGCATCGCCGTGGGCCTCAGCAGGAACATCTGGCAACATCAGCGGGCCCCAAACCTCTAGCATACTGGGATAATATGGCTCTGGATAACGATAGTACCGTCTAGCCAATGGAAAGTGCTGCAAAAAGGTCAAATGAAAGGTGTTTGTGCGTTGTAAAATAATGTATGTAATTTGAAATGACAATTGTTAAATGGATCTCATTACATTTGAAATAACATGACGTACCTGTGACGTGTGTGGTCGTACCTCGGAGGGAAACACCATAACAAATGTTTCAATATCATAAAAAACCCCTGTTAGCTGAGTTATGCCGTGGAACTGGTGAAATCGATTTTTAAACTCATAGAACTTAGCACGGACTTGCTCTCGTGTGTAGGGGTATCGAAAATGTCTTCGTAATGCACGTGCCCAATGACCCATTTGTGTCTCTGCACGTGCATCGTCTCTCATGGGCGTTCTGGTGTTGTCGTCTAGTATCATCCACATGAAGCGCTGCTCAACATTTAAAGTCCAGTGATCCTCCTGTGGAAATCTAGCACTCTCTAGATGTCTACGATATGCCATGTCTGCACACAACAATGGTCAGAAATAGTAATGTGCAACGTCGTACCATCTGCACTAGTTGCTAATGTATGAAATGTCATTATTGCTTGGATTAATACATCACCAATTTTATTCAATTCAACAAAAAGCGCACATCATCCTACACTTGATTCCTACTAAATGATCCTATAGCGTTCGACCGATAGGCAGAGTGAATATCAGCAAAAGGTTTAAATAGTTTAGATATGAATCAACATTTGTTCCATCATTGTGGGTTATTTGGATGGTGAGCTGCCCACATTTGTAGCGCTATGTTATCTCGGAGGGTGCGTTGAGCTTCTAACTCAGAAGTGGTTGGATGTCCCCTATGGTAAAATGAATCCATGTTAGGAGAAGTGTCTTCATCCGGTTCGTTGAATATGATGTCATCGTTGCTATATCTTCGGATGAAGTTATGAAGTGTGCAACATGCAATTACGATATCGACCTGGTGGTTTTGAAGGTAACTCGGCATCCCCCACTGTAATATTGGAAAATATTTCTTCAGTACACCAAAACATCGTTCAATTACATTTCGTAACCTTGAATGTGCATGGTTAAACATGTCCTGTGGGGTCTGATAGCGACGACCTTGTCCCCTCCACTCTTGTAGGTGATACCCTGTCCCTCGATAAGGAGCAAGAAAACATTGGTAGTTTGCGAAACCCGCGTCGACCAAATAATACTTACCTGCGTTGTAAAAAGACATTGTCATAAGGAGAACTGCTAGTACCACCTACTTTCTTTTTAAGAAAGATATTCGATGCAATGTAGCAAATATATTTCATCGTCTCACCGATCGGCGGAAATGAAAAAGTTTGATCTTGTGATACTGCATGGTCCAGGACCCGGGCATCGGCGGCACTTCCTTCCTACCCCGCATAGACATAGGTGAAATTCATATAAAAGTCACATATTGCTAGTACATTCTGTGCAAGGTGACCTTTACGTGACCGGTACCGATTTTGGTCAACTCGAGGGACCCAAGCAGGTACCAACGTCCCATCCATCGCTCCGACACAGTCCTTCATCGAACGCACAATGCACAGTATAGTTACATTAATTACTTAGTATGTGAAATACTAGCTTCCATTAATTACACTATAAACAATGATGTGGAAACTGCTGAAATGTACCTTGAAGTATAGAAATCACGGTTACTTGCCACTCTCGGATGTGTATTCGTAAAATCCAGACGAGTTATTAGCTCTGGCGCCATTACGCACAAAGCAGAAAGCACACAATGGAATCTACGATGAATAGTCTCCAGTGAGTGTTGAAATCGCTCCATATTGTCGCGGTGTCTTTTATGCACGCCGACCGTCTGCATAAAGAGTGCTACCTCCTCGATTGAGGTAACCCTGGACGTCTGACCATGCGGCAGTAACCCTCTAGAAGTTAATGCATCAACCAAAGCATAGAAGCATGGCTTGGTCATGCGAATATTGTCAAAAAAACGTCCTTGGTGTGGGGTTGTCACTATCTCAGCAACCCACTCTGCTCCCTGCAGTGCTGACGTGTTACGTGGCACATTTTTCCTAAACAATTCTGGGCATATTATGTCTCTAAATGCATAAAATTCCTCTGGAACATCAGATTCGTTACTTCCTGGAGTCCTTGGTGTCCCTGGACTGTCACCTGAGGAGTTAGACTCCAAACCTCCACCAACATCCGAGTTGGCCATATATCCAGTCATTGCTGTATTTCTAAATAGAAACATGCAAAAGTAGTGGGTAAGTTCCATACAGTAGACGTCTGATGGATAAGGACATAAAACTAATTAAAATTTTACGAACTTGGTATGATTGTAATCTAAGTAAACCATACTGTCATAAATATGCATAAATTAACCAGTTGTAACACAATATTTTAACCACCGGGCATTACATTCACTTGCCCAACGAATACAACCAGCGGAGTTTATTTTCGTCATTAAGACGTAAGAAGATCGTGCACATGCTGTGACTGCGAAAGCGCTCTAACGCGGTGGTGAATATAATGTCCGGCAGATCCTGAAACTTTGTCAACTCATCTACGCACCGCTCAATCGATTCAGTAGCTTTGCGCCCAGTGCAGTCAATCTTCCCTTGCAGTGACTCATTCAACCTATCCATTGTCTCATACTTCTTAGCGTGCAACTTACTAGTAGCACGTCGGAACCGACGACCGCTTCCAGACGGACCAGCAGACACAGGCGCTGATCCCGGTGAAGAAAAGAATTCTTCCCCGGACGTCATGGGCTGTGATTGAGAGAATGCTGTATCTTCTCACTCGTCTCGTGATCGACGGGTGCCCGAGTGAGTGCCATCCATTTCTTCATCATCTACGTTGTTGCTGTTATGGACGGTTCGGCGTTGCTGAGATGATGAACGAGCGAGCCCACCAGTTGCAGTGTTCCGTGAGAATATTTGAGTGCATAGGTCAAATCATTAAAGGCCACGCTGGACAACTTATTTATAGTCTGGATTTTCCTGCAATCATTCACCGATTGGCAGGACATATTATTAGTTTGTGAAAGAGTACGTTCGTTGCAGGCAAGAGAGCCTTCGTGCACGTTAAGTGAAGACAGAATGAGAGCACAATATTTTTATTACCCGATACAGCTCCTCCAAACGTCTTGCCTCGTCTGTTATGGTATTCAATTCTGGGTCCCACCCCCATCCGGTACCCCTGCTAAGAATGTCGTTCAACAGACGCCAAGCACGACGAAGTCTGTTAAGTTTACCTTTTAACTGTACCGGCGTAAATCGACAACCTTGGCCCGTAATTGAGTTCATTCTGTCGGTTATACGAGCCCACACCGAAGGTGGGAATGTGGAGGATTGGAGTCGGTGTGTGATGAACTCCTCATGCATTAATTCAATGAATACGCGTTCCATTTCCGAGTTCCATACAACTTTATCATACCGAGATGACTGGGAGGAACCAGCGTCGTTTGGGTATTGCATCTTTGTGGTTTTGATTATATATCACAGTGTCGTAAAAAATAAGCACGATATTTAAACAATGCTACAGTTTAAATAATATTTAAAAAAAACATAAAATAAATATTTATATCACATTAAATATAAAGAAATAATTGATTATATATTTTGTATCATATTAAATATAAAGTAATAGCGTCTCTCAAAATATATTTAACTAAAAAGTAATATATAAATTGTATTTTTAATTTCTTTTCCATACTTATGCTTACATTACTGAATCATATTTTATTTCTTTTGTAAAGGTCATATTTATTTTCTGTTTATTAGATTTATTTATATCTAAATAAAGTTTAGTTAAAAGATAAGAATGATTTTTATGATATGTCCGTGCATATTAATTTTTTGATACAAATACGTTACAACTAATGTATTATATTTTGATTATATTAATTGTATCATATTTAAGAACAAACAGAAAATAAATATTTATAGCATATTAAATATAAAGAAATAATTTTGCATACAATTTATATATATTATATGACTTAAATTGAACATATTTTATTTTAAGAAAAAGTGAATGGACAGATTGTATCAATTATAAAATTTTAGTTTTTTTACTAATCGCATATTAATAAAATTAACTAGGTGAATTTTAAATTTTTAGATTACAAATCATAGATATATTGATATAAATACATATAATAGTGATAAACATGCTTAAAGCTCATTCGAATTTCATTAATTTAAACTTTCAAAGTTCATAAAAGATTCAAATCCAACTTAAATGATATGATTTTAGCTCCACTCAATTCATTTACGATCCGTCAAATATAAAGAAAAACAGACAACACCACTAAAAAAAGAAAATAACACAAATTAAGGGGTGCAAGACAATTAAATTTAAAGGAAAACTTCTATCTTTCTCCAAAAGCAGAATCACTATCTTCCCTTCTTGAAAATAGTTTGCATTTTCTTCATACAAATTAATTCTCTCACACTCTTCACTGCCAAAAAGAGTTGTACTTCCACAATCCAAACATGCACATCAAAAGAATTATACGCAGTCCTGAATTATACTTAGCAAATAAACAAATGTCAGCTTCTGTTATTACAACTTTTATATATGTAGCATATATAGCCCAGATGGACAGGGAAAAAGAATATACGCTAGGTTCCATTGTCTGAAAATATGTTAAGTATATATTTAGTAAGCAACTGTTACATCTCATAGAGTGCCCTAAACCAGAAACATAAAAAAGGAAAAGGAAAATAAAGTTGTCTTGAAGCACAAATCATATGAATGTAGCTCACAGAAACAAGAAATAATTAGCAACTTAGCATGGTAGTGCACTGCAAGGGTCATCCCTAGTAAAAGACACATTATATCACTTGAATTCATGTAGATAAACTAACTCCAAAGATGAAAGATAAGGATGGTCTAGACAAGATTGAATTAAAAAAAAGCCAACTACAAAAGTACATATTACCACATATCTGTCTTTACAGAACCAACTCCAGAATAGATCATAACAAATAAAGAACCTAATAATCCAATAGATATGCAAGTTTTATGAGACAACTTTAGCTTAAATAACCACAACACGAACTCCACCTCACGGCTTGGTGAGACATAGCAAACAACATAAAATCAAAATTATTAAAGGGATTGACAAGTACCTTTTTCAATCAACGTACGAATATGATGGTTCACAAGTAGAACACCGACAAAAGTTGAATGCAAGCTACCGTTCCCCGAGTGCAACACTATACGTACTCAATAACCAATACAAGCATTTGTACTTCGAAGTTTAGATGCAGTAGTTTTTTTAGAGAACAATATGAATGCTATATATATAGACAAAATAAGTAACATATATGTTATAGTCTCAAATATGCCAAAAGTGACATTGTTGCCATGTGAAGCATCCACATACAACTTGCAAATAATACGACTAGTCAATGTAGCAAAAAGAAACACTGCCACAACAGTGCATATCAGTCATGCACTACACACTAAGCTTGAAAGTTAAATAATGAACTGCCATAACGGTCCAATTTCAGTAAACATAATGATAAAGCTGTCACTGAAATGTTAAATCCAAAATAGTAGTAGCAGAAAATTGCAGTGTATAGTCACAATTGATATACACTTCAACAGTTATTGCAATAAATACTCATTACACTGCAACAAAACAGGTATGTATAGTGCACCGACACTATATACTACAACTTGCCCAAATCAATTTCTTAAAATATGTAAAAAAGAATTTCAATGTACAAATCAGTGGTAATTTTTGTCAATAACCGACATATTGTTGAGCAACAGAAATACATTGATACAAGTAGTTCATAATAAAAAAGAAAAATCCTAAATTTAAAGAAAGAATAACAGTGCAGCTGACCGGAGAAAAACATGCACGGCTCTGTTTCAGCAGTCTCATCTCCGACCCTCTTCGCCATTTCCTCACCTCACATAACAAACCCACCTCCAAAACTCATATACTTGAATCAAAGGAAGAGATCAATTTGTAGTCCGTAAACTCGCGCGGTAGAAGAGGCGTTGACTCCGGTGGCGGCGGCAACGCGAACGGCGAAAAATTGGGCGTTTTGCTGGAAAAATCACACGAAAATAATTAGATCAAACAACAAAATAGAAAGAAAAAAAAAACGTGTGAAAAAACAAGAAAACAGAAGGAAAATAACATCGGGCAAACCTCTGCGAAACAGAAAAATAAATGAAAGAAGAACAAAGAGAATAAGGAAAAGAAACCGACCAGAAAAACAAAAATGAAAGAAGAAAAAGAAAAGAAAAAGAGAAGAAGAAAAGGAAAGAGAGAAGAAAGAAGAAAGAAGAAAAAAGAAAAGAAAGAGAGAAGAGAAAAGCCGACAGAAAAAAGAGAGAGAAAAGAAGAAGAGAGAAGAAGGAGAAGAAGACGACAAGAAAGAGAGAGAAAAGAAAGGAGAGAGAAAAGAATTAAAAAAGAAATTAAAATACAACTTGCACACCTAGTGGAGGTGTGCAAGTTATATATCCAAACTTAAGGTGGGCCAAAAAAACACAAAAACAAACATAGTGATAGTTTTTTTCTTAGCTAGCTGATTTTTGTTTTTATCTCTCTTTTGTTGACTTTTTACTCCATGGCCGGAGAGGCTATTTATAGGCCCTGTTTAAGAATATTCTCATGGGCTTTTAAGAAACAAGCTATCGTGGTACAATCCTCAACAGTAGTAGTATAATACATTGCAGTTGTTGCAACATCAAATCAAGCCACTTGGCTTAGAAGGATTCTAGAAGACATGGGGGAAAAGCAAGAGAGCCAACAATACGCTAATGTGATAACAAGTCAGCAATTGCCATAACTAAAAATCCGGTGCAACATAATAGGACTAAACAATCGAGATCAATTGTTCATTAAAACACTACGACGTAACTAATTCGAAGAACTACGTGCAAAGATCCAAGTCTCCCGTACACACATTAAGAGAGAGTATTAAAGTTAATGTGTTTTTTAAGTAATATCTTAGATATTTAAAGAAATCTAGAAATATCTTCGAGAATTTTGAGAAATCTTCTACATAGTTCATGGCTGGTTGAGCAAGCCATTAATTATAACCACAAATGTATGATCAAGAACCTTCCACCAACTAGTATAAATAGGCTTGTTATAAAGATGAAATTTGTAGAGAAAAACTATGCAATAAAACTATTAACTATCCTTCTCCAAGCTCTCTAGCTTTCTTGCTCCTCTTTTGTTGATCTACCCAACACCTTCTAATCTAGTCTTGTTTTCCATATTTCGAACGGAATTATTATTTGTTTAGTCTTTTAAATTTGTCTGCTATTAATTTTAGTCCTTTAAATTTACTAGTTTTAGTTTTAGTCTGGTAACTTTCAAAATTGCTTAACTTTAGTTCTTTGACCCAATTTCAGACAATTTTACCCCTACATAGCTTTTCAGAATAATTTTAGTCTATATATATTCATTTATTTTTCATTTCATAGCTAATGCTCGCCTAGAATGGTGTAAGAATTTAGGCTATTGAAAAAATATTTATTTATATTACACTTAGAATATTACAATGAACTATTAGCCTTATCAAAAGGGCAAAAAACTCATAAATTAGACTAAAGGACCAAATTTAAGAAAAATTGATAAAGGACTAAATCTAATATTGCCAAAGAGAAAGGATCAAAATAAATTCAAACCAAAGTTATTGGACGAAAAATTTCTTTTTCTCTATTTCAAACTAATCAACCTAATATTATTTCAATCATCAATTCCCTTTCTTAAAATAAAATACTAATAGAAAGTAATTATGCAAAACTATAAATAGAGTTATCAATCCATGGTATCACCACCTTATACTATTGCCGAAAAAACTCTAAACAGAGTTTTCTCGAATAAATTCATGGTCCACTACCTATTTGCACCGGTTTGCTTCATTTTCTCTCACAACTCATTAACAAAGTTAACTTTTCATAGTATTTTGGAAAACTAGGCGGACTTTTGAACACTGTGGTTGGGGATTCATCCATATCCAGTTTAAATCATTTTCAACCTCATCGGTTCCTCGTTCACCCAAATCGCCAACTGCAACAAGCTTTTGCAAGTCCTGCCATATGGTGTCCACTGCAAGTTTGCAACTAAAGGTTTTTCCGCCAGTTTTAAGAATTCTTGCACCACATTATATATGAGTTTAGCCAATTCCTCGAAACAACTGGTGTTCATCAATCTAACATCCACAAACAATCCTTTCGCAGTATATACTTCAAAAGCCCACTGTGAAATATGATTCTCGATGTCTTTTAATGTCGTACTTGACTTCAAATCAACTGTAGTATAATAAATGCAAATGAATAGACATCATCACTTTGTCGTCTCTCTCCATCTGCAAGAAAGTAAAGGCATTAGTAAAAATTTTCATCACCTATCCAATAAAATACAAATTGTAGAAGAAGACAAAATTCTTTTCACCTTGTCTATTTAAAACTTTTGGATCAAGATATCCGACAGTCATAACCAATTCTTTACTCCGATCTTCTTGCATCATGGTGTCAAAATTAGATAACTTCGTCTCATTATTCTAATAAGAAACAAAAATAGAAAAATTAAATGGTGCATCAAATATAATAAATCATACAGATAAACATCAACTGAAAAACAAACCTCCATCGACAAAACATTATCACACTTGATGTTTCCATGAAGATATTGTCCTGCTAAAGAGTGAATATACTCAATAGCTCTTTCTAGCTTTCTGATTATACTCAACGTGTTATTCCTATCAAGTTTTAACATGCTCAAGAGTATGAATGAAATAACAAAAAATAATTTATAATTAATGTTGTAGAATTCAAAATTTCACTTGCTATATAATTTGTCAACTCTCCTCTAACGGCGTCTTCTAAGACATGCAACCCTACTCTCCTTAAAGCAGTACCCAACCATTCTTATGATATTATAGGGTGGTCAAACCTGGACAACCATTAATCCTTTTTCATTCTGCAACAAATGATACAACTATCACATTGGTGCAATATGCCATTTAAACAACAAAGAGCAATTATTAGAGTTACTAATCATGATTTTCAGGACACAAAATACTACTAGAAAAGAACAATAACCAAACCTTACCACAAATGAATCAATAATAAACAACCCAACTGCAATCCCCACAAGTCAGTACGATTCAACTAAGACATGTGATAAGTTTATGCATATAAAATAGTGGGTAACTTACATTTTTTGTCCCACAAGTGGACCTATTTCCAATTTTGGTCCCACACTCAGGCCGATTCGCACAATGAGTCCCATATGTGGTTTTTTTTTTCAATTTGAGGACCATGGAGGGATTTTTCGTCCAATTGATAACGGCAGCTGCTCTCTCCGTTAGTCAATACAATCAAACTAAGGGTAAATTATATTTTTGGTCCCATAAGTGGACCTGTTTCTAATTTTGGTCACACACAAATGGACAAATTGGCCTGAGTGTGGGACGAAAATTGAAAACAGGTCCACTTACGGGACCAAAACTAGAAACAGGTCCACTTGTGGGATAAAAAATGTAATTTACCCTTATTTTGATTGTATTGACTAACGGAGAGAGTAGTTGTCGTTATCAATTGGACGAAAATCTCTCAATGGTCCTTAAATTGAAAAGAAAAAAATACATATGTGACTCAATGTGCTAATTGACCTGAGTATGTGACCAAAATTGAAAACAAGTTCACTTATGGGACAAAAAATGTAGTTTACCCTAAAATAGCATTAGGGCTTGAAATGTTGAGCATTATTTTCACTAAGGAATCACCTATAACTTGTTTATTCAAAAGGTTAAGATACAGTGAGTTTTACTTACCCTAAACTGATGCTTTTGCATCTCCATCATGTCCCGATCTGCGTCAAGCTTTGCTATCTTAACTACCACGATGACCTGACCCTTGAGTCCATACCTATTGTTATTTGGTATCATACCTTTAAATATTTTTGCAAAACCCCCCTCTCTCAATATATGAATTTTCATTCAAAAAGTTGTCACATATTAATTTCAATAGATTATTGTACAAAAATCAATAGGAGTTGCCATAAAATCTACATAATATGACATTATTTTTTATAAAAATTGAAACATATATATACATGCATAATATATACAAGAGACATTTAATGTGCAATTATTTGAAAGTGAAAGGAAAACCAAAATGTACCCATTTTATTTTTATTTACTATATACCTATAAACACAATTTATCTATAACCAAAAAAAGAAAAAACTCCATTTATTTGAGAATATTGACATTATTTACTCAAACTACCTCTACATTATATACTCCCAAAAATGACAGTATCATTACAAACTATCATTGCTTGTTGATTGTCAAGGGTGGTTTCTATAGGTCTAAATATATTTATGATCTTCTAAGTTAGTCATTTTGGTATTTTAGTCCTTATTTTTCTGAGGTAGAAAATAAGTCTTTATAACTTCTAACTTTTTCACGATTTCGGTCCTTTAGATGTTGGAGTTTGCACGTGCTTTTTAAATTTGGGACTTTTGTTCCTCTAACGCCAATTTCGTCTTTCTGAATTTATTGAAACAAGAAAAATATTACAAATAATTTTTAGATGCAATCAAATATCTTGTTGGTACAAATCTCTATGTGAAACCTCTGATCTTTACTTTAAGAACGCGATCTTTATTTTGGCAACTTCAAAGGTGGAACTTGGTGTTTTAATCTCCTTTGATGTTGAATTGGATCTTTAATAACATTATTTGAGGGTCTTTCAACTTATTTTCGAATTAAACACTATAAACTTGGAGAACTTGACTTAACTCAAGTATCTCCCGGTGACCTTGAAGCTTTGATCTTGCACCGAAATGGATTTCTATCTTAACAATATTAATTCATGGGTCTTCCAACTTTTCTCGATTCAAATGTTGACTTTGGATGATTTCCATGATGAACGCCTTGATTTTACTTTGAACGTCGTAAATCTTTCTTGATTTGTGCTTGAGAGGATTTTAGGACTTCTTGAATGCTCCCTTGCTTCTGTCTTCGATTGTCTCTTCAATTCTGTCTTATGCCTTGAGTTGTATCTTTAGTTGTTGAAGAAACACCCCTATTTATTGTTATAGGATGGAAAACTTTTCATATTTACTTAATGATGTGGCGCGATATGACAGGTCCTTTATAATTTGTTTCTTTAGTCCCAAGATGTGATATAAAATTACCAAATCGTTGGTATTGGCTTCCTTGTTGGCAAGCAAAGATTTAAATTGCCTTCAATACTTCAATTCCATACATGACAATATTTGCTTTTATTCATCAATCAATATTTGATTTTATAAAAAACATAAAATTGATGATAAAATTTATTGTGCATGTCAATATATAATTGGTAATAAATTTTGCATGCCTATAAATGCACCCTCGAGACTTGTTCACGAGTTGTAGCAAAGCAGAGGAGTGAACATGTCCCGAGATTATTTCTTCTCATGAGATTTTAACTCCTCCACTTTGTATTTCTTCTTCTTCCTCCTTTTTTTTTTGGACATGTGATTGAAATTGAAAAATAAATTTCTAGCTATCTATGTAGTCTATTGAGAGAATCAAGTCATAATGTAGTTCTCTATATTTGAAAATTTGTACATAGTTTATACTCGTATCAAGGAGCCTTTAATTTGAATTTGTAAATAGTTTATAATCGTATCAAAGAGTTCTCATTTAAATTTGATAGATAGTTTATACTCATATAAAAAAGCCTTCAATTTGAATTCATAAACAATTTAAACTTATATCGGGAACATGATAGGTGGTTTCCTAGACCTTTTAACTTCAGACCGGTTGCAAATACCCCAAGGGACGATAATGATGCATGAGTGAGTTCACTGTTGATTCTTCTACTAGAACATGGAACTTGGATCTTCGGGAGTCTTTTTTTGACGGAGGATGTTGAATGTGTACATTCCATACAGTTGGGCCATAACACGAATTCAGATCGCCAACCATCTCGCCCTGTGTTAGAACCCAGGAAAAAGCATTTCAAAAGGGAAGTCTTTTGATTATTCTCACTTGCAAAGAAAATACAGAGTAGCTGGTTTATATAGCTTTCAAGAAGCTCGAACTGCCGTAACTAACAAAACTGAATGAGAACTGAAAAATTGCTAAAACAAAAAAGCGATTAAAGGAACTAATTAAAGTGCTAATGATTAACCAAGAAATGCTAAATCTAAACCTGCGTTTAAATAGCGCTATCTTACTAAATAAGGATAGAAAATACGACTTCCATCAGATTTCAAATAGCCCGCGAAGTTCCTCCTCTGTTGCATATGGTGCCTTCTTCTTCCTCTTGTTTTGGTGGTTGCTGATGGGTATAAAAGTTAGAAATCTTGCCAATTTTAACACACCCCCCGCAAGTTGAACCCTGTGGCCAAGAGGAGGTTCAACTTGGACTTCATAAGTTTGAAAGTTGTAGCTGGTAGAGCCTTTGTAAAGACATCGACGACTTGTTCCTTTGCACTGATGTGTGTGGGACAGACGAATCCTTCTTTATATTTCTCTCTTACGATGTGGCGGTCAATTTCGATGTGTTTGGTCCGTTTGTGGAACACTGGGTTCGCAGTTATATGAATAACGGCTTTATTGTCGCAATAGAGTGGGATTGGTTGGGAAATTTCAATCCGGAGTTCTTGAAGTAGGTAATTCAACCAGATGAGTTCGCATACTGTGGTAGCAACGCTACGATACTCAGCTTCCGCAATTGATCGAGAGACTGTAACCTGTTTCTTTGTTCTCCAGGAAACAGGTGTATTACAAAAAAAAGTGCAGAAACTAGTGAGTGATTTCTTTGTCTCGACACAACCTGCCCAATCTGCATCACAGAAGGCAATTAGCTGAACAGAGTTCTTGTAAGAAAAGAAAATACCTGTAGAAGGATGCCTCTTCAAATATTTCACAAGGTGGACCGCAACATCCCAATGGAGTTGGTATGGTTTATGCAGGTATTGACTTAATTGTTGCACCCCGTATGAAATGTCAGGTCGGATGTAATTCAAATAGAGCAGCCTCCCTATCAACCTAACATATCTGGAAGGTTCAGACAAGGGATTCCCACCTGTTGAGGTGAGCTTTACTCCCACGAGCAGTGGGGTATCTTTAGCATTAGCATGAACCAATCCTAAATCCTATATAATATCAGCAGTGTACTTGATTTGTGTGGCTAGCATCCCTTCATTGCACCAAGCTAATTCAATCCCAAGAAAATATTTAGCCACCCCTAAGTCCTTGATGGTAAATAATTTGTGCAGGTGCTGTTTTACAGTTTGAATATGAGTGGTTGTAGGGGCTGAAATGAGGACATCGTCCACATACACAAGCAGTAAAATTTGTCCCTCCTTCACCCCTTTTGTGAACAGACAATAGTCGTGTCTAGATTGTCTAAAACCCATAAGCTCCATGTTCTCTGTGAATTTCTTGTTCCACTCTATCGATGCTTGCTTCAAGCTATAGAGGGATTTTTTCAGCTTGCATACGTACACTGGTTCAATCTCAAATCCCTCGGGCGCATTCATGTAAATGTCCTCCTGTAATATACCATGTAAAAAGGCGTTATTAACATCAAAATGGTGAATAGGCCATCCCCTTACCACTGACATAGCCATGAATATCCTCACTGTTACTGCTTTTGCAACAGGTGCAAAACAGTCCGTGTAATCCTCCCCCTCTACTTGGTTGTAGCCCTTTGCTACAAGTCTCGCTTTGTATCTTTCAATTGTTCCGTCTGGCTTCAATTTTAGTTTATAAATCCATTTACTTCCAATGCACTTCTTGCCTTCAGGTGTCTTCACCAAATCCCAAGTGTCATTGAGCTCTAGTGCTGCAATTTCTGATTTCATTGCTTCCCTCCATTCCTCTCTTTGATGTGTTTCTCTGAAATTTTGGGTTCCTGCAATGTAGATAATGCTTGTACAAAACACCCAAAGGAGGGTGTTATAGTAGTAATCTGATTAGGCATAGAATCACTAGCAATATCACATACAAAGTCTTTCATCCACCTAGGTTTTGAGGTCAACCTGGTTGTCCTCGTAGGCTGTATTTCTTCCATACTATGTTCTGTTTCTATAGTGCCTTTATTTTCTGAATCTTCATATAGGGTAGGTTGGTCATCAACTGCTACTATAGGGAGTGGACAAGCTAGATTATCACAGTTTATGGATTCAAAAGGAAACTCATCTTCATAAAAAACTAAGTCCCTAGTAGTGAAAGTACTTTGAAAACTCAAGTCATAGACTTTATACCCCTTTTGATCATGACCATATCCCAAGAAAACACATTTATAACTTCTAGAGTCAAATTTCTTCTTGGTTGGCAGGGTGTTAGAGGCATAACATAAACATCCAAAGGTTTTTAAATGATCATAAGAAGCAGGTTTATCATGCAAAACCTCAAAAGGTGTTTTGTAATATAGCACTACCGTAGGCAATATATTTACTAAATAAGCTACAGTGAGGAGAGCTTCTGTCCAAAATTTTAAAGGCATCCGTGCTTGAAATAACAATCCTCTAGCCAATTGTAACAAATGTTGATGTTTCCTCTCAACCACTCCATTTTGTTGAGGGGTAAAAACACAAGTTCTTTGATGAATCACTCCATGCTTTTGCAAAAACTGTTGACAAATTTGACTAGTAAATTCTGTGCCATTATCAGTCCTAATGGCTTTAATGCGTTTGTTGAACTGATTGTATATCAAATTAAAAAAATCTCCAGTTTCTGTACAACTTGGTCCTTATAGGTCGTAAGGTAGATCCATGTGGTTCCATTGTGGTCATCAACTATGGTTAGCATGAATGTGAATTAGTAACGGAAAATTATTTATATGGTCCCCAAACATCTATGTGAAGTAAGTCAAAATTATTAGTGGCACGAGTTTGACTAGTAATAAAAGGTAATCTACGTTGTTTAGCCATGGGACACACATCACATAAACTCAAAGTAGAATGTATTTTATTAACAAGAGGTATGTGTCTTAGTACATCAATGGGGACATGCCCCAATCTTCTATGCCATACATCTATGTCATGTAAAGTAGCTTTCATACATGATACATCAAGTGAATTCTCAGACTGATCAGTAGCTGTTTTACAGAATTCTTTATCAAGAATGTAAAGCCTGCCTACTAGTCTACCTATTCCCAAAATCTTCATCATCTGAGGCTCTTGCAAAACACACTTGTTACTGGTAAAAATCACCTTAAGTTTGTTATCAAGACATGCTTTATTAACAGAGAGTAAGTTATGTTTAAAAGTAGGGATATACAAGACTTCATTTAAGATGATATTAGCGGACAATACTATTTGCAATTTACATATAATTTCCCTTTTTGTACCATCTGGTAACTTCACATAAATGGGATTCTTGAAATATTGTAGATGTTTCAAAAGATGAAAATCATTGCACATATGAGTAGATGCACCACTATCTATAATCCAAGATTTGTTAGTAAGAACATTAACTGCATAATCCTCCATTTCTGCCATATTGGTTGAGTGTGCCTTCACAGAATCGTGTTCGTGCATTGCTTTCTTCACTTCGTTTCTGATTATTTTGGCAAGGTCAGGTCTGATATTGAAATCTTGGCTCTGCAGGTTATCTTCTATGATTGCATTATATGCTCTGTCTGCACCTCCCTTTTCACTCTTCCTTTGTTCAATTAAATTTTTATACCAATCAGGGAAATCAACAATCTTGAAGCAAGATTGTCTCGTGTGACCATTCCTTTTACAGAAATCGCAGTACTGTGACTTCTTATCAATGGCAGACCTCTTTCTTGCAGCTATCTCACTCGCTTGATTTCTTCTTGGATTAAGAATTTGACAGCCATCGCCTCTTGGATTAAGAGTAGCTGGTTTATATAGCTTTCAAGAAGCTCGAACTGCCGTAACTAGCAAAACTAAATGAGAATTGAAAAATTACTAAAACAAAAAAGCGATTAAAGGAACTAATGAAAGTGCTAATGATTAACCAAGAAATGCTAAATCTAAACCTGCGTTTAAATAGCGGTATCTTATTAAATAAGGACAGAAAACACGACTTTCATCAGATTTCAAATAGCCCGCGAAGTTCCTCCTCTGTTGCATATGGTGCCTTCTTCTTCCTCTTATTTTGGTTGCTGATGGGTAGAAAAGTTAGAAATCTTGCCAATTTTAACACCCTGCAATTGCGAGCACTTCATCAACCTTCAGGTTCGTCTATCAGAAACACAAATATCGAAAAAGCAGTTGGGATTTTGTGTGGAAACAAAATATCCCGAGGAAGATTTTCCATAACACTTACCAACTCTGTCAAACCTTGCCTTGTGAAAAGTGGAAATTTGCAATTTATGTCCGGTATGCAGACGAGAAAGAAAAACCTTACAACATAGACTTCTTGAGTGTAGTTTCTCTAGACACGTGTGGGCTTTGTCCTATCTCCCCCACCATATCATCTCCTTGTGCTACCTGGTTTCGTTCTACTCGCAAGTCACTCTTCACCTCTGAATGTCCTTAATCAAGCATCCAACCTGCTCCAAGAATATCTGGCTTGTCACATCAAGTCGTCAACACAGGAGTTGTTGCAAGAGACTCCAATGGAGCATGTCTGCAACACTTTCCATTCAGTACCGAACCTGATCACGCAGAATTTCTCTCAGCAACAATCAGTCGGGGTTGGAAATGGGGCATCTTCGGGGG
>NC_026149.1:9269406-9270898 GCF_000512975.1 Sesamum indicum | reverse complement strand
GCCAGTTTCTATCATATACGTCGTCAGGCTATATGTGTGTATAAAATATACAACGATGGTTAACCAAATTAGTTTCAATTTTGACCAAATTTTTTTTTCTATTTTTTGATTTTTTAACTACTAAGAAAAAATTTCATTTATTTTAAATTAATAATTTAATTCATATTTTGTAAAAAACTCATCTACACAATATTTTAATCGTCAAGAAAAAATCTTTATTGCTTAGAAACATCATCTATTTTAAATATATTAAAATTCATTTTGTATTTATTCCAAATCTTATCTCCAACATTATAACAAATTTAATTTGTATTTATCTTAAATAATTAGCTAATGAAATTTTAAATATATAAATTATTTATTTTGTATTTACCCAAAATCTCTTCTCCAATGTTATAACTAATTTAATTTATATGTATCTTAAATAATTACATGATGATCATGGCCTCTAGAAACATGATCTATTTTAAATATATTATACATTTATTCTGTATTTATTCAAAATCTTACCTTCAACATTATAATTAAATTGCTTAATTAAAAAATCCTATTGGTTAGTAATACCTGTTCATACAAAATTTTGTGTATGCAAATATAATTTTGTGGAGCCCTTATCGAGGGATGAGTAGCGCTATAGTAGTTTAGGCTCACATTTGTTGAATTTGAACACTATTTATTCCGACTTGAATCAGTTTATTAACATACTATTCTTGAATATATTTTTGCCGAATTTAGCCAATTGAAAATAAAATAAAATTTATATTTATCTTGGATAGATCCATCACGACGTGCTCATAAGGCGCAAATTTTCTATGATATCATTGCTAATTTATAGTCTTAAAAATACGAAAATTCAAATTTATAATGGACTTTTATTTTGAAACACAATTTTAACCAATTTATTTGGGTTTTAATTGATAATTTATTTTAAAATATTTTGATATGAATATATGCTATTTGGGTTTTAATTGATAATTTATTTTAAAATATTTTGATATGAATATATAAAAAAAATTCAGAGACCCCCCCTGTGATAATAGGAATGTTCAAAAACCCCCCTATGAAAATTAAAGTATCAAATACCCCACCTATGATATAAAATAAAGTTCAAAAAACCCCCTCCGTACAAAAATTGGGCCACACGCGCTTTGACTGCGATTTTTCTATAAAAATACCTTTTTTTTTTGACATTTTTGCCCTTCTCTCACATTTAACATATAATATTATATATATGTATTTAAGAATTAAATATTATTTTATATAATAATTATTTAATTAAAATATGATATATTTCTATTAATAATAAAATATTTTTTTATATAATAATTACTTAATTATTTATATAATAAAATATTATTTTAATTAAATTAAAATTAATTTTATATATAATTTAAAAAAAAAAAAAAGCAGCGGCGGCGTCGTCGCCGCCGCTGCTGAAGAGGAGGGCTGGCGCCCTCCTCACCCTGGGCGACGGGCGGCGCCCCCCATTTCT
>NC_026149.1:9233137-9269280 GCF_000512975.1 Sesamum indicum | reverse complement strand
GAGGTGGGGAAGAAGATGGAGGTGGGGGTGGGCCCGGTGGGGGTTGGGGGTTGGGGGGGTGGGGGTGGGGGGAATGGGGTATAATTGTTATTTTTTATTTTTTTTTATAAATTATAATTATATGTATTATAAATATATGTTAAAAATTATAAATTAAAATAATTATATATTAATAAGCCTAGTTGATCGGTTTGACTAGAAGGGTATTTTAGTCATTGTTTCGACTGCCAAGTGGAAATTTTGGCAAACAAATCTCTCTCTCTCTCTCTGTGTGCAAAGCCACCAAAGACCGTATCAGTTATTCCTCCCTCCATCTTGCAAGTACGTCAATAGAGCCAACAAAAGAAATTTCACCTCCTTTGCAAACCAGCCGCAACCGGTTTTTTGAGCGAAATAAGGATAAAATTTTAAGAGTTCAAAATTATGCAAGTTAACAATTGCATTCCACTTTCCAGCATTTGAGATGTCTGGCAATTTTGCAACTTTCTTTATAAAAAAATGACTTTGGCTATTGATTTTCCTCAAATAACGAGTTTAGCGCAATTGTCTGCAGCCTCCATATCTTCCTTGACGTAGTTGCTTGATGTTTCTGCCATTTTTGTCTTGAGTTGGTAAGTACATCATCCCAATTTTTCAGACAAGCATCTGAACAACTCCGCCCCACCATGTGTTTGTGAATTTGTCTGTGAGAGTATTTCTTTGCTTTCTTGCTCATGCAACACGTTTTCATATACATGTACACGTACACATGTTCTTGACTTTTGATTTCTTTGTGCTTTTTTTAATTTTTCAGAGATGGACTTCGAGGATTGTACCTGATGTAGGTCGCACAAAATCCGGATCGGGAACTGAAACGTGCTGCAGCAGCTGCCAAAGGAAAAGCTAAGGCGCCCGTGGAACCACCTGCTCCAAAATCTGCGACCGCCTCCCTCTCTGAACAACCTTCCTCTCCTACTGAGGTCGAAGAACTCACCCCAGATATTCAAGTAGAAGTGGTCGAGGTCTCAGAGGACCGAGGCCTTAAAAGAAAAAGAAGCAAGGGGAAAAAGTCGACCCAGACGCACGAACCTACCGAGAGTAAAAGTAAAATTTGGGAGTGGACCCTCTTCCAGAGCTGGTCGGCAAAGTAGGTTGGAAGCCAACTTGCAGCAGATAGAGCGGCCGAGCCAGAAAACCATCAGAGGTTCACCGCTTTCCAGGAAGTGTGGCAGCAAACAAGGGACGAGCGATCCCCCTCTACTCGAACTCCAGAAATGTCAGGTGACAAATGGGTGCCTGACTGGAAGATCTCTAAGAACAACAGTGTTCTGCGAACGCTGGCCGACCAAGATTCATGGGAAATTTACAAGGCTGTCTGTCTCGAACGCGATCAAATCATCTTGGCCCAAACTTCCCATACATCCATTGAGGAACATTTTGCGCATAATATGACTCAGGTAACTAACGATCTCATAGCATGACTCAGGCCCAATTAGCACACTTATGTTCTCCGAACTCACTTGTTTTCTTTTCTTGGTAGGCAACGGC
Source organism: Sesamum indicum (assembly GCF_000512975.1). Classification (NCBI taxonomy): domain Eukaryota; kingdom Viridiplantae; phylum Streptophyta; class Magnoliopsida; order Lamiales; family Pedaliaceae; genus Sesamum; species Sesamum indicum. The sequence goes on along the minus strand of NC_026149.1, from coordinate 9,267,753 downwards.
CTTCGCTCATAACCTCTCTCTCCAATGCTCCATGTGGAGACATGAGAAGATTATTGCGGAGGCTAGAACACTGGAGATGGAGAAGAAAATTCTGGAGCAGCAAACTCTGATCGAATCCTTACGATCTGCTGCACAAGAGAGAGATGAGCTTACTTCCAAGCTTGACTTTCCAAGAAGGAATTGGAAGAAGTAAGATCCTCAGCTCACAATGATCGTAAGGCAGCCTTTGAAGCCGGCAAGGAGCAGGGATTAAGCGAGGGTCGCGATCTATATCTTCAGAGCCTTGAACATCAAGATCTACTTGCCCAAGCTCGCCTGAATGGAGCTCACGACTTCATCCGATCAAAAACCTTCAAAGAAGCTGTGGAGAATCAGGCCTCCGAATTTATGTTCGAGGGATTTGAGAAGTGCCAAGGCCAACTCCAAAAACTCGGCGGGCTCGTTGAGGATTTCGACTTGGAACAGCTTGATATAGCTTTGAACGGGGACCTCGAGCCATATCCCTCTGAGTCCCCCGTAGCAGACGAATTTCCCGAGTTCTCTCCTTTAATGGATGACCTGCCTCCCCCTTCACGCACCTGATCGTTGTCTGTGAACATCCTTTTTGTAACCACTTCAATGGATTTATTTTTGTAACCACTTCAGTGGATTTATTTTTGAGCTATGACAATGCAGAGCATGAAACACTCCTATTTTGTACATGGACAACTGACGAACTTTAATATGCACGGCTTTTTTGTTTGGCTGACCTTTCGAGCAATTGTTACTGTTGATATTAGATCACTTTGATCATATACAAGTCTGTACAAATCATGTTTTTTTCTCTAGGTCGTGTAATTGAACTCCCTGTCAAAATCAGAGACCACTTGACCTTTCTCATGTCAGTAATTGTACGAATCTTTATTAGATCGCTTAATAAACCTCTTTCAGGTTGGACATCCGGCCTTTTTTGAGATCGCTTACTGAATCTTTTTCAGGTTAGAAATCCTACAATCTTTTTCAGATCGCTTAGCGAACCTTTTCCACTTTAGAATTCCTGCAATCTTTTTCAAATAGCTTAGGGAACCTTTTTCAGGCTTAGAAATCCTGCAATCTTTTTCAAATCGCTTAGTGAACCTTTTTCAGGTTAGAAATCCTACAATCTTTTTCAGATCGCTTAGTGAACCTTTTCTAGGTTAGAAATCCTGCAATCTTTTTCAGATCACTTAGTGAACCTTTTTCAGGTTAGAAATCCTGCAATCTTTTTCAGATCGCTTAGCGATCTACTGAGGGGGGCAGCGTGCCTTTCTTAGCTTTGGCTTTGTTCGCAATTTTGGAAAGCATGATTTCAAATTCTACAAAGAACTCAGTTAGAAGATCGCCTTAAAAAAGTAAGAAATGAGAAGATGAGACGTTTAAAATCACCTAAGGTGCCTATGACGGGTACTGGAGCAGGGGAGAGGCCCGCGAGCTTCAACACTTTCTCCTGTAGTAGTACTTTGGGAAAGTACAAAACAACGTGATATAGTTGATAAAGGTCGCTCTCGAACCCCTCCCCATAGGTTTTAGGTTTGGGCTTTGACTCGCGCCAGCCCAAATAAAAATCCCAGGACTTACCAGGTGGTGGTCGAAGAAAGAAATACCTATCACGCCAAGGACCAACATTGGACTTCAGGTTGTCTAAATAACGATAATCCTTACGTGTAGTCAGGTAAAACCATCTGGTTTCCCCTGACCTCTTGGAGGTGGTAATGTTATATAGCGACCAGAAATTATCAAAGGTAGGGGGAAGATCAAGATGTTTCATAACGATGATGAATAAAAGTATATGGCTTATGGAGTTCGGGAATAATTGCATGGGACAAACGCCCAGCCTAACAAGAATGTTGTTCACATTACGGGGTAAAGGAAAGCGCAAACCCGCATCTAAATGAAGGATAGACAAGGCACAATAACCTTCTGGAGGTTGATGCATGCGATCAAACGAGCGAGGAATGATGATATCATAATTATCAGGGATATAATATCTTCTTTTCAATTGTATAGCAGGGACTTTGACAGTACTTACAATTCCTAACCATGGTTTTTGTTGCATCATGTCAGTATATTTTTGAAAAATAGGAACATCATCAGAATCAATAGTTTCTTCTGGAAGATTAGAGCGAGAAGAAGCAGGTATGGAAGAAACAGGATCGCGGGAAGTACCAATGGTCTCCCTAGGGGAGGTCGCTGACGACCCCGACATCGAGTCTGAACTAGAAATTGACGCGGACGCAGAGACAGGGACAGAGAGACTCCTAGATTTAGAAGACATGATATTGAAAGCAGAAATAAGAAGGGACTGGAGAGTACTTGGGAGAAGGAGGTTGCTCGCAAGAGGAGATCGAATGCGATTAGCTGGTAGGTGCGGTCAAGGAAGTTCAAATGGGGGGCTATATATAGAGGAATATCTGAAGCAGCGAGCTCTCTCACACCCCACTGGAGGAAGACACGTGTACTATAATGAAAGGCTCCGATTCTCGCACCTGACAGACGCCTATTCACTTCCCTTAGTGTCATTAATGACACTAAGAGAAGTGGGGGAGTAATGATGAGGAAAATTATTATATTACTAAAATGCCCTTGTACTTTTTGGCATTTTTATGCTTAAAGGTTGACTAAGTGGGGCACAAATTAACCAGGAAAAGTCAACCGTGGCAGCAACTTTTGGAGGAGGTGACGTGTCAGGATCTCACTGGCGCCACGTGTCGCATACATAAAGGGTACCGTACTACTATAAATACCCTTATTTATGATTATTCAAACACACGTATTTTATCACTTTTATCGCCATTTTCTGATCTCTTTCAACCTTACTTTAATATTTTCGACCCAAAATTCTAACTTAGGCATTGGAGGGCCATCGCCGAGGGCTACTCTGCTAGTCTTACGTTTGCTTTGTTCTCAGGATCCACTAACAGGAAGCTCGAAAGAAGGATCTAGCGACCCGATCCCGCGACCCATCTTCGCGACCCGATTCGAATTTTGTGCGACCTACATCAGTACCAGTCCAAGTTCTGCGAAGCATCCCTTCACATTGGCTATTGGAGGTAGACGGATGATATGTTAATCCATTGTGCAAGCATCATTCATGCAACCAAGCTTCAAGCTACCACTCATACATCTCTTTTCATTTGTGCTCGCGTCAAGAACCTATTTCAATCTTTCCTCGAGCTATGGTGCCTTTCGATGAATGTTTTTCATTCTGTCATTAGAGAATCTTCTATGTCCTTGTCAGATGTTCATGGCTGCTTGTATAGTGGGAGTTCGATAGTGATTTCATTCTTTCTTTCAAAGAGTTCTTAGGTAATCATGCTTGTAAGGCCTCCATAACATGGAGATGTAATATTTGCTTTTGGTGCGCTATCGACTTTTTATGGATTCAGACGGTGTGCTAACTTCGACTAGGTTGGGCTTTATTCATACGACATCTTCTTCATGCATCTCTTGAGTGAAAACCACTTTTCAATTTTTGAATGACCTTGGCCACTTCTTCTTGTCGAAGTTCTTGATATTTGTCCCCAAGCCATGAAGGACTTGATCTTGAGCGAGAAGACCTCTACCAAGAAGCTGAAGAGAGCTTGTTCAACCTCAAAGGATGTTGTCGTCCAACAGAAAGAGGACTTTGATGCTTGAAGACACTTCGTATTTGCCCGAGAATGCGACAGAGGCCTTTAAGATGATAGCGACGCTTCTTGAAGATCTCTAGAAAGATGAGCCTAAACTTTGTCCATTGGAATGTTTAGGAAGTAATATTTCTTTTTTTGTTGTTTTATTACATCCTTCAGTGTAAATGAGTTTTGATGCAAGAAAATATTCTTTCTCCAACTCCTATACGTGCTTCTCGGAGCCTTCTTTTCTTTTTCCTTGTTTGCGTTGACATTAGTCACGACAATTTACTATGTGCATTCCACAAGTAATCGTCTCTTCAAAACTCATTTACTTTGGAGGTAGAATTGGCCTACTCTGCGTTGCTCTTTTTTACCCCTTTGAAGAAGAAGGGAAAAATTCTTTTGGTCATGGCCGAGAGGAACACGGCCATGTCAAGGAGCATGACGAGGGTGTGTTCCTCTTAGTGTGATGCTGGTGATGCTCATTTTCACGATATGACTGTGCTTGCTCTGGGACAACCTAGTCACGTTCAGATTTGTTCCGCTATCTTTTCACCTAATTTATTCCCAAAATGATTTGACTTAGCATACACATCATGGCTTAGTACGCCCGACATTGTTGGAATGCATTTCCTTTGTAGAAGATGTATTGAATAAGAAACAAGGAATTGGTTTTAAGATATGACTAAACTTGTGAAATATATACCCAAGCAACCTATGTACCCAATGAAGGATCAAGTCAAAATGTAGTTCAAAGAAAATTGAATTTTCTTTACTTCCTCTTTTTTCTTTCATAGCATGGGGGATGCTATACACAGTTTATACTCATGTGGGCCAGGAGTAACATATAGTTTAGGCTCGTGTGTCATGGATCAACGTGCAATTTAGGCTCGTCCATCATAGAGCATCTTTATGAGTTTGTCATTTGTGAGGCCGAGGTCGAGTCTTTTATTTGAAATGATGGAGGTTTTTATGCTTTTCATCTTCAAATTGTGCAATGGGTGCATCTTGATCTCATTTGTTGAGAAGTCTAAGTCAAAGTCTTCATAACACTGACGTGATTGGATGGGCCTTGATGATTTCTTCGTCCTCTTTACTTGAAGTGCCTTTTTGAATCATATGATTGTCTAATAATGTGTTGTTTCACCTTGATTGGCTTGTTTGCAGGGATGAGCAAGAATGACATCTTACTTCCTCGAGGCTAAGAAAGATAGTGCTTGATTTTTGCCATTTTCTTTTTGATTTTTGCCATTTTCTTTTTGATTTTTGCCATTTTCTTTTTGAATCAATGACATGTTGATTTGTTTTTTGTAGTTGTTGTGCATAACCATCTTTGAGGCAATTGCACACAAATCCTTGTTGGCAACATCCTTCGTTTCTAGACGAAGTCTTGCTTGCCTTTCCTAGTCTTTCTAAAATAGAAGTGCAAGGAATATTAGTCCTAAGTCTGTTGAATGTGTAGTGCAATTGTCATTTGGCTTTTGACTTTCATCGTATTGGCTTTTCTCCACAGCAGTGTACTATGTGGCGACTCAATTGCCTTTTTTTTTTCCATGTGCATTTTTACAGGTTCTTCTGTAGTTGAAGCTTAAGCTAGTTCGCAGTTGGTCGATAGAAAAGCCTTGTCTTCTGAACTCATATTGTGCTTTAGTCAGTCCATGAATCCTTTCTTCAGTCAACTCAAGATTTAATTTGCTGAGTTAGGATGGAACAAAAAGGTCATACCCTAATCTCAATAAGAGGTGGTAAGCTTTGAGCTGAATGCCCCTGCATCTTTTTGGGTTTATTTTTCAAAAGATATGGTTTGTTTGAGACCAAATGGTATAGACCAATGACCAACTTGATTATTTCAACCTTGGCATCATGAGGGTTCACCTTATTTGATTGTTTGATTCGTCTTGTGACGAGCTTTATTTATCTTCTTCGTCTGACCGAACCATGTAGGGGAATACTGACGAGTAGGTGGCTTCTTCGACTTATGATTTTCACTAGAGTTGGCACTTTACTAATGGTCAATTTGATGAAATTTTCATCATTGCTTTTTGAAGGAGGGGGTTTGGAGTGCATTTTCTTGATTGATTGACTAGTTAGAAACTTTGAAGGCATTGCTTTTTGCATCTCGTTGGGGTTGAGGTAAAGTTTGGCATCTTATCAAAGTATGAGGCCTTCATAAAGGGCTCCATGTCGGTGATAGAGACCTCCATTTATACGGGCTCAAACTATCCAACCAAAGTTTTGGTATCACTATCGGTCATTTATTGGAGTGACGCTGGTGATGTTCACTCGTGCGATATCTTCGTTATCCAAGATTATCTTCCCTTCTCTTAGTAGTGTCACCGATCTTTTCTTTAACCATGAAACACTTTTCGTCAGGGTGGCCGATTACTCAGCAATATCTACAGTACTTTAGTCGTTCACTCTTCCAACTTCCTCGAGGCATTTTGATTAGGAAATTCAATCAACTTTCTCGCCAATAGCTCACCTTAGATGTGAGGTATCTCGGAGTTAAGAAATGAGTAATCTTTCTCTTGTAGTTTTTTCAGCATTGGTCGACGCATGTCATTTGGTGTATGTTGGTTTGAGGCCTTTCACTCCATCTCTCTGTTAGAGGAAACAAGAGTTGCTTTGACGGCTACTAACTCCTTAACATCAGGTTTGTCTAAATTTCCATCCATCTTTGGCTCTTTTTGTTGTTAGTGCTTATCTCCATGTCATGAGAACAAGCAACTAACTCCTTAAAGTTTCTTGGTTAATACCCTAAAAGATATAAACAAGATCCCAATACATACCTTGGATGTACATTTTTATCACCGAGGCCTTCGAAAGTTTGTCTATGTGTTCGAGCTTACAGTGCGCCAACAGTTGATGTAGTCGATGGTTGGTTCATCTTTTCGCTGTCGTACGTTGGTGAGTTCGACCATGCTCATTGTTCGGCTGCTATAGAAGTGACTTAGAAACTCCATTTCTATTTTATCACGACCATCTATCGGCTCGAGCTCTAGATCGGCATACCAATTGAAAGTATTTCCTCTAAGTAATCAGACAAACTGTTTCACTAAGAGGTCAACACTAGTGCCAGGATCATTGCATGTCTCGATAAAGTGGATGATGTGTTGTCTTGGGTTGCCTTATCCATCGAAATGTTGCAATTTTGGTGGTTGATATCCCATCGGCATCCTCAAGGCGTCGACGCACTTAGTATATGATTTTGAATACACGGGCGAGCTTTGGGTTGTTCCACTAATTGGGCTTTAATGGCATTGGTGATCATCTCTTGCAACTATTGAGCAGACAGTATACTAATGGATATTTCAGGATATGTAGACTTTTGTACAGAGTCATGCTTCTAGATGTTTTATCCATTTTTTCTCGTTTTCAACTTGGTTTGAGAAGGAAGCATTCTTATATCTGTCATTGGATTCTTCAACATTCATAAGCTCTTGTTTGCTCATCAATATGGAGTTTTGAATATCTTTGTCCTTGACGATCTTTTGGAGATTGGCGATGGATTGGGCCATTAGTGCAAGTTGTTCTTCCATTCTGACCGCGTCGATCATCATGGCTGGGAGGATAGCGAGAGAGGAGTGGATTTTGAGTTGACCTCAGTAGGATTTCTGAGTTCAAACTGTGTGCAGGGGTTGTGTCAACAGTCTTGCTCCTTGTGGAGGATTGATCCTGATGTTGACATCGTTCTTTTCGTTCTTGACAACTTGATCCTTCTTAGGTGCCATTGAGAGATTGGAAGTAATGAATTGAACTTTGACATAAGAGAAACGGATGAAGGGTAGAGATTATCCTACTAGACGTGCCAAAAAAAATTTCACACAAAATTTCGTGTCTTTAAATATAATTACAAGACAGAAATATACGAACAAATGAATTTTATTGTTTTAAAAGAAAAGTAAATACAATCTCTAATTATATGATAATCCCCTAATTTTTCACTTCGAATGTGGACACAAGGGCTTAAAACTTGTTCTTCGATGTGGATGTGTAATCTCCTCTGGACTTATGGAGCAAACTACATATCACCTTAAAATTTGATATCAAGTTCTGAAGATTTGATGTTGAGAAAGACGTAGAACCTTTGCAGTTACAGAGCTTCTTTGTGGCAAAGAGTTGGGTTTTGGTCTTTTGATTTGTTGTGCTTTGTGTGTTATATGTAGGGACTTAAATGTTGTATGTCCTCGTTGTTGTGTGGTGGATGCCCTTATTTATGGGCATGAGTAGGTTTACAGTAGCTTGGGCTTACATTTGATGGGCTTTAACACCATATACTTGGGCTTGGATTAATTTCCTGACAAGCCATTCTTGAATATATTTTTGCTCAATTTAGCCAATTCAAAATAAAATAAAATTTGGTATTTATCTTGGATCGATCCATCATAAGACCCAAATTTTCCATGTGCTTTATTGTGGATTTATAGTCTTAAAAATATGAAGAACCCAAATTTATTAGGGACTTTTATTTTGGAACCCAATGTTTACCAATTTATTTGGGCTTTAATAGATAATTTATTTTCAAATATTTTGATGTCAATAATAACAATCTATTTTAAGCAGAGGTGGCAATATGTGTGGAAACCCATGGTTCCAACCCAACCCACCTAATTTTGGATTGGGTTGGATTTAAAATTTTTTAATATATTTTTTTAAAATAAATTTAAATAGATTATGGGTCCTATATGGGTTCTAATGGGTCTTAAATGGGTTCTTCATGTTTAATTTTCTATTAGTTTACCAAATATAATTTTAGTATTATAACAGAATTGATGAAAAGATATTAGTATAAATTATAATCATGAATTCATTATGAGTCCTATATGGGTTGGTGATAAATTTTTAAGTGGGTCGATAAAATGCGTTCTATATGGGTTGTTGATGGATTTTAAGTAGATTGGTGATGGATTTTAAGTTAATTAGAATTGATTTAATTATACTATATATTACTAACTACTTTTATATTTCTAACTTTTCACATTTTTATGAGAAACAAAATTTTCATACATTATTTAGTAAATTATTATTTTTTAAATTAATGAGAAACAAATTAAAGAAAAATGAAGAATTTTATAAAATAGTCAAAACTTGCAATTCATATGTGACCATTTAAAATTCTATTTTTGGTTTTAGTAAACTGACAGTATACATTGTATTATAAATTTCAATGAACATATCAAATATAAATATCTAATAATAATTTATATTGCGATTGAAAATTCACAATTCAATTTTTTTTTTAAAAAAAAAAGATAGAAAAATTGATTGCACAACTATTCATCTCATGGTTTGTTTTGAAAAATAAGGTATTTTTTAATACTTTACAAGCTTTTCATCTTATAGTTAACAAATGAATCTTTAATGTAACCTGATTACTTTTCATAAATAATAAATAATACAATTTTAATCGTATTATATTATATTACAAGTGGTATTAAAAATATTATCATTTTATTATTATTTTCTGAAATTTTAAATTTTATAAATATTAAATATAAAAAAATGGGTATCATCGATCCAACCCAACCCATATTAAACCCAACCCGTTTGGACCCGACCCAATGCGCCCATTTGTTACCCCTAATTTTAAGTAAATTAAATATTTTTTATTTAATCGAAATCTTATCCTCAAGATTATGACACTAATTTAATTTGAATTTATCTTAAATAATTACCTAATGATCATAGTTTCCATCATATTTATATTTAAATAAAATTAAATTTATTATGCATCTCTTCGTATATTAGGTACACTCAATTCTATCAATTTCTATTCCTAAATAAACGATTTCAAAACTTAACACTTTATGGTTATTTTCATTGCTCTTCTATAGATACACTGGGCATCATATACTTTTTCATGATACATATTTATTCCATGATCTTTGAAATTAATAATGTAATAACTCTATCCCTTACTTATAGATTCGTGTATATTAAATTTTTATATTTATTTATGTTTTACAATCATTTGTTGTGTGGTTGGACTACTATTTTTCTATTTATCATGATATATGATCCGGGTTAGTTTTAGCGATCTCGTGAAGCGATCTCAACTCAGACAGCTAACTCCTCCAATATCAGATTTTGGGTTCCCTGAGAATAAAACAAGAACTGTAAGCTCGTCGGGCACGTCCCCGACAATGACCCTACGACGCTCAAGTTAGGTTGATCGAGAGAAAAGTATGCTATTTCAAGGTTCGATCTCAATAAATGCAGAACAGTTACCTTTAATTACGGCGTTTCGGGTCTATATATAGGGCTCAGCAGGGCAGATTTGGCCAGCCACGCGGCCCCATCCTACTGGCCAGCGTCCACGATCGGACGACTACAATTGTCCGGGTCTTCAAAGGCGGATGGATCCGGGTCGGGTCTTATTCGACCCGACCGATGGAAAAGGCGGATCCCCGCTTAAATGACAAAAATGCCCTTGATGAAGGGCTTTTTTGGTATTTCCCTAGCGTTCTTCATTAATCACACATCATTACTCCAGCACTTATCAAAAAGTGAGGGTATCACTTTTGGAGAAGTTTATCGGTCGCGTCTGTTGATCCGCCAACTGCGTGCACACGTGTCGCCATCTCATGGGTCCATCTGCAGTGCGCTTTCCTAGAGGGTTGGGCCTATATATAGCCCCCTCATTCAAACGTTCTTTTCTACCCCACATACAAGCTTCTAGCGACCAGCGTGGCTACTCTTGAGTTCGCATTCGACCTGCTGCTTCCAGAGCCATCCTGTTCTAAGATACGATGTCTTCTAGCTACTCTTCGAATTCGGGTTCGAGCACTGGCTCTGGGTCTGCACATGGTTCTTTCTCCACTTCCCCTAAGAGGGACAAAAAATTCAAAACCTCCCAAAACCCTTCCGATAAACAGGCTGGGCCTTCTACCTTAGAGAAATTCCAAGATAGGCTCGCTAGGAATCCATGGGAGGGGGTAGTTAGCAGCGTTAGGACACCCATCCAAAAGATTAGGGAAAAATATTTCATCCCCCCTTAGTACGAGATCATTATTCCTAGGGCTTTCGATCATATGCATTGTCCTCCCTCTGGTTTTTGTGCCTTTTCTATTAAGCACTTTGATGCCGGGTTGAGATTTCCCTTAGCTCCTCCTCTGGCCAGAATTTTGAATAAATTGGAGTTGTGTCCTATGCAACTCTCTCCTAATTCCATTTCTCATATTGTTCTCTTCATCATAATAATGCAATACTTAGACATAGATACCAGTTTTGATAACTTTTGGAGTTTGTACTCTTTCACCACTTCCAAGCGATCCGGTGAAAGAGGTTTCTTCTATCTCTCTGCCAAGCCTCACTGTAGATATTTAGATACTTTAAAATCGAACGTAGGGGCCTGGTTAGATCGTTACATTTTTATTCGACCTCCTAGGGCTTGGACCTTTAACACGGAATGGAGTAAGCATAAACCCGTTCCCAAGACAAGTGGAGGGGGGCTGGAGGGCGATTAGATAAATAGCCTAATGGCTTTTAAATACGACCCCAAGAAGCTTCTCACTGAGAAGGTTTTACAACTGTCTGGGCTCTCTCCAGCATCCCTCCACATTGAAGAGTCCTTAGGTGATTCTCCCTTTCTTGCCCCATATTTTTCTTGCAACTCTGTTCGCACATCCTAACTTCCTTCGATCTTGCAGGTAGTTTAATAATGAGCTCCCGTAATGCTATGCGGCTGAAGGCGGCCCAAAATAAATTGAAGAAGGGGAAGCAGGTTGTGGATCCTGCAGATCTCCCTTCGAGCTCGGCTGTCCCTGCTCCTTCGTGGGCTCCTGTGCCTGCGAGTCCTGCTGACCAGCGACCCATCCTGGTCGACAGTGAAGAGACTCCTTCCGCCCCTGCAGATCATCATGGCTACAACTCCTCGGAGTTAGAGCTGAATTTAGACAAAGTAAGCGGCGATCAGGGGGCCGAACAAGAAAGACGCGACCCCGACAGCAGGGACCACTCTAGAAAGAGGAAGCGAGCTTCGCAGAAGCACGGGCAAGGGTACGAGGCCCGAGAGAAGGAGCCAGCGGAACCCTCCGGCCCCTCAAAGTCCAAGTCGCATCGTTCGAAACTACTGAGCAGGATGGCTAAGGAAGCCGAGGAGAAGACCAACCAGGCTGAACGAGATAGACTAGATCTTAAGCACGCGGACGAGATGCTGATTTTGGGCGAGAAAATCAAAAGCTTGGAGGGCCAACTTGCAGAAGCTGAGAAGGCGAATGAGGTCGCTCTCGGCAAGGGGAAGAAGGGTTTGACGCTGGGAGGGAGGTCGGCCTCGTTGAAGGCCATAAGCAGGGATTAGAGGAAGGCCAAGTTGGTCACATCACTACCGAGGAACATTATCAAATCTTGGCCAACTCTAGGATGTCCACTGTTCATGATTTTCTGAAGACCGACACTTTCACGACCGCTCTTGAAATCAAATCTGTTGATTCCTTCGCTAAGGGCTACAAGACCTGTGAGGCCCAGATTAAAAAGTTTGGCGGATTTCAAGAGTCCTTTGATCGCGGTCAATTGGACATCACGCTCGACGGCAACCTCCAACCGTATCCTGCTGAGCCTGACCTTAAGGATGACGAGTTCGCGGCTCTGAGGGAAGAACTGGAAGCTGAGGCTGACGCTTGAGGAATCCCGGTCCTCTAGTTTTTTGCAATAGGATTTTTATTTTGTTCGAACAATACTTCTGAATTCTAAATCCTGGGGATCAATTTTTGACCTGTAAGTTTTTGGGAACTGAACATTGGGGTATGGATTTTTGATTGCCCCTGTAAATGATACTTCATCAATGGAAGGACATTTTTTGGCAGCTCGCATATTTTTTCTTTCTCAATTTATTGAATGCTTCCCTTTTATCCAAAGATTGCATGTCTTTTTAGATCATATGATATTGGTCTTCTTCTGACCGCCCTTTAGGCTGCGTCTTTCTCAGATTGCAGTTTGAGTTGCGTCTTTTTCAGTTGACAATTTTGTTGAGCGCCACTTTTTCAGTTGGCGTGTGAAGTGCATCTTTTTCAGATCGCACTTTAGGCTGCGTCTTTCTCATATCGCAGTTTTGTTAAACGCCTCTTTTTTAGTTGGCGTGTGGAGTGCGTGTTTTTCAGATCGCACTTTAGGTTGCGTCTTTCTCAGATCGCAGTTTTGTTGAACGCCTCTTTTTCAGTTGGCGTGTGAAGTGCATCTTTTTCAGATCGCACTTTAGGCTGCGTCTTTCTCAGATCGCAGTTTTGTTGAACGCCTCTTTTTCAGTTGGCGTGTGAAGTGCATCTTCTTCAGATCGCACTTTAGGCTTCGAATTTCTCAGATCGCAGTTTTGTTGAACGTTTCAGTTGGCGTGTGGAGTGCATCTTTTTCAAATTGCACTTTAGGCTGCGTCTTTCCCAGATCGCATTTTTGTTGAACGCCTCTTTTCCAGTCGGCGTGTGTTTCTTCGAAGAATTTAACAGCAGATAAAGACAAAAGCATAAAATGCACCTAATTTTTGAATCAACGTAATACGAAAAGACAAATCGATGTCTTAAAATTGCTCCGGAGAAGTTACAGTCTGAACAAGTTTTAATGACAGTTTTCTAATACAAAATATTCGAATTTCAAACTCACAAGCAATTCCTTCAATGCGATATCCATGGTTGGTGGTCTTTCGCAGACTCCTTTAATGTGACCTCGTCACAGTTGATGGCTTTTCACAGGCTCCTCTGTCTTCGAACGCTTGATTGGCCTTTCACAGGCTCCTGAAATGCGATCTCATCGTAGTTGATGGCCTTTCGCAGGCTCCTTTGTCTTCGGATGCTTGATTGGCCTTTCACAAGCTCTTGAAATGCGATCTCGTCGCAGTTGACGGTCTTTCACAGGCTCTATGATTTTGACCTCACGAGCTCACGCGTAAAACCTCTTCAAGCTTTGTATGTTCCACGGACGCGGCAGATTTCATCCATGCATATCTTGTAGCCTATACGTCCCCTTCTTCTTAATCTCGATTACCTTGTATGGCCCCTCCCATGGAGGTTCCAGCTTGCCCACATGTTTGGAGGCCTCGACCTTTTTTAGCACGAGATCTCCCACCTGGAGTTGCCGTGGTCGAATTCTGCGATCATGGCTTTTCATCATCAACCCCTTGTGGTGCAGGATTCTAGCATATGAAGCATCCCTTTTCTCCTCGATCACTGTGAGGTCGAAGCGTCGCTCATCTTGATTAGTTTCAGGGTCATACATTGCGACCCTTTGAGACTCCTCACCGATCTTTGCCGGAATTATAGCTTTCGTCCCATACACCAAACAGAATAGGGTCTCCCCCGTAGCAGTTCGCGGTGTCGTCCGATAAGCCCATAGTACTCCAGGTAGCTCATCAACCCACGATCCTTTATTTTCCAGTCGTGTTTTCAAGTGCTGCAGGATCGTTCGGTTAGTCACCTTCGTTTGTCCATTGGCTTGTGGGTTTGCGACTACTGTTAAATGTTGCGCGATCTTGAGCTCCTTGCACCATTTTGTGATTTTCCTTCCGTGAAATTGAGTACCATTGTCAGAGATTAGAATCCTTGGTAAGCCAAACCTGCAGATGATGTTTTTCCAGATGAAGTTAATAACTTCTTTTTCAGATATTTTGGCGACAGCCTCTGCTTCGACCCACTTGGTGAAATACTCCACTGCCTCAATGATGAATTTCTTATAGGCTTGTGCTGGGGAAAAAGGTCCGACGATGTCGATCCCCCACTGGTCGAACGGGCAGGCTATTTTGATCGGCTCCATTGAGGTCGCAGGTTAGTGTATCAGGGACGCATATCTCTGGCAACTTTCACACTTCTTTACCAGCTCTTTGGAATCCTTTGCCAACGTGGGCCAGTAGAATCCCTGTCGTACTATCTTTTGAGCCAGCGACCTCGCGCCTGAGTGATTACCACAGCTCCCTTCATAGATTCCGCGCATCACGTATAAGGCTCTCTCCTCGTCTAAGCACTTCAAGAGGGCCCATCCACCGTTCGTTTGTAAAGCTGACCTGATAGCATGGTGAATCGGGTGGCTCGGAATTTGACTCTTTTTGCAGCAATGGGATCGGCAGGTAGGGTGCCGTCCTCGAGATACTTGACAATTTCGTCTTTCCATGACTCGGCTTCCGCGACCATCTGTACCTCTGCTTTGTTCGCTAGACTTGATCGCTCACGGACCAAGGCTGTGATCTTGCAACCTCTGATTCCATCCATCGCAGCTCCGAATTTCGATAGGGCGTCCGCCTTATCATTTTTTGTTCTAGGAACCTACAAAATTGAGCATTTGTCAAATTTATTCATCAACTGTTTTACAATTTCCTTGTAAGATGTCATCGTTTTTTCCCTTGTCTCATAGGTCCCTTCGATTTGTAAAGCGATCAGTTGGGAATCTGTGAAAACCTCTAAATCTCTTGCTCCAGCCTCGTATGCGAGCTCTAGTCCGAGTATGAGTGCCTCGTACTCTGCCTCGTTATTGGTCACAGGAAAGGACAGGCGAGCTGCTACTTCGATCTCGACTCCCTTGGGCCCTTGAATCAGTATGCCTGCCCCTCCGTTGTTAGCGTTCGAAGCACCATCCACGTGCAGCATCCATTTCGAGGTCTGCTCTTCATCGACCGGAGGTGATTTGGGATCGCTCGAGAGTTCCATCACAAAGTCAGCCAATACTTGTGCTTTCTGCGCGGTCCTGGGCTGATAATCCACGTCGTACTGCCCCAGTTCTACTGCCCACTTAATCCACCTTCTTGAGGTCTCAGGTCGCGACATCACATGTTTAAGAGGATGGTTTGTTAACACTACCACCCTGTGCGATTGAAAGTACGGTCACAACTTTCGAGCGGTGATAACCAATGCAAGCGCAAGTTTTTCCATTTCCGTGTATCTTAATTCCGCTCCTTGGAGCATCTTACTCACGTAGTAAATCGGATTCTGCTGGCCTCCTTCTTCTCTCACTAGCACTGAGCTGACAGCGTTTTCAGATACGCTTAGGTATAGGAACAGCGTCTCCCCGTCTTTCGGATTCGCGAGCAAAGGGGGTGTTGTCAAGTACTCTCTCAGTTCTTGCAATGCCTTCTCGCATTCTTCGCTCCACTCAAAGTTCCTGGGTTTTCATAGGACCTTGAAGAAAGGAAGGCTCCTGTCTGCCGACCACGAGATGAATCTACTCAGCGAGGCGATCTTTCCTGTCAGCTTCTACACCTCCTTGATCGTGGTCGGTGATCGCAAGTTTATGATAGCTTGTATCTTCTCTGGATTAGCTTGGATCCCCCGCTCGCTGACCATATACCCCAAAAATTTTCCTCCTCCTACTCCGAATGTGCATTTGTCCGGGTTCAGTTTCATTCCGTATGTTCTCATGATGCTGAACGCCTGTGCGAGATCTGCGAGGTGATCCTGCGACCTCTTGCTTTTGACGAGCATGTCATCGACATAAACCTCCATTGTCTTTCCGAGCAGGTCGCCGAACATCTTGTTCACTAATCGTTGGTATGTTGCTCCTGCATTCTTCAAACCGAGAGGCATCATGTTATGACAATAAATTCCCTTCTCAGTAATGAAAGAGGTCTTATCTCTGTCTTCTTCCACCATATAGATCTGGTGATCCCCTTGGTAGGCGTCCATCATTGAGAACATCTCGAACCCGGCTGTGGAATCCACCATGACGTCAATTCTGGGCAATGGGTATGGATCCTTTGGGCAGGCCTTGTATAAATCTGTAAAATCTACACACATCCGCCACTTCCCGGAGGATTTGAGAACAAGCACCACGTTAGAAAGCTAATCAGTGTATTGGATTTCTGATACATAGCCGGCTTTAAGCAGTTTGTCCACCTCCTTCCGTATGATCTCATTCTTGTCACTCCCGAACGACCTCTTTTTCTGTTGCACCGGTCGCGCAGCCGGGTCTACATTCAACCTATGCACGATCACCTCAGGGTTGATGCCTGTGAAGTCAGACGGACTCCATGCCTAAATAAATTCAAGCCTGGTCTACCTAAAATCACATTGTACGCGAATGGGGTGTCTACTACTAAAAATTTCATCATCGTGGTTTTCCGTTTAGGTTTGTCACCCATGGACATTGGAAATTCGACCATCCCTAAGGACGCCACTTCACTTCCCCCGAAACCGACTAGTGGGGCTTTCACTGGCTCCAACCGAATGTTCTCCAAGCCCATCTTATCGATCACACTTTCGAAAATGATATCCGCAGAACTTTCACTGTCCACCAGGACTTTGTGAACCGTGAAATTTGCAATATCCAATTTGATAACCATCGGATCATTCATCTCCCCACTTTCTCCGGGTTTATCCGTGCTGTTGAAAGAAATTGCCTCCTCCTCTTCGACCTTCAGCACGAACTCCCTTCCTCTGCTCGAGCTCAGAGTTCTAGCACATCTTTTTCTGTCCTTGTTCGAGTTTCCCGAGCTAGAACCCCCCGCTATAGTGTAGATCACCCCTTTCGTTGGTGCATTATTCCCGGCGACTTGGGTATTGTTCGCCCTCACGGGGCCGGGATTTCGATCTCGGCTCCTCGACCTGCTTCTCCTTGTCTCGTCCTTACTAATCTTGTAAGTCGGGGGAACTCGATCCCGGAAGTAACCCTGTCTCACCAGCCTCTCGATTTCATCCTTGAGCTGGAAACACTCCTCCGTATTTGTCCCCTTTCACGGTGGAACCTGCAATATTTGTTAGAAAATTTCTTGGAGAGGGTATACCTGGTGTGCCTTGCCATTTGAGAACATCAGCATTCTCGACCATCATTAAAGCCTTCTCCCGCGACATCGGCAACGGAGTGTAATTGTGGTATTTGGGCTGATACTTTGGTTCCTTGGGCTTGCCTTGCTTTGGCTTACTCCCCCCACCTTCTCTTGTATCGTTCGATCGCCTGTACATCTGCTCGCGTTCCCTTCGCTCATAATCCTTCATCGCGTTCATCTCTTCCTCGTCTATGTACTTCTGAGCTAGGGCCATCAGCTGCTCAGCGTCACCTGGCGGGTCGCGCGCAAGCGAGGACGCGAAGGGGCCTTTTTTTAATTCATGGATCAGGATACTAACCATCATGTCAATGCGCAAATCCTGGATTTCTATCATCTCGTTGTTGAATCTACCCACGAAACTCTTCAATGTCTCATCTTCCCTTTGTCGTATAGTAAAGAGATGGGTGGCCGACCTCTTTTGCTTCCTCCAGCTCGCGAAATAGAAAGAGAATTTTTTAACAAGCTGCTCATGCGAATCGATGCTTCCTCGGGGCAAGTTAGTGAACCACTCTTGCGCTTTCCCCGTCAGCATAGTAGCGAATAATTTGGCCATTATGGGACCTGGCTGTCCGTGCAGATTCATCACCATATCAAAGGCTGTCACGTGTTCATAAGGATCTTTAGTTCCATTGTATCTTGGCAAATCTAGCACTCTAAACCCCGGTTCCACCACTTGAACCAGAATATCATTGTTGAAAGGGGAATGTTGTGCGCAACTATCTCTCCTCGTTTCTTCAGTTCGTCGATTTGCTTGTTCAGGCTTTCTATTTGTTTCCCCACGCTCTCCACTTCTGCTCGCGAGATCATGGGTTCTCTTCTCTTTGACCGAGCATGACTGCTGGATCCCGCGTCTATTGAGACCGGTTTCTTAATTCTGCGCTCTGGCTCGCCATGCACCCGCGACTCTCTTTGGGGTTCGGTGTTCTCGAACAATTGCCTTCTTGTGGTTTCTTTGGCCACCGGGGTCGTGGTTGTCCTCTCATACTCCACAATGACATTTCGGCTAGCTTCTTCTATCATTCTTTGTAGCTATTCTTTCGTTAATTGAATGGTCGTTCCTCCTTTTCTCAGTGTCTCCTCCTCTCCGGCGTTTCTCCTTGATGAACCTTCCATGATAATAATTCTCAGATGTTCCCACAGACGGCGCCAACTGATCCGGGTCAGTTTTAGCGCTCTCGTGAAGTGATCTCAACTCAGACAGCTAACTCCTCTAAAATCAGATTTAGGGTTCCTTGAGAATAAAATAAGAACTGTAAGCTCGTCGGGCACGTCCCCAACAATGACCCTCCGACGCTCAAGTTAGGTTGATCGAGAGAAAAGTATTCTATCTCAAGGTTCGATCTCAATAAATGCAGAACAGTTACCTTTAATTACGGCGTTTTAGGTCTATATATAGGGCTCAGCAGGGCAGATTTGGCCAGCCACGTGGCCCCATCCTACTGGCCAGCGTCCACGATCGGACGGCTACAATTGTCCGGGTCTTCAAAGACGGATGGATCCGGGTCGGGTCTTATTCAACCCGGCCGATAGAAAAGGCGGATCCCCGCTTAAATGACAGAAATGCCCTTAATGAAGGACTTTTTTGGTATTTTCCTAGCGTTCTTCATTAATCACACATCAATATCATTTTATTTTTTTTATATACTTGAAAGTTATTGAAGTAATAGCCTCTGCCCTTTCTTTATTAAATTTTAATATTTATTTCTCTCATGATGTTATTTTTTTATATTCCTATGATTATTGCTTTATTTTATTTTTATACAAGAGGGAATAGATTTATATTGTACTGGTAAATGAGATATTGTCTTATATATTGTTTAGTTTCTATAATAAGATGATTATGTTGATGGGTGAATGAGATGATTATGTTAATGAGAGGAAAAGGGAAGAAAGGGCGGAGGGAAAAAATAATAATTTTCATTCACATTGTTTGGTATGATTGGAAGGGGAGTAAATTTCAAACACTTCCCTTTGTTTGGTAGGAGAAAAATAGATTGGGAAGAAAAAATTAATTTTTGTAAGTTTACTGAAAAACCATTCTCTTCATTTTGTATTAGAAAATAAACGAATTAATATTACACTAATATAATTTTAGTATATTAAAATTTTAAAAACCTTATTAATGAAAATGCTTATCAAATAAGAACGAGAATATTTTTTATTAATAAGAGTATTTGTCAAAATGAGTATTGTTCATCTATTCTGAATTGTTTAATTTAAATAAAATAAAAATTAGTAACAATGTTTTCTACTAATAATTCAAATTCAAACATATGCGTTTCTGTTGGTACCGGAAACAATTTTGTATATCATCTCCAGATGCACTGAAGAAAGCATGCAAAGAAGGCACGCATTTTCAGCGATTTTGTTATCTTTGCTCGGCCAATTATGTACAGTATCATGAGCAGAAAGAAGAAAAGAATTGAAAAGAAATTGTATATATAGATATATAGAGTAAATAAAAATAAAAACTATACTTCCACTTTTCTGCCCAATTTCGGATGAACCCAAATTGGACTGTGGAGGGCTTTCATATACATCGAGTTTTACTTCACCTCTATTTCTTCCTTCTAACTGAACACCAATCTATCTGTTATACATTTATTTTTACTTCCACTTCTCTTATACTCCCACTTCACTTCAACCAAACGTACACTTAGTTAACTCAAATTTATTAGTTTCAACTAAACTAATTTAATTAAGTTAACTATGAATTTAAAAATTTCAACTAAACTATTTCAATTTAGTTAACCCAAACTTAAAAGTTTCAAGTAAACTAATTTAACTATGAACTTAAAATGTTCTATTAAATTAATTTAGTTAAGTTAATTATGAACTTAAAAGTTTCTACTAAATTAATTTAACTGTATGTATGAACTTAAAAACTGAACTAAATATTTTCAACTTAGTTAACTCAAACTTAAAAAGTTCTATTATATTAATTTAATTAAGTTAACTGTGAACTTAAAAACTTCTATTAAACTAATTTAATTATGAACTTAGAAACTTTTATTAAACTAAGTTAACTATGAACTTATAAACTTCTATTTAACTAAGTTAACTATCAACTTAAAATGTTCTTTTAAACTATTTTAACTAAACTATTTTAACTATGTTACTATGTTTACGTAGATATGGGATGTAGAGGATCGAGGGGAGGTCGACGTCAGGAAATCAAGCACACAAAGAATCAAATGCAAATTTTAAGGATGGAATTCGTGGATAAATTTGTTACAATGTTGGATGATGCGAGTGAATTAGAAGATAACTCAGTGGCAATGATTTGTCATCCCGATTGGGCTAACTATGCATGTTTAGATGATTGTGAAAATGATGATTACCCCCATATTAAATATTGAATATTTTAAAATTTTGTTTAGTAAACATGTATTGAATTATCTTTCTATATTTTATTTTTTGATTAAATTTTGTTGTGTTTGAATTTTATAAATTTTTAGTTGTAACTTAAATGTAATTTTAATTTAAAAAATTATATATCAAAATCTGAAACAAAGATTATAAATTTTTTTGCAAAATTTTGTAATAAAATTTTGCAATGGATTTTAACAAAAAATTTTGTTGCAAAATCTTTCGCAATTTTTTAATGGATTGAAATCGAAAGAGACGTGTTGCAATTTTGCCAAGAATTTTCATTGCACGTGTCATTGCAAAATTTGCAACGAGTGTCATTGCAATGAAATAAGATATTGCAACAAAATTGCCACAAATTTTGCAATAAAAATATTGTCACAAAATCATTGCAAAAATATAGTAAATTCCGCTGCAAATGTCGTTGCAAAATCCATTGCAAGATTCGTTGAAAGTCAAAGTTTTAGCAAAATAATTTGCAACGGGAAATTATTCGTGGCCAAATTTGCCACGGATGGAGAAAACTATAACATTAGTACCTCTAGCAACGAAAATTTTCCGTTGCAAATTTTCGTGGTAACACTATTTTGCAACATATTTTATGCAAAATTTATGGCAAAAATCCATTGCTATAGCACTGTTTTTTTTTTTATTTTTATTGTGACTCTTTATTCTTTTATACACTACTTTTTTATATATTAGAGTACTATCGATCAACTTTTTTATAGTTCAATTTATTGGTCTTTTTCATCTTTCATTAATTATTCAGTTTTTTGTGAACATATTTATTTAATATTAATATGTACATATTCCATTTAACATTTGTTTGTATGATTCTATTTAATATGCTAAGTCATTATTTCATTTTAAATATTTATCCCTTTGAATTATTTTATACACCATTATAGTACATATTATAGTTTCATATTTTAAAATTTTAATTTACAGTTTAATTTTGTTGTTCTTTTTCAGATTTTATTTTATTTTTTAATTTTTATTTTTCTATAAGAAGGAGCATGTTTACTTAGTCCTAAGCTGCACATTTCGTTTACCATCTACATATATTATTATATTTAATTTGATATTTATTTTTTAATTTTATTTAAAAATATTTACCCTTTTATATCTTTTTATACATCAATTTAATTATATATATATATATATATAATATAGTCTCATTGATTAAAGTTTTATTTCATAGTCTATTTTTTTTGTTATTTTTAGATTCTTTTTTGTCTACTAATGTTTTCCAAGATGAAAAGAGTGACAAAATTATAACTTTTATGTAATAGCTTCTTGAAGTATCTGAATATAATTATAATAAATCTATGATCAATATATGAGTTGTAAATCTTTACATTTACATGTAAATATTTGTATTTTAATTAATTGAATATTTTGTAGGCATATGTTAAATTAATAATGAATAAAGAGATTAATCGAATTCCTTAATTTATTAATGCAATTCTTTTATTGTTTAATTTAAAATTTTAAATTAGTTTTTAAATATATTCATTTATTTGTAGTAAAATTTTTACAAAACAAAATTTTGAACTATGAGATATAATAATCTTTTGTTTAGTTCATTCTACTAATCAAAAAATATATATATCACTACAAATAAAATATATACCCTAAATAATCAAACAAATATCATTTTGAAAATTCTAATTTTATAAATGAAAAATTTATCAAGTTAGTTATTGCATTTAAACATTTTTAGTTCACTATGAGATAAAGTTTCATAATTTATCCTTCAAAAGTCATGTAAATGTAATTTTTATTAAATAAATAGTATAGTCGTACAGTACAACAATGCTCAATGAGTGGCGCCTCCTTCGACAGGCTAAGAAACACGCCAAAGTCTATATGACGCACAAGAACTAACAGAGCGAGATAAAGAAGCACTAAAAATCATATTGCTATGAGCCATACCATTATTTATAGTTTACAGTATCATATTGCTTCAAAAAACTGAATTGGGAGCGGTGTGATTTGCAAGTCGCTATAAGCTTATATCATATAAATGCGGCCTTTATTCTTGGTTAAAATTTAACAGTTATTGTCGATACATTTTAATCTATTTTTTATTTTATACTTTTGCCTGCTTTATCTTTTTATTATTATTATTGTTTTTTTCTGTATGTTTTCTTTTCTCTTGTCGACCCTTTTTATTAATGCATTAGGGCTTTTAGAGAAACGTATGATCTGATAAATATTTATCGTTTTAATAGTTGCTTTATTTTTTTTTTGGGAAAAGTATTATTTTAGTCCGCTAAGTATGCCTAATTTTAATTTTAGTCCGATAACTATGTCCATTTTTGTTTAGGTCCAGTAACTTATGAAATTGCTTACTTTTAGTCATTTGATCGATTTTCGGACAATTTTACCCCTATGCAACTTTTGAAAGGCAGATTTAGTCCATATGCACTAATAGGAGTAAAATTGTCCGAAAATCTGCCAGAGGATCAAAAGTAAGCAATTTCGTAAGTTACTGGACCTAAACAAAAATGGACATAGTTATCGGATTAAAATTAAAATTAGGCATACTTAGCGTACTAAAATAATACTTTTCACCATTTTTTTCCGATTCATTCTTTTGTTTGCAGACTAAACTTTCATCTTTAAGATTTCTTCGCGTAATAGAAGTTATTTTTATTCTTAGTCGATGATAATGTTGCTATTTTTATTATTTAACTAAACTTAGTTATTTTATTTTTATTTTCATTTTTTTTATTTTCTCATTTATGATATTTAATTTATTGCATTTTTTTTTTGTTCAAATTGAATGAAATGATATTAAGATATTGAGATTATTCTAAATTAAATTTTTTTTATTGTCCATTTTGTTTTCTTTTAATTGTCTTTCTTATAACTGGTTAAAAGTAAGTTTATATTCATGCATTACACTTTATTTCTTATAAATAAGATTATTTTAAATTCTATACTTTAATATAGTTTTGAGGAAGATGAATTATATAAAAAAATATATTTAATTAATTCTTTATTTTAATTTTTATATAGAGCTGGATGTATGTAAAAATCGATTTGTTTATTTAAAATTACTATGTTTTGTCTATTAAAAATGAAAGTTTTATTTTGCGTAAAAAAATTATTTATAAAACAATATATTATAAAATAATTTATTTATTTAAAAAATATATATATAACCGTACATAACAACGATTTTACGCCAGTTTTACTTTAAATTTAGAATCATAATTGTTTGAATAAATCATATAAACAAGAGATAATTACACTCTTCTCTCCTGAAGTTTGGTATAAGTACACGTAAATCCCCTGTGATTGGGGAAGTTACATCTCTCACCCTTAAGGTTTGCTTTCATCTAACAAATAAGTCCCTCCGTTAATCAAAATTCACTGAATTTGCTGATATTAATAAAAAATAAAAAAAAAACAGAAAAAAATTCTACAATTACTGTCGATTGACCTATCACTGATTTATAGTAGGTCAAATAAATTTTTTTATGACCAGATTACTCTCACACATCTTCATGCATTAATATATATGAGAAGGTATATCTTCATCATTATAAGGGTAATTGAGTTTGGAAAAAATTGTTTAACTTGCAATAGGTCACTTTAATTCAATCAAGAGTAAATATCAATTTTCATTAAAAAAATTTTGTTGATATCAGCAAATTCATTGAGTTTGGCTAACGAGAAGACTTATTTATTAGACGGAATAAATTTTAAGACTACTAAATATAATTTTTTAAATAATATATATATATATATATATATATATAATTACTAAATATAATTTTTTAAATAATATATATATATATATATATATATATAATTACATCAAAATCACAAAAAAAGGAGAACGTAATTATCACTCTAAACAATTGACTCAATTTGATCCTAAGGTTTGTGAGGGGTTTTTGAAATTTTGTGAATGAGTAGGCCTAGTTTACATGGCCCCAAGCATTCTGTTTCTGACCCACTCTTCTCCCTAACACTAACACCTTTTTCCCTCAAGATTCGAGAAGTTCTTGTTTGACGCGCAAAGAGATGCGTAAAGCTGTCACTGACGATGATGCCTTCTTAATTTGGCAGCCAACCTATAACAATTCTGACCCAACAACATATGTTTTTATTAAATAATTGGTTAATTATACTTACCCTTCTTCAAATATACTAATTTTACAAATCATTCTGTCAAAAAATATTAAATGTCTGACTCACTTAACACCGTTAATAAAATTATTAAACTAATCTCATTTTTAATTATATATATACGGTTTGATTTGGCATATTGTGTTGTGTGATATCTCGTTTAATAATACAATTTTGTGATTGGTTGAAACGATTACAAAGTATGATTTAATGTGACCAATAAAGATGTTTTTTTTAAAATTATTTTTATTTTAACATTACAGTTTGTGAATAATTACATAAGATAAAAAAAATTCTCTCGATATTTATTGAAATATAATCTTTAAAATAAAAATTCTTTGTCAAATATTTTTTCCATATTCATATAAGGGAGAAATTCAAACCAGACATCGAATAGGAGAAAGAGAGAGGGAGAGGCAGTATGGCTAAAATTTTACTTTTTGAAATTTAATACTAATCAAGATTCAAATAATTTTCAAAAGTCCCAAGAATAAATGAAGTAATATTTTTTTATTAGAATTTATTATTAAATTATTATAAATTTGAAGTATATTATTTCAAGAATATATGTATTTTCATCTTATTTTCACGAAAAATGTGAGAAAAAGGGTGAGAGAAATAGACCGGTGGAGAAAATTGGATGGTATTTAGATAACAACAACGCATTTTAATCTCAAATACATTATCTGATGAATCTTATATCACACCTCTTAGACGATGGTATACACTATCCCATAAATTGTGATCGGGTAAATTATATTTTTTATCCTATAAGTGGACCTGTTTTTAATTTTGGTCCCAAACTCAGCCCAATTCGCACATTTACGTGTGAGACCAAAATTGGAAACATGTTCACTTATGGGATCAAAAATGTAATTTATCTTTATTTTGGTCGTATTGACTAACGGAGGGAGCAGTTGTCGTTTCAATTGGACGGAAATCCCTCAATGGTCCTCAAATTGAAAGAAAAAAAAAAAACCACATATGGGACTCATTGTGCGAATTAATCTGAGTGTTTGACCAAAATTGAAAACATGTCCACTTATGGGACCAAAAATATAATTTACCCAATTGTGATTCATAAGACTAGCCTGGTCATATTGGGCTTTAGTATCATAAACCAAATTTGTGATTATCATATATAATCACTCGAACACGCAAAGTGTAATTTACCCCAATATCTATATTATATATACCTTTATATAATTGAAAAGCACACTATTAGTGTCTTCAATTCATTGGTATGTCAATTTTTATTTTTTTAATACTAGCCGTTGTGGCACGCCGTTCTTGCGTCCATATAATAAATAATTTTCGTATTTTCAAATATATTATAAGAGTAAAATATACAAATCAATACATTACATTAAAAAAGAAAAGGAAAAAAACTAATGTATAATTTAAAAGTTGGAATGAGTTAGCTATTTTATTAGCTGAAGGGCATTTTTGACTTTATAAAAAAGTTGGTGCGCGACGGTGTCACTAACCATCATTTGTGTATGAAGTCCCTTTCCCTTTTATATTAGTATAGATTTAATAAGTTTCTTTTTTCTTTCTCAACTTTCCATTTTTTTCTTTTCTCAATTTCCACGTCTTTCTTTTCTAGTTATTTTTTTATTATTTTCTCATTTTTTATACTTTTTAACACTCATTAATCTAATTAATATTTTTTAAAATAATGATCATTTTTTAAAAAAAATTAAATTGATTGTGCACACACATCTGAGTGTACCACATATTCTCGTATATAATTGAAGAGCATCCTATTGGTGTCTTCCATTTATTGGTATGTTAATTTTTTTAAAAAATTAAATAATTATTTTTAACTTCCTCACTCACCATAATTTTTCATAACTTGTTTTTCTCATTCATTTTACCTTATATATATATATATATATATTCAGTAATTTTTAACTCTATAAAAAATAAAAAATATAATATTAAAAAATATTTTATAAAAATATTCATATATATAGAATGTATTACACTTATTATAGTAGGGCCCGTTTACTTTGTATGATGAGATTAAACTGATACAGAGAGTAATAAATGATGAAATTTGAAATATGTAGTGATAGAATTTGAAATATTTATCTAAGGCATTGTTTGCTTGATTGTGATTTGAAACTGGCATTTTTGTAATACTTTTGAGGATTTGTTCTAATTTTGTAGTAACATGTGTTTGTTGTTTTTTTATTTGTTTTGAAGCTGTTGATTGTTTTAAAAATAGGAATAGTTACATTTATACCTCTTGATTCATTGTCCGTTTATACAAATCAACCATATCTTTTAGATAATTACACATATATCATTTTTATAGAAACTATCCCTATTTTTTTTGTTGTCAGGGGTAGTTTTTGTAATTATACAAAAGATATAGGTGGTTTGTGTATTAGACCATAAGTCAAGAACTGTAAATGTAATTATTCCTTAAAAATATTATTGATTACTTTACAAAAAATTGATACAATAATATCATTAACCGTTGTTTGTGAGTAAAAAATATCTTATATAGTATAGATAAACAGGTGACTTGGATAAATGGAATATCCAATCTAATCCAAACACACTGATATCTTACCATCCCTGCTCTGGGATGAGGGTGTGGACCTAAACAGCTATGCACCGCCCCACCTTTTGCACTTCTCATCTACTTATCCCCATACCCCCGCTCCCCCATTACAAAAATTTTAATTTAAATTTAATTTCATCGAACTCAAACTAATTATATGATATAATATATATATATATAACATGATTTAGTGCGCAATTCAAAAAAAATGATCAATTACTTGACAAGTGTATCACATTTGCTCTGTATTGATTTGATTTGATTAAATCTGATTTGGATAAAAATAAATTCTTAAAATTCTTAAAATCACTTAATTACACAAATATTAGATATTTTCACAAAATTAAAACTGCATCCGTAATATTACAAATTTACAGTCGTTAAATGTACTTATAATTTTAAAAAAGATATGGGGTGTTTGTATAGTCAGATCTAATATCAAATATTATGAATGTAATTTTATCCTATGTATTACTACCCATCCGTCATTTTTCTACCAAGAGTTCTTAATGTAGGGTGTGTTCGCACGTGTTTTAGTTGATCTATCTACTAGAAAATCTCGTATTCAAATTTTATTATGCGCAAAATTTTCTTAGGCCAACAACAACCACGATCGGGGATTAGTCCCAAATTCAGTGAGCTTTGGGAAGCCTCATGAGGAAAAAAAAAAAAAAAATAGGAAAATAGGAAAACCAGAATATTTGGAATAGTTGAAAACATTTGAAAATTTGATATTTGATATCTAGGAATCTCCTTTGAGAAGCATTACTTGAGGGTTGTTAATAATTAGGTAAATTACATCAAATTTTTTTGAAATTTGATATAATTATTAATACCCCTGATTTTTTGAAAAATTATCGATATTCTCTTGATAATAACGCTCGTCTAACAATTTACCCATTTCTTTAGTGTCGATAGACTTTCATCCATATTTTTATTAATTGCCTCAAATGCTCTTTTGGACATTGAATTATAGTTTTACATATTTTTTTTAAAAAATATATATATTTTTAAAGGAAAAATGCAAGCAACCCCCTTGTGATATCACAAATGAGCAAATTACCCTCTTATGAAAAAATAAATAGCGATTTACCTTCCTATATTTTTAAAATACAACAATTTACCTCCCTATGTTTTTTAAAATGAAGCAATATACCTTCCTGTATAAGGAGGTAAATTACTTCATTTTAAAAACTACAGGGAGGTAAATTGATATATTTTTTTCATATGGGAGTAATATGCTCATTTTTAATATCACAAGGGGGTAAATTGCTATTCACCCTTTTTTTTAAATAATAATATCCATCCATCATCAAATTTATATATCTAGATTTTATATATTAATGTCCGTTCAATATTATATTTTTTTATTTTTTTAAATCAAAAATTTAATAAGAATAAAATTGACATTTCCATCTTACAGTCCAAGATTACATAATTATGTTACATATCAGAGGTATTATATTAACTTTTAAACAAATAAAAGTAGTTGCAGTTATATTAAATTTTAGGAGAATTCCATGTAATTGACCCTAATAATTATATTCTTTAGGTTAGTGTAATTATATATCAACTGCTCATTTAATTTCTTTTATGAATTAAAGTAATCTCCGCTCTAATTTTTTTAAATTTGAAGGTGGTGGCATGTAAATATTGTAAACTTAGAAAAGATTTTGGTATTTAAGAAAAAATACGAAATTAGTAATTATATTAGTCCTCATTAATTCCTTCTTTTTATTTATTTTTAGGTAGGAGTAATTCGATTTTTTCACATATACTAGTTTGGTTTTTTATGTGAAATTAAACTTAGAAATTTACTTTAATTCTAAAAAGAAGAATACATGGGAGAAATGTATTTTTTGTTCTGTAATTGTAGTATAGTGACATTTTTGGTCCACACTAATTCCAAATTTATAATTGAGGATGATAATTTTTTTAAAAAAATGGCACATTTAGTCCAACTTTTGTCAAAAAATGCCAAATTAGTCAGAAAAAAGGGACATGCTTGATCTGTGATAACTCGTTTTTTTCAGCGAAATTGGTATTTCGTACAAAAATTGAATTAAATATACTATTTTTTAAAAATAAAACTATTATTTTCAATTACAAATTAAAATCAGAATGGATCAAAAATATCACCCTCCAAATTTATAGAACGATAAATGTATTTTGCGCTAGGATATAAGTATGCAATTTACCAACCTATAAGAAAATTTGTTGAAATTAATTTCAGTATATAATTATATACAAGTATATGATGATGTCCTAAAGTCTTTCATAAACCCAGGAGTAATGCACATCAGTTCCAACTGGTCTCAGGTCTAGCTGGCCCCACAAGGTTATCTCTTTTTCACCTTCACCTTTATTGAGCTGGTACGCTCAAGAATCAACCTCATTCCAATCGAACACATCATCATACAGCTAGACAAATACGTTATATAGCTTGCTAACACATTAAGGCACATCATTCTAGAATATCTTCAGGTGGCACCTGGTAGATTGATAGCAAACGAACTATTAATCTACATGTAACAAACTTCCAGATTTTCAAGCAGACTTAGCAAGACCTAGTCAACCATATGTACCTCAATCAATTCAAGTCCAAATCGTACATGAATTTTTCGGTTAGTTGTCCGATTCAATGATTTTTCGAATGGTATAGGAATCTCCACAACAAACTCCCCTATTGCTCTAAGAAAACCTACAAATAGAGGCTTTGTGCAGTCATTTGGTAACATCAATCCTCACTTATTCTCACACTCTCTCTCTTTTTAGATTGTTCTAAGCTTATATTTTGCACTCTACACGAATATATAACACTTCAATATCACAATTAACCAGTATTATCAATTTGATTCAAGTTTCTCTTTCACCTTTTTTATTAAACTGTTATTGACTTAAGCATCAAAATGCTAATCTTTGATTTGCAAGGTTAGTCTCCGTTGATCTTAGGATTTCTCTGAAAATTCTTCGACCTTTGTGGTGCAGTTAATATCTAGTATAGGCATTGTTTGTGGGACCATTGAGCTTTGATGTAAGAAATGGCAAGTTCTAACAATAGAGGTGACAACGATCCTTTAAAGAAAACACTTCCCTACCTGTTGTAACAATAGAGGTGACAACGATCCTTTAAAGAAAACACTTCCCTACCTGTTGTAACTAATTCCACCATTCCACCTCCATAGCAAGTCGAAGGGGGCACTCAATACCCCCAATCACTTTTCGATCTAGCAGCAATGTCTACTGCCATCAATCGAATGTTAGCTAAGCTGCTCCGGAAGTTCATAATGGAGACTGTCCATGCAACTCTCTAAAGCTCCAAAACCAGTACAGCAGGACACCTTCCCAACAGGAGAAGAGCAAGACACCTAGTGAGTCAAGAACAAGCTAGCAAATTCCTACCAACCTTATACCCGCCAAGCCTACCAGTAAGGAGGAAGTTCCCTAGGGCCCCCTCAAAAGCCGGCACTCTCTCATGAAGAGGATGATGGAGTTCCTCCAAGGAGTAAAGAGGAAAGCCCATTCCAAGAGATTGGTAGTCATTTTAGTGCTGACATCATGTGGAGGAGCTCCCAACTCATTATAGGCATCCTCGCACCTACCCTCTTACAGTGGCACCGTCGACCCTGATAAGCACATCTGTAAGGCTGAACAAGCAGCATTGATTTACAAGTATACCAATTTTTCTCAAAAATGATTCGACCAGCTTCCAATTGGATCAGTCAGATCTTTTGCAGAATTTAGCTTATTTCCTACATCAGTTTGCCAACAACAAGAAGTGCCGAAAATCGGCCATCTGCCCCTTCAGACCGAAGTAGGAGGAAAAGGATACATTGAGGGCGTATATTGAGTGCTTCAACAAGGCCATACTGGAGGTCCATGCTACCCACCCAGAAGTCCTGATTAGTGTTATCAAGCAACTTCACAACATACCTCTCTTCGAATCCCTAGCTTAAAAACTTGTTTCTAACTTCTACTAGCTACTTGATCGGGCGGAAAAGTACATAAATCTAGAACATGCACAACTGATGAAGAAGGAATCTATGCTTAAGAATGAGGGACAACAAGGGACCCTCCTCCCGCATGAACAGGGGAGAGCTTAGAGGATGATTTAATCTCCTTGATCCCAAGAACGAGCACTACACCCCGCTCATAACCAGTCTGACACAAATGCTCATGACTATGGACCAGCTCTCTGTTTTACATTAGCCTAAGGGTTCCGAAGAGGGACCCTAACTTCCTAAATCTAAATATTTTTGCAAGTATCATCAGGAGTACGGGTACGACACCAATAGGTATCGCAAGTTGCAAGAAGAGATAAAAAGGCTTATCCAAGCCGATTGCTTGAAAGATTATGTGGATAGATAAAAGAGATGAGAGCATAAGCAACAACGCTCCCACCACAAAGACTACCATGGGAACAAAGAGCAATAGACAATCCTTCCAGGAGAGAAAGCAGAAAGGAGAAGCTCCTAGGTGAGGAGTAGAGCACCGAGAACACCCCAGCCAAAGGGCTCATCTACATGATAGCTCGAGGATCCATGGACGGGGATTCCAGGTGAGTTCGATGTGCTCATGCCAGGGCAGCTAGTCATGGAGATTAACCGTAAAATGCGAGTAAAGGATCCTACAATCCACTTAGGCCTGCTGAAGCACAAGGAGTTCATTTATCTCATAATGATGCACTTGTTATATCTGCTACCTTAGCTAATTATACAGTTCAACGCATCTTTGTGGATTCATGTAATTCTACAAATACTCTCTTTTACGAGGTCTACTGACAAATAGAGCTGGGCAATATCCGAGACAGTAGCCATATCATTGCATGGCTTTGCAGAAAAGGTGGTACATCCCTTAGGCCAGTCCTGCTCCCATTATCCTTATAAACAAAGCTCAACAGAAAGACCTAGATGGCCCGTTTCCTCATAGTGGACAATCCATCAGCGTACAATGTCATCCTAGGGCAATCTGCCCTAAATGTTTTCTAGGTCGTCGTCTCCACTTATCACATAAAATTGAAGTTCCCTGCTGAAAGAGGATTAGGAGAGTTTACAGATAACCAGTTTGTAGCTCGAAAATGCTACATGGAATTGGTAAAAGAGGGTTGCCTGAAGGATATGGAGGCGGATCTACTTAACCGGATGAAGGTAAAGAGTTGAATCCATGATGAATAGGGGAATGAGGTCCCCATTTAAGTACAGCCGACTAAGGAGCTATTAAGCATCCAGTTGATACCAGGAGAGCCAAATAAGACTACCAGGATCAGTTCACAACTAAACCTTAAACTAGCAGGGCAATTAACTACCTTCTTGCAGGAAAATGTTGATGTGTTTCCGTGCTCAGCTCGCGACCTAGTGGGAATTGACCCCAACAAAGTAGTGCACAACTTGAACCTAGACCCATTCTTCCCTCCTGTAAAGCAGAAGAAGAGATATTTTAGTCCAAAAAAAAAACGAGGTCATCCAAGAGGAGGTAAATTAATTCCTTGCTGTGGGACACATCAAGGAAATCTAGTTTCCAGAGTGGTTGTCAGATGTGGTACTTGTACCCAAATGAAGTAACAAATGGCATATGTGTGTTGATCTTTGAGATGTTAATAAAGCATGCCCTATGGATTTTTTTTCCTTACCTCATATAGACCAATTGGTGGATCCCACCTCTTGTTATGAATTGTTAATTCTAATGGATGCCTCGTAGAGTTACCGTCAAATATGCTCAACCCTAGTGACTATAAGAAAATAGCTTCATCACATCAGGGTACCTATTGCTATGTTGTTATGCCCTTCAGGCTTAAGAAGGCAAGTGTTACCTACCAATGGCTAGTGGACCGTAGGTTTCAAGAACAACTAGAACGTGACATGAAAAATATATATCGATAATATTTTGGTGATGAGCTGGTGCGGATCAGCATATCACCAACCTGGCTGAAATATTTAGCATATTGAGGAAGTATCACATGAAATTGAATCCGACTAAGTGCGCATTCGGAGTTAGAAACAATAGATTCCTTGGTTATATGGTTACATAGAAAGACATCAAAGTCAGTCCGAACAAAATACGAGTAGTACAGGAGATGAAACCTCCTACCAACGTTAACGAGATCCAAAAATTAACTGATCACTTAGCAGCCCTCAACAGGTTCATATCCCGCTTAGCCGAGCGCAAACTACTCTTCTTGAAAGCTGAGAAAAGCAAAAGGCTTCACTTGGGATGAGGCATGCCAACAAGCTTTTCAAGATCTGAAATCCTACCTGGTCGAGCTACTCTTACTTACTAAACCAACACCTGCCATTATAATTGTACCTTATTCTGGGGCAACACGTCATGAGCTTAGTGCTCATCTAGGAGGAAGATGAAAATGAGAAGCCCATATACTATGTCAGTAAGGTATTACACGAACCCGAACAATGCTACCCTAAAGTAGAACTAGCATTTGGTTTGGTAACAACAACACGTAAGCTACGTCCTTATTTTTTATCTATTCATTGTGCGTACTAACAATCCCCTACGAGCAATAACCTGAAACTTCATATAGGATGATCAAATAGGTTGTTGAGCTCAACAAATATGACATACGAACTTAGAATGGCCATCAAACCTCAGGGGCTAGCTGAGTTCGCGACCAAGGCAACACATACTGAGGAGGACGATAGATAATGGCTTTTATAAATTGATAGCTCCTCCGCCCTTGCTGGCAGGGGAGCCAGGATTGTCCTCATTAGCCAAGAAGGAGATGAGTTGGAATATACCTTAAAATTCGATTTTAAGGCTTCAAACAATGAGGTTGAGTACAAAGTTATCGTGGTTGGTATTAAGATGGCACTTAATACGGGAACTAGGAACCTGATTACCTACTTCGACTACCAACTGGTGACCAACCAAGGAGGAGGCATGTATGATGTCAAGGAGGACCGAATGAAGGAATACCTCAAAGAGATAAGCAAGTTCAAAAGCCGCCTAAAGAGTTTTCAGCTCTATCAAATCCATTGCAAAGAAAATACCAAGGTAAACTATCTTGCCGAACTGGACAACTCCCTAGTTGATTGCAGCACTCGCACTATTACTATAAGAACCCTTACTAAAGAATCTTCTGGTACTAATGTTCATGCCATATAGATCAACAAGATTGGAGAAAACCCGTCTTAGACTACCTACAGGATGAATT
>NC_026149.1:9231093-9233127 GCF_000512975.1 Sesamum indicum | reverse complement strand
ATAACCCACTTGAGAAGCGGGGCAGCTAGATTTATTTTGCTTGGTGGAATACTTTATAACATATTTCTTCCCAGCCCTACATCCGATGCTTGTCCGCAGAGGAGGGCAGAACTATATTATTGGAGATACATGAAGGATCATGTGGGTCCCACATAGGTGCTTAGCTCTTGCAAGTAAAATTTTACGAGCCGAATACTTTTGCCTTACTCTAAAAAGAGACTGTGAGCAATGCCAAAAGCACATCTCACGCATCATATTCTAGTCGAACCATTCAAATCTTTTTCAGCGCCCAATCTATTTTCCTGGCGGGGAATGGATATAGTGGGTCATTTCCCAACTACACAAGGACAACGCAAATTCCTATTGGTGGCAGTGATATACTTCATAAAGTGGGTGGAAGCTAAGCCCCATTGCCAAAACCACAGAAAGTGAATTGCTCAAATTAATTTGGAAAAACATAATATGCAGGAATGACTTATATTGTTACTTATTTCTAGCAATGGTCGTTAGTTTCAGGGCTTGAAAATCTAAGATTGTTGTGCTGGTCTAGGCATCCTACCCCAAGGCTAATAGGCAGGTAGAGGTTACCCACCGCATCCTTGAGCAAAGCATCAAAATCAAGCTTGAGCAGACAAGAGGACTGTGGGTCGATGCCCTTTTGTTCTGTAGGACCACCCTTAGTTCCACCACTAGAGAAACTCCTTTCTACTTGGCGTAAGGCTCGAAAGTGGTTATCCCTACAAAGGTAGGGATAGAAACCTACGGAATCCAGCAATACAAGTAGGAAAACAATGATGCCCTACTATGTACCCACTTAGACTTAATAGATGAAGTTCAATAAGATGCTTGGACTCGTTTGCAAGATACCAATAGAAGATGGTCAACGCCTACAATAGATGGGTGGAAATGAGAGAATGCCGATAGGATACCTCGTACTCAAGCGAGCACACCGACTTAAATTAGTTGGAAAACTAACTCCCAACTGGGAAGGTCCTTACAAGGTGACCTAGATCATCAAATTTAGAAAGTTTTACTCTTGAAACTTTGCTCTTGCTTATGATTTTATAGTTTTACCAGTCATTTCTTGCTAGAATGAGAATGGATCCCATTTCTCCTTGCTATAGTCTATGTTGATGACAATTTAATAATCCTGCTAGCCTAATAAGTCGCCCTCACCTACTGCATGCATACTTGCTGGCTTTGAACCTTAATAAGCAGCCTCAGCTGGAGCACACATACTTGCTGATTTTGAACCCTAATAAGATGCCCCTAGGTGACGCCCCTACTCTTATTCATCTTTTTGACAGCGAGGCTATGATAAGTCGCCTCTAGCTGGCTCATTCTCCCTCATTATATTGGCTATAAATCATAATAAAGTTGCCTCTAGTAGGCATAGTTACTTGATTTACCATTTTATGGTTTATACGCACTCACTATTTATGTGAAATATTCTCTTATATCCTATCAGTCCTACACTTGCATATTTTAGAAGCAGCAGTTCTATTTTTGCTAGGTCAGGACAAGCTCTAAAGCATACCTGGTCGAGCTACACTATCAGTAGAAAAAGAAACGTATTAGGTTACCACTTTATGAGATTACTCGTTTTTCACTTAGGGAAATGCTATGTTTATTTAAGCTTGCAAAGCAAATTTCATGTACACTTGTTGGTATAGCAAGAGTTATGCTTTATCTCTCATATCACTAACCGTCTGCAGGGGACAATCAAGCAAGCTTGTTATACCCAACACTCTATTTCAACCTACAAGAAAAACAAATGTATTTGTACATCTATTTCTAACAGCTTATAGGAAAGGAGATATTCAAGAACCCAACAGCAAGTAAGCAAGCAAGTAGCGCATCATAAACAACAAAGAAGAGAGCAGAAAATATAGAATTCAAGGTATATAGTGCCAAAAAAAAGCCAACATATTCAAGCCCACACATTGGCATTTCCAAAACTTCATGCAGGATGTACCCAAAAGTTAAACTTGTTCACTTATGCCAAAAAAAAAAAAAAAAAAAAAAAAAAAATTA
>NC_026149.1:9157598-9231083 GCF_000512975.1 Sesamum indicum | reverse complement strand
CTTATGCCAAAAAAAAAAAAAAAAAAAAAACTAATTACTTGTCAGTAGGAGGGGAATGCTCTCAGCACCACTAGCTAGAAATTTCATCCTAAGGGAGAATGCCTCCTTCATCACTTGATCATCCAGGCTCTTTGAAACTCCTTCCTGTCCAACATTTAGAAAGATCTCCGATAGTTCACGGGGGACCTCCTCATTTTACTCAGGGGCATCAGCCAGCACAGCAAGAATGTCCATAAAAGAGGTAAGGGTGGTAGAAGGATAATAACCTACTTCAGCAAACTGGAGGGCACGGGTCCAAACCAAACATGGTTGTAGTACTTGAGAGCAGTGTAAGCTAGTAGGCTTTGGAAATCCAAAGACTTTTTGAACTCCTCCAACCTGCTGGACCACTCTCTATCGAGCACCTTCTTTCCCCCCTCAGACGAAGAATAGTCATGGATCCTTTCTTCCTGCTTTAGCACAGCTTGTTCCAAGCACTTATAAAGGCTACTAATATCAAATCACAAGTGGTCAAGGCTTTCTTTATGAGAACGATCCTTCTCCTAGGCTGCTCTCTCCAGCTCTTCCACCTTTTACTTTGCATCCTTCGTTTCCAACCCTCCTTGCTCCAGCCAATCAAGCAAGCCACTAACTAGCATAGTCTCCTGAAACATGTGAATAGGTTAGCCATCTATAGTTACATTTCAAAATATTATATATGTTATGCTAACACTTGCTAAGATGAGAAGTTCAAGGCCTGGGGACGGGGGCAAAGCCTCTATATAGGTCATGTCCAAGGGTAAAAGGGATTTCCTTAGAAACTTTGCAACCCGACTGCTATCACTTTCCTCTTACAGTAGGGAGTAGCCTTCACTGGTAACCATTTTTCCTTCATAGTTTTATCCCCAGCAAGTTTGGGAGTTCCAGCCCATGTAACAGCACGAGGAGCTAGAGGTTAGCTGACCCTTTATTCCTCTTATTAGGCGTCGAGGGGGGGGGGATCCGCCTGCCATTTACCCTTTGGGTCTCCCGTTGAGGCAGAACTAGCCAGAGTGGGGGTGGACTCTTCAACAAAGAAAGTCGGTAGAGGAACTAGCATCGGGGGATTTCTCCTCCTCAAGGACCTTGTTCTGCAGCAATCGATTAAACATTTCGACTGCAACAGAAACAAATATATCAATAGGTTAGACGAACTAGTTAGACAGGCAGAAAAAATACAACAAGAAAGCACGCAGACCTACCATCTATATTGGAATCTTTAGAACTTAGCTTGAAATTATGGAGGAGAGTTGGATGAAGTAGCTTATGAGGATCATAATGAGATGTTAAAGCAATCCAGCAAGAAGATAGTTGGGCGCGTACGAATTGAATATCTAAGAAGCTCAAGAGGGGTAGTAATCTACACAATGGGGAAACGCCAAGAAATGGGGGAAGAAATTAGTGGTGTTTCAACTCTTTCACAGTAGTATCAGAAGGCAGAAAGTGGGCATCCCCCTAGAGGTGAAATAGAACAACCCAACACTAGCTTTCTTCAGCACGAAAAATGAAATGAATAGGCGGTAGATGAGGTCTTGCCTGGAGTACTAATCAACATGATAAAGCTGTTTAGCAGACTGAAACATTTGGGGACTAGCTAACTTAGAGGAACCTTAAACAAGGTGGAAACTTCAGGAAGGAAGGCGTGAATAGGAAAGTGCAACCTAGCTTCCAGCTGGACCACATAAAAACAGGCAAAGCGTGAGGGCAAAAAGTTAGGGCGATATTTGGGGAAAGCAACCTGATCCGGAATTTATTGGGTATCCCATACTTCGTCCTTAGTTCATTTACATCAACATCTCTAAAACAAGAACGAAAAATCCCAAAAGATTCTACCTCCGAGGCTATTACTCTATCCTAAATTTGTCTTCTCTCTATCTCCTATTTATTAGCTTTTTTTTTACTGCTTACTTCCTCCTCGCCCTCGCTCTAACAAAGGGCAAAGTTAGAGGCAGCACCGTTTGTAATACCCGCACCCCTTCAAGTCAAACCAATTAGTTTAACCCTTATTATGGCACACCTTGACTAGCAATTTTTATCTTTTTTGGTTATTTTCAGATGTATTTTTATTCCTCCTAGAAATTGGATTTTAAATGCGATTGGAGGTCTTTTAATAGAATTCAACCTCCTAGGCCTATCTATACCCAACCACCACCCGAAAACAAGTAAATACACCCCATTCAAACTCAAGAAACCTATTTCTTCCACACACCTCTTCATAAGCGGGAATAAACAAAACCAACCTTTTGTCACCATAAACTCATACCTTAAGTTTATGATTGTCGAATCTAAATGACATCGTGGTAAAAGGAGATACAAGATAGCCAAATAACTCCCTAGCTGTCAATTTCAGGTAGTCATCATCTCAAAATTTTTAGTTTAATTAAGTAGTGATGTGATAGGTTATTTTCTTTGTAATCTTGATGATTTATACTCTAGGAATTCAATAATTGATTAAGTTCTTGAATTCATGGTGTGAAAATATTAGCACTAGTACTTATATAGTTGTATGAATTATAAATTTCTATTGAAATTGATTGGAGATTTTTACATTTAATAAAGAAAGAGTTTCAAAGGAGAGTTCGCGTTGATGGTGTTTTTGATGGAACGATTTTTTAGCATAGGCAAAAGACTCGTTTTGTGTGAACATTAAGCGTTTTATTTTATCAAGAACAGTTTTTTTATGGAACCTTATTGAGTTGTCGAATTATTCATAAAGTATCTGCAATATTTTGATTGTAATAAAATTTATAAAATTGTTGCACATGTACTGCCAAAAATTAGGCGTGAATATGGCAACCCCTTTTTCAGAAATATTCAACCTATTTCTAGATATCTTTTGGTTATAAAACTTTTATAAATTTTTATTACAAGATATATTCATCACAAGTAAACTGCTAGTCTGTATCATAGTTATTCTTCAACTCGATTTTGAAAATTCTTACACGCGCCTATTTGTTCAACTAAATTTTATCTAATATATTTTTAAATATGTTAATCAATACCTTTAGCACTTTATATAAATTTTTTCACATCCATATACTATGTATATAATTTTACAAAATTCATTTAATAAGATTGCCAATTGGTATCACCCTATTATCTATTTAATCTAGTTACTTTATTTGACTTGAATCGATGAAAGAGTAATGGAGTGATTAAAATCAGCAATTAATTTAGGTATTATTAATTTATTTTGGGTATCTATTTTTATGAAAGCCAATTGTGTACTGAACTAATATTTTGAGTTTGTAAGATCATTTAGGTTTAAATTAAGATAGAATTCTTCATAGTTAGTTTATTTAGAATTAATAGGTTGAAGGCCTATTTTTATTGGGATGAATGTGATTTAAGTAATTATTGATTTATAGGAATTATGATCAAAATAACTTATAGGATTCAACCCGAAACAAGTGGCCAAATAAGTGGATTTGAGTTCAGTATATTCTGTAAGTGGATTTTTCCCTCTTACTTAATATTTTCTGATCTCAAATGATATTTTTTGTATTTGTAGTAAAATGTGATGCCAGTATATGATAATTGGAAAAGTTCAAATTGAGGTACATGCGGTTGGATTTTCTGTCAAATATTTATGCAAGCACTTTGTGAATCTTGAAAATTGAAAATCATAACATTGTGTCAAAATTATTTTACTGTCTATTATGTTTTTGACATCTTTTTGAAATTGAGACACATGTGATAAATGTTATGTTAGTTTTTTTCTTAAGCAATGATAAAGCATGCTCAAGTCATCGACTAATAGATGGAACATGCTCAACCGTAAACGAAATCACTGTTTACTGGGGGGAAACTAGAGTTGTTTGAACCCTTTCAGTTGGGGTTAAAAATTGAGAACTTCTTACTAACCATCTCAGTTGGGGCTATAAACTGAGAACTTCTTATTGACCCTCTCAATTGGGGCTATAAACCAAAAACTTTTTACTGACCCTCTCAGTTGGTGTTATAAATGAGAACTTATGTCTGACCCTCTCAGTTGGGATTATAAACTAGGAATTGATGTCTGATCCTCTCAATCAGGGTTAAAGATTGAAGCCCGAATTATGAATTATAATAATAGTCACAAATAAGTATGATGTCTGTTATATTGCTAGTGAACAAGAGCATGCCTATTTAACTAAAATGGTTGATTTACGAAAGCACTTGCACTATTTAAACAAGATTGTGAATGTCACACACTATTATTTTATATGCATTTATTTTGATCGAAAAGTTTAGAATTTTCATTATGTTATCAACTGTTTTGAAGTGTTACATTTTCCTCATTTATTTCATTTGGTTTTAAACATTTTGGCAAATGATAGTTGTGCATTATCAATATCTGATGTTCTCATCTTGTAAGAGGTAGGGACCGCTTAGTGTGCAATAGTGGCTCATTCCACTTACCATATCTTGCAGATGATGTGTATGAGGAGTGTGAGAAGGATAAGTGGTAGCTAATCAAGGGATAAGTGGCGTTGATTATAAGTTCCGCAGATAATTTTATTTATTCGAATTACTTCTGCTTCTATTTAGTTTTATTTATTCGAATTACTTCTGCTTCTATTTAGTTGTTAGGACTTGGTGTAATGTTAAGATTTTAAAATTTATGTTTTATCGCGACAAATATGAATTGGGATTTTATTGTTCAAGTATTATTACTGAGTTTGGATTTATGGTTTAGTAGTGAGGGCTTCATGTTACTAAGGCTATAGACTTGGTTGCATGGTCATGTCATGACCCCTGACCCGAAGCCTGACAAGGT
Source organism: Sesamum indicum (assembly GCF_000512975.1). Lineage (NCBI taxonomy): Eukaryota > Viridiplantae > Streptophyta > Magnoliopsida > Lamiales > Pedaliaceae > Sesamum > Sesamum indicum. The sequence continues at coordinate 9,226,306 of NC_026149.1, read as the reverse complement.
TTTTCATCCTCGTCGCGTAACGAGCTCACCAAATCCATCAACAACTCCTCCACTATTCGTCCGTTAAAACCCCCTTCAACATGGTTACTAAGAAAGCATGAAGAGAAAAAGAGAAACGTACCTAAGGAGTGAAAGGACTAAAAAATAGTGGGATCTAGCAGGAAAGAAGCTCGAATTCGTGAGGTGTTGATAATTTTTTTCCCGAAGTAAGCGCTAGAAGCCCTAATGTCGGCAGAAGGAAGAAAATGGGAGAAGAGGAAAAAATTACCTTGATTTTAAGAACTGTAAAAATTCTAAAAAAGGAAAATCCCTTATATATTCCACCTTGCTAGACAGTAGGACTCAGATTTCTTGCTGGCCAACTCACCAATCAAAAAAGGAAGGATCTTCTTCAGTAGATCCCTCTTGTTCCTATTTAGTCCCCTTCATTTCGAAAGCTGCTGGTGAACATCTGAGTCGGACAGGGATTCTTCTTCTCTCTTATCTCTTGCAATTATTATTGATTATCCCTTTTTGTAGATAAAAATTCCTAGGTCAGCACTCTGTAGTTCCTTCGAATGGAAGGACTCTCTAGCTCTTCAACTGGTTTGCATTACTTGAAGGCACAGTGGGATTCTCCCTACTGATGAACACAAAAGTCCTTTTATTTTTGGCAGGATATTCTACCTACTCCAGTAGTCCAGCTTTACGATCTGCAGTCCTAAGCGAGGAGGGTGGGGGGGAGTGATGATGCACTCTAAAGCCTTTCATAAACTCATAAGTAATGCACATCAGCCTAGTGGTCTCAAGTTTGGCTGGCCTATCAGTTGGGAGTTAAGGCCCATAAGGTTATCTCCCTTTACATTTACCTTCACCTTTACTGAATTTGCAAGCCCAAGAATCGAGCCCATTTTGATCGAACATGTTATATAGCTCCCCAAGATATTAAGACATGCCATCCTATATATCTCCAAGTGGCTCCTCGTAGATTGATGGAAAACAAGCTGGTAATCTATACATAACAGACTTTCGAGTTTTCAGGCAGACTTGACAAAATACCTAGTCAACAAGGTGTATCTCAACCAATTCAAATTCAAATCACACATGAATTTTTCAGTTAGTTAGCTAATTCAAAAAAATTTCAAATAATATAGGGCTCTCTACAATAAATTCCCGTATTCTACTCTAAAGAAACCTATGAGTAGAGGCCTTATACCACTAGTACAACATGGATTTTTTTAGGCTATTTTATGTGCCTCTACAACTATGAAAATTGCCTCTATATGTATTAAAGGCAATTTTCATAGTTGTAGAGGCATATAAAATAACCTCAAAAAAATCATGTTATACTAGTGTACAATCATTTGGTAACATCAATCAGGACTCTCAAATTTTTACTTATTCTCTCAACTCTCTCTCGTTTTAGGCTATTCTAAGCTTACATTTTGCTCCACACGAATATTTTTCACTTCAATATTATATATTTCACCATTATTCTCACTTTGATTCAAGTTTTCCTTTCATCTTTTTCAATAAAAGTTACTGATTTAAGCATCGGACTGCTAACCTTTATTTTGCAGGGTTAGTCCCTGTCAATCTGAGGATTTCCCTGAAAATCTTTCTACCCTTGTGGTGTGGCTAAAATTTGGTGTCATCAATATATATTCAACAATTTTTTTTTTATTTCAACAAATCTAAAACTCAAATAATTATATAACAAAAATAATAAAATCCTCACACCCAAATATATATACATAAATGTATTCCAAAAAAAAAAAACAAAAACAGATGTAATAAAGACGTAACATGAAACAAACAACAAAACAAAATCGCCTTTCTTGAATGTCATACAACTTTAATATGATTCTCGCATTGTTCCCAACACCTTAATTATATAAAATCGCATATATTAAAGTATTTCGATATGTACAAAGCATATGTCAATAACAATTAATATTATACCATGTGAAGTATTCTATCTATACTATTCATTAAGTAGGAAAAGGTTAGAGTAATTATTTTTTGTAGGCAAAAGTTAATAAAGTCGTTTGAAATTATCAATTTTATTCTTATAGTATTTTTTTCAACAATAAAAATATATATAAAATAAATCGGATGAGGTGGATGAAAAAACTCTAAAAATTGTAAAAAAAAAAAAATGTCCATCTAGTCGATAAAAATTTCAGAAAATTTCAAAAAGTAAGACATAATAATTTATAGTCCACAAGGGCATTTTTGTCAGTTCACAAAAAATGGATGAAAACCTAATAGAGACCGACATATTGGGCTAATTGTTGGGCAGTTGTCAAAAATCAGGAAATATTAGTACTTTTTCAAATAATGAGGAATATTTTTAATTATGTCAAACCTTGGGAGAGCTCATTATATTGACTCCCGGTGAGTTTAATTCCAAATACACAAATATTTCCTACCCTTTGTAAAATTACAGACGCCCTGGAAGGGTGTTAGTGTAATGTACCTTATGGAGTGCTTGTGTAAACTTTTATTATTGGATATGAGTGGTTTTGAAATTATAGATACAATCGTAAAAAATATACAAATAATTTGACAAATGATATTATTTAAATATAGTTTCGAAGGACATCAATGTAATTTTTTACTTTTATAATTATAATTAGGCTTAGGAATTTGATTGGGTTAAGGAAGAGTCAAAGAAGTGGAAAGAGTTGGGCAAAAAACAAAGGGAGAATGTCCGGTTCTGACAATGTCTTTCTGACACACCCAATCTGTAATTCTCCTCTTGTACATCTGCAGCAGCCTTTGACCGAATCTTAGCCGTCCATCAGTCTCCCCAACATCCACTTTTAACCTTTTCTTTTATTGAAATCATCTATCACTCTCTTTTTTCCTTCTTTTTCTTTCTTTTTTTTATTATTTTAATTTTTAGTAGTAATAATTTTTGGCGTCAAAGTCGCACTTTTGCTCTATTTAAATAAGGTCGTTTTCACTTTTAATTTCAAATTTTATTATATCTCAAAAAATCTTATATTACACCCATTGTATTTGAGCTGAATAGTTCAGACATGTATTATTTTTTAAGGGGTATGGCAATCATTCATATATTGAACACATAAAGTACTAAATATAGCAAAAATTTAAAATAAATTACAATTGATTTTCTTAGTATTTGTTATAATGACAAATATATTATTTTTATTTTAAAAACTATTAATACCCTCTATAATGAGCTATCACGATGGAGTATTTGTTAGATAACCGTTAATTTTGAAGGAATTTTTATAAGTTTTAAACGACAGTGCAGTAATTGTAAGTACGACAAACTTTAGAGAAGTTCTTTGTAATTTATCTAAAAAATTTAATTGTTTTAGAGAGTGATGTAGAATGAATTTTTCCAACGTGGAGGCAAATATTTGGATAATATAATTAGTAAAGTGTATAATTATTATGTTTAATAATCCAATCAACAAGAATCATATAACAAACTCCATATATATATATATATATATATATAAACCTAATCAAGACCAAATAATTTAATGTTTTTATTACATACTTTGAACATTCTTGACAAGAAGACTATTTCTCAACCTGCCCAAAAGTCCTCCTCATGACAATTTTCATTGATGTAATAATTCCTAGATTATTAACAAACTCAATGTACCAAGAATGCCACCAAGAGTGGCCCAAGGTTTCTGAAAATTGCACAAGGAGACAAAGGGCAAATCTGGGTTTTCACACTAGCCTGATCAATAATGGGTGTCCATAACCATAACCATACATCAAACAAGGATCCATTTGTTTATTACAACTCATCCGAAAACCCCAACAAACATGCAACACACAAAAGCGCGCACACACACACACCCACTTCTCTTCATTGTTTGCTTCTTTTGATTCACCTGTCTCCATCTTCCGCTTAGATCGGATCTTCCAATACCGCCATAGTCATCGACATCACAAACCCACAAAATCAAGAAAGAAAGAGAAAGACGGGGGAGATGAGATAGAACAAAAAACCCAACAAACAGGACGCAAGGAGGAGGGAAAAGGGTGCCGTGGTAGTTCCATAATCTGGGGCATTCTTGATGGCTTGAATTGTTGTGTTTCATGGTGAAAATTGGGTTCTTGATAAAGGGCTGTTTGTTGTTGTTGATTGGATAAAGGGATAAATGGGAAATGTGACGTCAAGCGTGGCTGCAAAGTTTGCGTTTTTCCCACCTGAACCACCAACGTATGAGGTGTACAAAGAAGGGGATGGTGGGAGGCTGGTGATGAGTGGGTTGACGGCTGATAAGAACGTCGACGTTCATTTGCTGGATACGAAAGGAGGAAATAAGATTGTAGCCACCTTCTGGAAGCACCCGGCGGGGAGGTTCACCATATTGTACTCCCATGGCAACGCTGCTGATTTGGGGCAGATGCAAGAGCTCTTCATTGAGCTCAGAGCACATCTCCGTGTCAACATCATGAGGTTTGCTGTTTGAATTTCTGTGTTTCTTGATCCTATGTCTGTGTGTTTGAGCAAATTCATGTTTGTTTTCATTCTTGGGCTTCCTATTTTGTTGTCTTAATGGGCCTTTTCTGGTTTCTTGTGGAGGCACCTGAATTGGGTGGTTTTGGATTTTGGTTATTTCCTGTTGGATGGATATGGAAACTGGAGGAAGACGTATCTTTTCTTTTGAAGATTTGTAGTTTCTGTTGGTATGTAATGCCTTTGAATGTGAATGGGAGATTTGTGTGGGAAATGGGTTGATCAGAATTTGGAAATCAGTTTCTGGGATTCATATCATGCTTGAATTGATGTTCAGGGTTGTCAGGACTGATGTTGCACAGGGTTTATTTCTTTCATTGATTTTTTGGTACTTTTTCAATCTTTGGACCATTGAAGAGTGTTTATGATTTGGTTTTATCTTGACCGAACATAGTTCAAAGCTGCAACCCTGTTAGTATAATTCACTGTATATGTTTTCCACGAGCAATTGCTCTTCAGTTTCTCGACTACTAACATACGAAATAGTCAAGTGTTTTAGTCACCAGAATTTGTGGTTTTTACGGACTCCATCATGTCGAGTTATGATCAAAAAGCGGCCATCTCCATGCTTATTGTTTGGCCTCTTTATTATTTGAATTCCATACTTGTAGTCAATCAACATCATGATCAATGCCATTTTCGCATTTCCTCTTTTTGTTTGCAAGTGTGCTTGTATCTACTAGCTTAGGGCAGGGTTTGGAGGTATTACTAATCTTGATGGTTGCTAGTCTGGTCTAGCGTAATCCATCATCGTCACTTGCCAAGTAGAATTACACAGAGCATTCTTCTCATTCTTATTGACATCCTATATTCTTTGACTTCGTTGCAGCTATGATTATTCTGGATATGGAGCATCTACTGGTAAGGTGAGAACATGTTCATAAAGTATTCACATCGAAATTTCATTTTATCTTAGGGTTTAAGGCATACTGACCATAAAGCAATTTGAGCATGAATTTTCATTATAATGGAAGACAGAGGAGGAATTGTGGAATTGAGTCTTTCAAGCTTGAGTTTTGCCACATGGATTCATTTGATGTAGTTATTTTATACTTGTTACAGCCATCAGAGTTGAACACATACTATGACATTGAGGCTGTCTATAATTGTTTGAAGAGTGAGTACGGGATCAAGCAAGAGGATGTAATTCTGTACGGCCAATCTGTTGGGAGTGGTCCCACGTTACATCTGGCTGCTCAGTTTCCACGGTTAAGAGCTATTGTTCTTCATAGTGCAATTCTTTCAGGCATACGAGTTCTGTATAATGTTAAGGTGACGTTCTGGTTCGACATTTTCAAAGTAAGTTTTCAACCCTCTTAACTTTTGTTCTTGACTTTACTATTCGGGGATGTCTCTAATTGAGGATCTCTGTCTATTATTTCCAGAATATAGACAAAATCAGGAATGTCAGCTGCCCGGTTTTGGTCATACATGTAAGACATCTCTCACTTTTGTCCTCTGTTACTCCAAGATACAATGTCAAGATGTGTTTACACTACCATCGCACCTGTTTTAGGTCACATTCTCTCACAATATAGGACACTAGAATCCCCCATTGGGTAAGTGACACCGTCATTACTCCTCCACGATCTAGACTGGCCACAAAACACAATCAAACTGAGGTTTATGCCACTAATGTCATTCTATCACACTCAGGACCTACGCGACCAGCTCCAGAAGTGTGGTTCGGTTTGATAGGTGTTGCTGACAACTATATTGTATTTGTCCTTGTTCTGTGAAAATGATTGATGCAAACACCCAATTTATGAACAAATCCAACATTTTTGCCAGAATCTATCTGGGATGCTGGAACGTTCATAGCTAAACATCAACCACCCTATAACATACTCTATAGTTTGAGAAAATGTTTAGTTGTGTGTAGTGTGTAGGCTGGACACGGGAGCATCCTTTAAGCCAAAACTTATTTCGGTATTCTCAGCCTCAACACCCTCATCGCCTCTATTTAAATCATATTACCTGAACATCCTAATATTTATGGCTGGCCAAGCAGATGAATTTATTCTTGACCTTCATAGTCATTACAATCATCCTCCTTTAATCTTCTGCACTTTTCTCTGTTTTACTCCTGGTGGCGAGAAATCCTTTTTCCAAGTATTTACGAAGCCCTTGACCTATGCAAGGTGGGTATTAGCATTCACCTCTCCAGCGAGACATGGTATCACTTTGAAACTCTTTAACGATAATACTTCCTGATCATGTCAAGCAATGCTCACTTTCTCCGCAGGTATGAAAGCACACATGGGTCTCTCCTTCTCTTAGCACTTTGAATAACCTTATTGTTCCTCGTGCTGAATAACTGTGTGAGCTGCGCAGTTATCTGTATCCACATGAATTTCCCTTGTTGCTTGACCTGAATTTCAACTGTAGCTTTACAGAGAATGGAGAGAGCCTGGTTTGGAGTGCTTGTGCTCTCAATTTGAAGTCCCGCATGCGCACTATTTCTTATTACCTTCTTATCCAAATTTTATGTCATCTCATATCTTCATGAGCTGGCAATGTGGTGTTACGGCTATAAGGATTCAATTTGGGGAATGATTTTCCTAGTGGTTGGTGGGAATATGAATTCTGAAACTAGAAATCACGTAGTTAATATATTGCTCCAGATAGGCTTGGATCTCTGATTACAAAAGCTGAATTGCTTATATAAAATGTTGCTTTAGACATAAAATTCAAATTCCCAACTACATCTTTCGGTCTTTAGGTTTATAATCAAATATGAACTTCACGTGATCAAGTTTTCTTAAAACTACACCCAGAATCTGTTAAGAGACATTAACTGATTGAGCTCAGCTACGTACAGTCTAACTTTATGATGCAACCAAGACCGATTATAGAAGTTACAATAAGGATTCGGCAGCTCTCTTCTTGAAGATCTGCTCCAACTATTCCCTTGCTCTTGTTTACATCACAATATTGTAGCTAGACTTAGATATGAAAGTTTCTACAAGCTCCTTTAGCTTTAAGTCTGCTCTCTCAAAGCTAGTAAGTCCTTAGCTCGTTAAGGTTTTATAGTTTACACTAACAATCTACGCACGGCCTTGTAGTTGATTACATGGTGAATGCTTCTTTCTAGCCAGCTTAAATATGTATTTTGTTAGAGAGGAGAAAATTTGAAGGCCATGAGACAAGCCAGGATTATGTTTTCTACTATAGGAGCTTCAGTTTTCTTCATGACTACGCAAAATGTGTCAGTTCACCGGCAGCTGGAGAACCTCAATAGGTTAGCTGAATAGAATTCTGGTGCAATTTCACACTAGTAGCAGCTTTTTTCAGCCATGTTAGACCTTGTTTCATCTTCATCCAGCATACAGATTTTCATCTCCGCTGCAAACTTCTTTGCTACTCCTTTTATTGAATTTTTCACTGCCAACAAAAGCTATGTATCTGCTATGAGGTGCCCTATCATCTGTTCTTTACTGCTATTATTTGTCAGGGTACGAACGACGATATTGTTGACTTGTCCCACGGCAAGAGATTATGGGAGCTCGCAAAAGAGAAGTACGAGCCATTATGGGTCCAAGGTGGAGGGCACTGTAATCTTGAAACGTTTCCGGAGTACATTAAACACTTACGGAAATTTGTAAACGCAATGGAGAAACTCTCCTTCTCAAAGAGGGGCAAGGCCCGCTCCGCTCCTGCCACAAACATGTCGGAAATCAAACACAACAAATGCTTGAGATTTGGTAAAAGATAACCGTTGCATGAAGACAGTCTTACTGGCGTACCATTGTGGGAAGTGTTCGAACTCATTTGATTGCTTCCAAGAACTTGACTCAACACAGCAGCTGCTGAGCTTATAGGGAAGCAATACTTACAAACATTGCAGCTTTTTGAGATCCAGTGCCTGCTGAATCAGCAAATGGATCTTTTCCTGACAGAGAACGACGATTGGAAGTTCCGCTCACATCAAGGTATGGTTTATTTCCATAGCATTGGAGTTTTCATGTATACTAGGATGTCAAGGTTTAGCTGCAAAACTTAGTGTAATAGATTGTTAACGTCTTGCGGGGCGAGGTGCCCCCTTATTCATCATCCTTGTGAAGCAAACAATGGATATGAACCTTTGCTCTTTGCACATCAAATTCTCCTTGTTTTGATGTTCAAACATTTATTTTCGTCTCTCGTGTACATATTCGATGACTTAACGTTCTTGCTTTTTCTTTGATTGTACGAGTTTTGGGCTTGCATAAATCAGTCTATGATGTTTGTTTCTACATAGTTTAGAAGAAACCAAAGCATCCAAATCTGATGATGTATCGTTAAATCATACATGATATTGTCATCATATAACTCATTTCATACCGTTAGATCATATATGAAATTGTCATCATATAACTCATCTCACAGTATCCTTACATTCTCATTCAATTCCAGACAATTGAACTTGAGTGATATATTGACTGACTCAGAAGGTTGTAGAATGTTCTTCAAGTGTATGAAGAGATTCTTACAGTGTGATTCTTTGTAGTACTAAACTCGGGCAAAAGTGTTGGAGAACTCAGCTTATGATGTCTTGATAACTGTCACTCCAGATTGGTAGGGATATGTAACCAGTAACCTTCCTCTCACATGGTTCTTGAAAAGTCAAAAAAGGAAAAATAAAATAAAATAAAATAAAAACACCTAATTCTTGAGAGTTCTCAAAATCATAAAATATTCACACAAATCAAATTTGAGTTAATCAAATCAATCACATCCCAAGTGTATTATACTTGTCATATAATTGATTACTTTTCTTAAACTGTATGCATCAATCACACGACAAGTACATTATAATTTTTTTAATATAATTAGTTTTGATCTGGCCAAATTTGATCCAAATTAAATTTTTTCTTCAAAATTCTAAATTTTTTTAGATAATCACAATCATTCATTTCTTTTTTTTTTTTTTTTTGAGTAAAAGTAAATTTCATTAAACAATAAGACGTACACGAGTACAGTACAATCATAAATCATTCTCTAGCTTTACCCCATATAGGCCAACGGATCCGACATTAGCGATAAAGACCTCATGAGCTAACAGAAAATGGTAAATCAGTACTAATAATCCGCTTCTCACATCATCAATAATAATAACAGAAAGCATATGTGCATTATGGCACACATTCTCGAACCGGCGACGCACAACCATTCATTTCTTTTAAATTTCTTGGGCAAATCACGTTCTAATTTTAGAAGAAGTCGATATAATTTATTCGATTATTTTTTTATATGGAAGAAAAGAGAATCAAATAAGTTACAAATCCAATATTAGATAACCAACATCAATCATCATCATTGGAGGGCAAGAATCATGGAAACCAGGCATTTATGAGAGGCGTGGATCAAGGTGGACATTGATGTTGACTTAAGTAAATTACATCACTACCCCCCTCCCCCCAAGCTGCCAAAGTAGTGGGACAACGGACAAGATCGTAAAAAGCCACTATTTTACGTTTTTTTTTCAAACCCACACACATCTAATAATTCAAATACAAGACGCGATGTAAAAAGTCGCTACTTGCTTTAATAGAATAGTAGTATATATACTCCCTCCCCTAGTTCAGTCGGAAGTTGGGGTGTAAAAGATCGAGTTTGAATCGAGCTCCATCATTTTAGGAAATTCGAGCTCGAGCTCGAGCTCGAGTCAAAGCTCAAGTTTTATTCAATTTTAAATTTTATTATAATAAATTAATAATATTAAATAGTATTATATTAATTATAAAAAATATTAAACATATGGTATAATATTTTAATTTATTGTTGTAAATAGAAATTAATAATTAGTTTAGTTGTAATATAATTAGTAGAAGTATAGAAAAAGTATTAAAATACTTTCACATAATAAAAGAAATAAATATAAGTTATCTTTTTAAAAGAGGTTGATCTCATTATATACAAAAAATAATAATTAAAGGATGATTTTTTTTAAATCAAAGTACAAAAATAATGATTGATCTCATTATATATATAATAAAATAACAATAAAAATAATTAAAATTGTTGAACCGTCACCATCATCATCATCATCATCATCATTATTATTATTATTATTATTATACTCTCTAGATTACTTTATGAGAATCACCAAATTTTGACATAAGCTTAGAGGCTACACAATTATTTTTAATTTGAGCGGGCTATTTGTAATTTTTCAAACAACGAGAAAGTATTTGTAATTATGTCTAACCTCACGGGACGTGGTTGTAATTTACCCTATTAAATAATTATTTACAAAATAATATTGAAGCTTATTAATTGTTGATTAAGCATGTTTTATATAGATATTAAATATATAAACAAGAGTACCATAATTTATTATTATCTAAAATTAAAATATATGATATTGATTAATAATTATAATATATGATTAGTTTTGAATATAAAGTTGAATAGTATTAAATATGAAGTTAAATATATAAAAATTTAAAAAATATACATTTATAATATAAAAAAAATAAAAAATCGACTCGCAAGCTTATGAGCAGAGTATATTGAACTCGAGCTGGCTCGATCCAAGCTCGAGTTCGAGTCGAGATTTGGGAGGTTGCATTTTTTATTGGTGAGACGAATTCTTTAGCTAGTGAGAAAATTGTGATATATTTAGAATTATAATTATTTTTGTTACATTTAAAAATTAAATGATAAATTATAATTGTATTGTGTTCATTGCTTTTGCGCAACATCAATTTTATAATTTTTAAATAATGATATAACGTCGCGAATTTTAAATTTTACATTTAAAAAGATAAATTATAGACGCTGCTTCAAAGTTGTAATAAATAAATGGGCACAAAAACATGAAATTGGATTCTATATGGATATGGTAATATTATAAAATAATTATTTGGGTCAGCTTATTTTTAGGATTAATTACATTTAGAAATAAATACTCTTTTCCACAAAAATTTTAAAATTACACTTACACCCTTATAAGATTTCTCCATTAACAACTATACCTCTTCTGGTTGGGACGAAATTTTTGAACTCAGCGGAAAAAAAAGAAAAAAAAGTTATAAACTTGTAATTTTAAGTTTCATATTTAAACTTCTAATTTTGCACCTCATTTAGTATTTTGTATAAATTATTAAGGGATAATTACATCTACGCCCCCTGATCTATGGTCTCTTTACAGAAACCATCCTTGTCTTTTACATAATTATAGAAACTATCACTGATACTTTTAGGGAGTGTATGTGAAATTTTTTAAAAAAGTAAGGGGTAGTTTGTGTAAGTGATAATTATATTTTGGTGAGTGTGTGTAATTATCTAAAAGATAGGGGTGGTTTGTACAAATAGACAATAGATCAAGGGATGTAAATGAATTATCCCGATTATTAACAAAATAGTTAGTTTTTCCATTCACCAACAACTAGTTTATATCCAATAGCAATAATTTAGGAACAATAATTTATTACAATTACACCATTTTAACGTTATATAAATATTATTTTAACCCCTCGCACATATAACAGTATACTAAGGTATATTTGTATATTAAATTCTTAATGAGAGGTGAAGAAAATTGAAAGTTCATGTAAATTTAGTTGATTTCACGATTTTTCGTCCAGTTCTTACTGAAAGGGATGTAGTTGTAAACTAAGAATTTTCGAGAGGGATCCAAGTATAGTTTAAAATTTTTCTAAAAAAAAAAATAATTATGTATTTTTTAAAAAGGATCTAACTGTAATTAACACTTATTTTAATATACATACGAATTTATTATATTGATAGATATATAAATATTTAATACAATAACAATAATTAATAAATTATTATAATTATTTATGTGTATGAAATTAAATCAAAACGTATAGATAAACTTGAACGTAATTGTCAGATTTCAAATAAATATTATAAATATCTATTAATTAAGTATTGCTTATCACGTATCATATGATATGTGTACAATATTTGTTAACTGAGTATTGTTGGCAAGAATTTACGCAAATTGTGAAGTAGGAATATTATTTGTATTAAGAGACGATGTGTTTGAGTTCTACGAATTTAAATTTATTATTTATTTTTTACAGTGGAATTTTATCTCTTTGTTTAGAAGTATCAATATTCATTATTTGTTGATGTAGAATATCAATATTTTAAATTCGTATTTAAATTTAAATATATTAAATTATATAATATTGAATTTATTTATTTTTAAAAAAAAAAAGAATATTGCTTGTACCAGCGGCTACTTTCATGTAAAGGTTCACATGATTCGAGCATATTGGACCAAGTCCCGAAATGGGACCCACCAATCTGCTAACCTACGGAAGCTGGAGAAGAGGAAAGGACATGTTTGGTTTTGTTTTTTGTTGTTAGATAAATTAGACGATACTTTTGAAGTTAGGTTTAAATATATAAATATTTTTTATATTTAAAAAATATAAGTATATTACATTTAGAGGTATTAATGTAATATATTTTATGTACGGTATATTTGTATTTATAATTATAATTATAAAAAATATAATTATATTTTTATATAAAATAGGGAATATTTTTGTATTTGAATCTAACTTTAAAGATGCTGATATAATTTATCTGTTATTATATAATGAGAAACGTGTAGTATCAATTTTGTACAGATTTTTGTATGAATATGAAAAATATTTGGATTAATCGGCGAGTTAGAGTGTATTTTACGCTGGTAGTGTTGTCACATCAATATATTATTTTTAGTTGATAAAAATGATATGTTATTATTGTTAATAAATATATTTTATTCAAATAAAATTAATAGTTATATTTTATTGATTTATAATTGTTAGTGATGTCATATCAAAGTATTATAAAAAAAATTTATAAATTTATAACATTCATGATTGAAATGATTTTATTCGTACATAAATACATATAAAAAGTAATAATTGAGATGAGAATGATAATAAAATATTTTAATAAAAATAAATATAATTGTACTTTCATTATTTGCAAATTGAAAATCAAAAATGAAAAAATAGGGCAAATTGCATATTGCCCCCTATATTTTCAAGAGTCGGCTAAAAATCCCCCTATGTTTTAAATTTGGCAAAAAAGAATACTTTGTTTTCTAAAATCCTGCGAAAAATCCCCCCTTTCGTTAGAAGTTAACAGCAAGGTGAAGTGCACTCGTGGGTGGTGCAAGTAGGCATGATCCTCGTGTGGACTTTGAAAATTTTTTATTATAAATTGATAAAATATACTTATATTATGTGGAGAATTATCATAATTAAATGCACATATTTTAATTGTAGTTTTATTGATTTTTTTTTGCATTTTCATCCCTCCTGAAAAGTAAATAATTTTTTTATTTTTAAATATATTTAAATATCAAATTACAAAATATATATTTTTTATAAATTTATAGTTTAAATAAAACATCAAATTAAGATCACAATGAAAAAACAGTATATATGTTCATCTTTTAAAATTTATATATTATATCAAATGTAGATATTAATTAATATAACAATAATCTTTTATTAATTAATTTTAAATATATTTTAATAAATTATTTATTATAAATAATTTAAATTTAAATTACTAGTATATGTAACTATAGTAAAAATGTTAATACTTTTTTTTTACTACTTTTAAATTTTAAATCAATTTTTTGTCACTTTGAAATTTTGCTTTTTCTTAATTTTAAAATTTATTAAAAAAAAAACCAAATAAGGCATAAGTGGCTCAATGAGATACTGAAAGGTGGAGGAATCTGGTACCTTTCACCATATGTTTAACAGCCCTGCTGTACTTGGTTGTACCTTTGGATGACAACTGAATATTAACTATGTTGTGATCTATACTCTTCTATGTTTTTTTTTTCTTTTAAGTATTAAAAATGATAGATAGTCCACAAAGTAGAAGTAATCATTAAGTTTCAAGTCTTTATAAAAGATTGATAGATGACTTAGACGCTGTTTGGCTAAACTTTTTTTAAAATAATTTATAAGCTTATATATTTTATAAGATATTTTATAATTTTATAAGATGTGAAAATATTTTATCAGATATTAGAATGTTCGACATAACAAGGTATTTTACGGTAAAATGACTAAAATGGGCATAATACTACTCGAATCAAATAAGTTGTTATTTCTTGATATATTAAATTTTTTTAAAACACTTTTATAAATAATACATATTAGTCTAATTCTAAATAAAAATTTAATAGATAATCTTTTTACAGTAAAAAAAATAACGAATTATTACCTAAACTTTTGAATAAAAATAATATATGTACATTCGTGCTAGTCGAGATTATTTCTAATCGTATAATTTATAATATTTTAAATTTATATTTTTCAATAAATATAATATCAAGATCAATCTCATTTTTATTTAACTAAAATAGTTTATTATTAAATAATAAAGTATTTTATCTTTTTCTCAAATGTTAGAAAAATTAAATAGTAAAAGAAAAATAAAATCTTGAGAAAGAGTTGTGTGTGTGTGTGAGAGAGAGAGAAGAGAGTGTAAGGATATTTTTGTCTATGACATATTAATTTTATATAATTAATTAGATCTTAAAAAAATTAGAAAATTTAACTTTTTATCTTATTGGAACTTATAAGCTTTCAAACATCTTATAAGATGTTTTGAGAAACTTATGAGTTCAGCCAAACACACTCTTAATTATATTCAAAGGCATAAGTTTCAATTCTATTAGACTTGAAATTTGAGTAAAAATTTATAGTGATTTCTGTAACAAATTCAGATTTAAATGAACACTAAAAACCATATGCATATTTTTTATGGCAAAATACAAATTTAGTCAAGTTGAGATGATAAGTTGATAAAAAAAAAAAAAGTTTTAATGGCAAAATGTAAAAGCAGACATAGTGGTCAGAACTTTGGATATTATGGTCCGTTCTACAATCGGCATAAACATATACAGATGAAATAAGCATATTGGTTCTAGAAAGTGATTCCCGTTCAATTATTACATTGATATGATTATAAACAAATTATAATAACTCACATGACCTATCACACATATTACAATAACTCTTAATTCAATCAATACCTGAATCCATATTATTATGTTCATAAAACCTCAGCCTTAGTCTCTACTACTAGGTTAAGACAGCCTTAGTCTCTACTACTAGGTTAAGACATCATTAATACAATTCTTTTTATCCCTTTTATAGACAATGATTTGCATATTTTTGTAACTCCAACGAGTGATGACTTTTAATCTCGACTAAACTCCATTTTACCCCCTTGTATTTTTCTGAAATAGCTAAAATTCCCCCTGTATTTTAGAAATAGACTAAATCCCCAATTCCATTACAGAGTAATGGAAGGTCGGACGCATGTGCCTGAAGTATGTTTGGACTTGATTTTTTTGTGTATTTTGATTTTTTTGTCTTGAATTGACTCAAAATGCCCCTAATTGTATAAAATTGCTATAATAAAAGTGCGGGGGAGTTAGGGTTTTTTTTATATAATAATAATAATTTTTGAATTATTTATATATAATATAAAATAAATAATTTTTTGAATTCATACCTTTTATTTTTTAAAAATCTAACTGTTAAAATTAATTGATTAGATCTGACGATCATTATTTAATAAAAAAGATCCAACGTTTATTAAAATAACAAATAATATATATTAAGTAAGGGTATAGTGACCATTTTATTAAAAAGTTAATGCCGTTAATTAGATTTAGCGGAGATAAACGATTGAGCTACGATTAAGAAAATAGAGAGAGATTCTTTTTGGTTATTTTTAAAATAAATGGAGATTTTTAACATTCTTTTTAAAACATATTTTATGCATTTAAATCTTTAATCTTTTTTACAAATCTATTATCCTAATATATTATAATTATTTGGTTGGTTTGTGTTAGAAGCAATTTTAACTTACCACAGGTACAACAAAAGAAAGTCCAGTTTTCCCAAATACAATTCTATTTCTACAACGGACGAACTTAAATAAAAAAAAAAGTTTTATAAATAATAGCAAATTGAACAATAAATGGTAACAAATTATAAATAGGCAATTATTTGAAATTTTTTCCTTATTCAATGCGTTTTTAATTACATAATCATGGCAAAGAAATATTTCAACAAAACAAATGATGCCGATCGTCGTGGTCATCGAAAAACTTTCATTCAAGTTTAATTTGGTTCAATCACACCAATTACATAACATGTATAATACACTTATTATGTGATTGATCATTTTTTTTTAAAATACATCAATTACACTATAAATATATTATACTTATTACAAAATTGATTCAAATATAATCGAACGCAATCCAAATCTGAATTTCCACATCATCATCATCATCATCATCATCATGTCAATGGATGGTAGGCATAAACAATTACCTTTAGACTTCTTTAGCTACTTAAATGTGAAAAGTCAATATATTCAAAAATGAACCACACATTGAGCACCTTTCATTATTCAAATAGGGTAAATTTGTACTGTAAATGATTCCCACAAAAGGGAAAAATGGGAGTATCATTAGCATTCATGTCCTAAATTATTACCAAGATTCTGATGCCTAGATTGTTCCTAGCAATATGTCAGCCCAAGTCCAACTGAAAAGTCCAAAATACCCCGAGTGGATTGCCACCATTCTGACCTAGCCCATATGGTTTTTGGGGGGCAGGGAAGGAATTTCAAGAAACATCATTTGTGAAGAGAACCTCAAAGTTTCCAAAAGAAACGTATGTTTTCACTAAGGTAAGTTTAAGTGCAAGGTCAAATGCACAACGTGAGGGAAATGCATTTAGACAGTCTTGGGCTTGATGACTGGTCAAGATTTTTCTCAAAACTGTGTTGAAGTTCTTGGTGGACATGTGAAACACTGAATCAATTCCCAATGAGTCTTCCACTTCCAAAATTGCATGCTTCGGCTCCATCTGAGTTGGGGGGAGAGAGAGAGAGAGGAGAGAGAAAAGTTGCTGGAAGCAGAGTATTATAAACAAAGGCTCCATTATTTGACTCCATTATTCACATCCAGTGGACACATGAATACACACACATCTATCTATATCTATATCCATATTCTTTTGTTTAATATATACACCTTTTGTCACAAATCACTACTCTAACAAAAGGTGGGGAGAGAAAGAAAAAGCAAAAGACAAAAGAAATCTATACAGAGAGAGAGAGAGAGAGAGAGAGTGGCATTAGCAAAAAAGAAAGAGAGGAACTGATACGATTTGGTGTTTTGTTGGGTTGAAACCATTCACTATGCTCTGGCCATCACCATCATTGTCCACCCGTACAGCTTTTACTCACTTCAATTAAAGTCTTTTTTCTTGTCTCTCTTTCTCTCTCTGCCCCCTTTCCATCTCTACACACACGCACAGAAGGTGTACTTTGTGTTTTCTTTGCGATCTCGAGTCAATTCTTGAATTCTTGATATTGAAGGAAGACTTTTTGAATCTGCGTTTTCTGTGGAAGTCTTCAAGAAAGTGACTTTTGGGGGTCAAAGACTCGAGTTTTAGTCTGTTTCTTTTTTCCCTCCTCCTCTTGGCTGTTTTGGGGTTTGGAATTGTGGGCCGCCGCAACAATGACTGTGGAGGAAATTAGGGGTGATAGTGAGAATTTTCCGGTGGGGATGCGTGTTCTTGCTGTTGATGATGACCCAATTTGCTTAAAGTTGTTGGACACTCTGCTCAGAAAATGCCAGTACCATGGTGCGTTTTTTTTTTTTCTGTTTTGCCTTCAGCAGTTCTTGAATTTGTGTGGTTTCTTGATATTCGAGTTGAATTTTCTGCTAATTTATGTTATTTGGTTGTCTGTATAACAGTACAACTGTTACATCGATGTGGATTTTGACTTGATGAGATTGTATGGCTCTCCAATCTTTTAAACATACTTTCTTATTTATTTTCAATTCTTGTCTATGTTTCTAGGAATTTTAGATATTTGAGGTTGTCGTGTTCAGTACTCCCGAACAGTTGAACATAGTAATAATTTGTACATTGCATGCAAGAATTGCGGATTTTAGTGCTCAAATTGCTCAACTGTCCTAATTTTACTTTCTTTGGGCATTTCAGAGGTTCTAATGTAAAAGTGGCCCTCTTTATGATTAAGTTTGAAATTTGCTGCAACTGGAAAATTTAATTTTCTTGCAAACAACTATAGAATCTGAATCATGAAGCTTCCTTTGGAATCTTATGTTATTTGTTCTGGAAGATACCGATTCATGGCCTATTTATCTTGTAAAAAATTTTCCGTGCTCTTTATTTGTTTTCCTTCATGTAGTCTAGGATTGTGAATAATATCCGGCCTAGAGAATATGGTGGAGAATGTCATGTTTTGAAATCAGAGGCCGGCTATGTGGGTCATGGTAAAGGGCTAAATTCACTGTTTTCATGGAATAATTTAATGGTTTTCACAGTCACTACAACGAGTCAGGCTAGGATGGCATTGAAGATGTTGAGGGAAAACAAAGAGAGATTTGACCTGGTGATCAGTGATGTCCATATGCCAGACATGGATGGTTTTAAGCTTCTGGAACTTGTTGGTCTTGAAATGGATCTACCTGTTATCAGTAAGTTCACGCTCGTTTCCCATCTCCTTGTTCTTTTCTTGTTATGTTTATATGGACTGTCAAGATCAGCTAACCATCGCGTCTCTTCTGGGATTTGAGTCTTTTACCTAAGCCTGCAAGACGTGTATTACATACACTGACCATATTTATTATGGCTATTAATCTTGGAGTACCTTTTGATGCTTTCTTGTCGCAGTGCTGTCAGCAAACAGTGATCCAAAGCTTGTTATGAAAGGGGTTACTCATGGTGCTTGTGATTATTTGGTGAAACCTGTTCGGATTGAGGAGCTGAGGAACATATGGCAACATGTAATTAGGAGAAAAAAGTTTGATGGAAAAAATCAGAACAAATCTGGTGATCAAGTCAAGACTCATCAGGCAAGTCGAGAAGTTCATGGTTCTCCATTGACAGGAGATACAGATCAGAATGGGAGATTTAACAGAAAGAGGAAAGATGAGGAAGATGAGAGTGAAGATAATGGAAATGAAAGTGAAGACCCCGGGACGCAGAAAAAGCCTCGGGTTGTCTGGTCCATAGAGCTTCATAGGAAGTTTGTTGCAGCCGTGAATCAGTTGGGAATTGAAAGTGAGTTCTTATAACTCAATGCGTTTGGATTATGTGTGAACTTTTTCAGCTTATTTTTGTAAAACTCTGATCCATTTTCTTATATCCTGTTTCTCAATGCAGAGGCTGTTCCCAAAAGGATTCTAGACCTGATGAATGTGGATGGCCTTACCCGGGAAAACGTGGCTAGCCATCTCCAGGCACTAAATTTCTCCTTCTCTGCCTTTTATTTTCCCCACCTAAGTCAAATTATCTTTTATTTGTTACATGTTGGAATAATCATGGACTAGAAGCATGTTAGGCTGCATTTGGGTCAGACTACGTGAATGGACTATGCTGATAGAAATAAAAAGCAAGCTTTAAATGCGAACATATCCACCACCCGTATTTGCATTGTTCGAATCACATACCGATCCATCAATTTACTCTGTGACTACCTTTTAGTTATTCATGAATGAAAATCTTACCAACAAATATGGATGGTTTTTAAGGCCCTAACACTGTTGGAGTTTATTCGATAGCATTGAAAAAGGACAATAGAGCAATGATGGATGAAAAGTGAATCTGTCTATTGAACTTAAAATAATTCTTAATCTGTGCTGTTGCAGAAGTATAGGCTTTACCTGAAAAGAATTAGTTCAGTTGCATCCCAGCAAGCAAACATGGCAGCTGCTCTTGGGGTCAAGGATTCCCCTTTCATGCGTATGGGCTCACTGGATGGGCTTGGAGACTTTCGAACATTGTCTGGAGCAAGACTTGCAAATGTAGGCTTATCACCTTTCACAACTGGTGGCATGCTTGGTAGACTAAACAGTCCTGCTAATGTGAATCTTCGTAACCTTACTCCATCTGCACTAATCCAGCCAAGCCAAACTCAAAACTTGAACAGCTCTATCACTTCACTCGGGAAAATGCATTCAGCCCTTTCACCTGCAAGTCCAAATGCAAGTTTATTTCAGGGAATTCCATCGTCATTGGAACTTGATCAGTTGCAACCAAGCCAGGGTGCCTTAGGAAGTGCGAACGTCAATAGTATTGACGACTCAAGAATGTTTTCAGCTGCAATTGGTAGCTCAAGCAACTTGATGAACAGTAGCACAAATAGTCCAATGATGTTGAACGTCCAGCAAGTGCTGGGTGGTGGAGGATTCGGAAATCAGTCTACTCATAACATGGCTTCTTTTAATGCAGAATCCTTCAATGCTGGTGTCTCCAGTTCGTCCAATTTGCTGGATCCTGGAAAATGTAATGAGAACTGGCAGAATGCGCTTGAATCGTCCAAAATGCAGCCAAACCCTTTGCTTTCTACTGAGGTTTTCCACAGTCAGTTGCCTCTCAATGGCTCGAGAGACAATAGTTCTTCAAATGGCTCTTACTTTCAGAACAACGCTATTGAGTTTTCTTCGGCCATGGCATTACCACCTTTTGAAGATTCAAGAGACATGCAGTGCCAGGAAAGTTTTATGGGCGATATACAGAATATGAATCAGGTGCCTAGCCAAAGGTGGGAAGAGCAGAGTGGAAACTATGCGCACAGCTCAAATAATGTTTTTGGTTCCTTGAATTCTCATATTCCGGGCAACGGTATTGTGTCTCCTCTGGGCCGGAGTTTGGACCAGAATAGCGGAATCTTGAACCAGAAGATGGACATGTTCATTAACGGCAGATCAACTGGAAGTGCTTCAAATCTTCTGCAGCAGAATGAAAATGAAAAGTCGGCAACAGAACCAAGAACGAGGTCGCATGATGACTTCCCTTTCGAGCACCCAAAATTGCAAGGTGGATATGTTCCCCAAAGTTATGATTCGTTGGATGAACTGATGAATGCTATGATCAAACGGGTACGATAATTATTTTGTTTCACTCCTGAGAGACTTCTTTCATTCTATTCGGTTCAAAGGCTAACATCTGCAATGAGTGAGATCTGCACCAGTATAGAGAAGTTCACTACATCTGGTTTCCATTGTGGTCTTGTTGTTTCTTGTTATTATTCCTGGACTTAAACATCTTGTCTCCTCAAAAGACAATGCACAGACGATCTTTGGTCAATAGCGCGTATGTTTTTCTTGTTGCAGTATCCTGAACATCATTTGACTTCTATTTATGTTAACATACCGTGTTTTCTTGATGTGTAGGAACAAGACGAAACCATACCAAATTGCGACTTTGGATTTGATGATTACTCTTTTGGATCAGGTATATGATAAAAGCTTTGTTAGCGACTTTTCATCATGAAGAAGCTGCAAAACTGAAACTCTTCATCAAGAGTCTGTATCTATTTGTAATCTGTTTTTATCTTTCAGAATATTTCTAGTATGGTTGAATTTAGCCCGGTTAGTTCTTCTGTTTCAAACCCTAAGTTCCAATTGAAAATAGCACTCTAGTAATTATCTTGAGAAATTCTCTTGGTTGCAAAATTATGAATAAAACGTTTCAGGAAAGTCCATGCTTTATTTTCTTCTATTTCCTTCCCTTGAGGGTTTAACCCAATTCTTGTTATGCATTCACAAATAAGGGAATTATGCACTTTTCTTCCGAGGTTTGGTGTAATTAAACGCGGATTTCTTGTGGTTTGCAAATTATATTTAGTATTATTGAAGTTTGTTTCTATTTGACAAATAAGCTCCCCGTTAGTCAGAAATCACTATATTTGTTAATATTAAAAAAAAGTTGGGACGAATTTAAATTTATGTAAAAGCAAACTTTAGGGTTACTAGATGTAATTTTTCAATCATCCCCACAGATAATTGTGCTTGTTTGCAATGCAAGTTGAACTTAGCTGCAGTTGGAGAGGACCGAATGAAATAACAAGTGCTCGTCGTCAACACAAGTTGAACTCAACTCAGCTGCAGTGGGAGAGGACTGAACAAAATAACAAGATACTAATGCAAACTTCAACACTCTCTAGATATCTATACTTAGTCGATTCATATTACATAGCATAGAAACTATGGTTTCCGGTTATCATTATTAACCCTCCCACCCAAGCAGCTTAGCTCGTCGTTCCCACACCAAAGTTATCTTCTTCTCTTTAGCGAGCAGCGTCTCAGCTCGTTCCCTGGCTCCCTCGCAAGTTTCTGTGGCAGCATTGCATTTCTCAGCTTCCCTCTGGTACTGGGAAGCCGACCGTCTTGCTTCCCCCAAGGTGATGTTCATATGGCGGGCTACTCTTTTAGTTCTCGTCTTTCCTGGATTCACATGTAGACAGCATTAGCAGAAAACAGAAATATATAAAATTTCTGTATGTAACTATTCCCCTTCCCAACCAAGTTGCCGTGCTCTTTGTTCCCACAATGTCGTCATTTTCTTCTCCTTAGTGAGCAGCACCTGGGCTCGTTCTCTGGCTCCCTCACAAGTTTCTGTAGCAGCATTGCATTTCTCGGCTTCCCTCTGATACTGGGAAGCCAATCTTTTTGCCTCACCTAATGTAATGTTCATATGATGAGAGTGCTCTTCGCCTACCGTTTCTTGCAACTTTAGCTCTTCGGACAGTAAGTCCACAAATTGCTTCTCCATCTCTTCCTTGAGATCAGGGTCATCTTTTCCGCAATCTGTCATTGAAAATTGTTTACTAGAACTTTTGCAGTGTCTTCACTAAAATTCATGAAACCGGAGGGGGCTATAAGCGGCCGCCCCCAACCGGAAAGGACGGGGGAGGGAGAAAGAGAGAAATGCAAGCTATCGGTACCTGTAACAGAGAGATCAGCCAAGCCTGCCACGAAAGAAGAGAAGGGAAAATGTTAATAGAATTGAGTTTTCTAATCCAACAAGACTGTATTAAACCATAACTTTCACCTTGTAATCAGACAAGCAGTGTAATCAAATAAGAGAAGATGGTAAGAACCGTACAAGGAAAGATGAGAAAATTTCACCAGAAAGACAAAACAATGTTCATTTGAGATTTGATGTCGTAGGTTGTTCAGTAAGAATGAGGCTGTTAGTTCAACATCAGCCTTATGAATTCTTTCCTTCTTTATTCTTTATCTTTTTCGTCTTTCCCGGCATGATCGATATGTAGGAATAAAATTAAGTGGAAATGTATTTAATTTAGGAATGAAACAAAAACGGGAAAAATTTAATTCGAATAGTATTCCTATGATTGGTATACACAATAAATTAGAAGGTAATAAAATTGTCTTTTTCTTTAGTTAATTCCGTTCACATAATTCATATTAGAAACAATGATTAGTGATATAATTAAAGTATATTATGACAAATTTGTCCTTTAGTATTTTTCTAAAATATAACTTATTCATATTTTATTTAATATGTTGAATTTAATTGTATATTAGTAGTATATTTTTCAGAATTGCTTAAGAAAGTTATAAGCAATATATAAATCATCTTATATGTTATCCAATATATATATATATATATTATATATGAAAATGTATTTATTTATATATGAAATACTTTATTGACTCAATAAACATATAGATAATATTTTTTTGCTAGTAAAAAAAAATTGATTCGAACAATCAAATAAACTACTACGTACAATCATAACATATCCATCATTACTTTTCCAATACTTCATGAAAGAAATATTTTGAATTAATAAAAATAATTAAATATTATCACCATACATACACAATTATTTCACAATACTAGACACAAGAAGTACTTAAATTTAATAATAATTAAAACTAAATATTAAATTAATACAAAAAAAAAAGATAGGATAACTTGAACTCCATCGTGTTGGACGAAGGGAAAAGCTAACCCCTCATCTAAGGGAATAAGTATTCGCAAACTTTTAACATACCAATCATAGATGTAGGAATGGATTTGGGAATGTTCATTCCGTTCCTGCTCCGTTCCTACATTCCAATTGCTCCCTAAGGGTCGGATTTGGGTGGGAAAGGAATGAATTTAGGGACGGAATTCAGGTAAAAGGAGTGATTTTATTACATCATTTTTATGTTTGGTATACCAAAAGAGTAAAATAGGAATTGAGATTTTCCAAATGATTCAATTTCATATGTTTGGTAAATAATAATGCAACTGATAAATTTAAAAAGAAAAAGAAAAGTTATACACAATTCCCATTAGGTAATTGAATAGTAGGAAATTATAGTGGAAAATGGAATTTAGATTGGTATTTTACACCACGCTCTCTTGAAATTTGTCATAATTAGAAGTATCTTTCGTTGTTTGGAAAATTATAAATACTCTCCCGAAGTTAATGACCGTTTACCAAATACCCTTGCCGACAGCCCATTTTAAGGAATATTTGTTAGACGATCTTTATTTTAATGAATTATTTGTAATTTTTCAAATAACGAATTTTTTTTTATAATTATGATAAACTTCAAGAGAGCCCTATGTAATTTATCCAATTTAAAAATGAGAGTAAAGATCTTTCAGAGGTCGCCAAATGCAAAAGATAAGAGTGTGAGTAAAAGTTACTCTTTAGGCAAAAGACCTAAAAATTGTTGTAAACTAGTACTAATCTGCCGTCTAACGTCATGCATGATACTTAAGAGAAGTCATCGCTTGCATAACTGCAACTTATTCACCTCCGTAGAATTCCTATGATGAGGAAGAGTAGGAAACTGTACTGCAATATGGAGCTTCTTCTACACTTATATCATACAAGGGAAAAATGCAAGCAACCCTCTTGTGATATCGTAAATGAAAGCAACCCCTTATGATATCGTAAATGAAAGCAACCCCTTATGATATCGCAAATGAGCAAATTACCCACTCATGAAAAAAAATAGCGATTTACCTCCTTATATGTTTTAAAATATAACAATTTATCCCCCTATAATTTTTAAAATGAAGCAATTTACCTCCCTGCATAAGGAGGTAAATCGCTTCATTTGAAAAAGTACAAAGGAGTAAATTGCTATATTTTTTTAATAGGGGGTAATGTGCTCATGTTCAATATCACAAAGAATAAATTGCTATTCACCCTATCATGCAATTACACGATAATTGTATTATACTTTTCGTATAATTGATTCAGGTTCAATCAAGCGACTTTTCCACCATGGAGTTACCAACCTAGAGATTTCATAGGCGTGGGCAACATAAGATTCCCCACCATTATCAACACAGCGGTCCATTGAAGAACCACAAAACAACTATTTTAGGTAGCTCCGGCAGCAAATTTACTCTTATTTACGCCTATTTTTGACTGAAAACTGAAAAGGAAAACACAAACAAACAGGGCAGTCAATGCAAGAAACAAAGAATGAGCACTTCGCTGAAAACAGAATTACAATGTCATGGAAGTATAGTTCCCCAAACAAGAGTGAGGTAACTGGTTAAAGACATTGATTTGCCTATTCACCTACGCAATTGCAGAGAAACCAAATGACAAGAAAACAAAGCAGCAGTCTCGACATGTTTGAACACATGGAGGTCATCAAGGAAAACAGCACAGAAACTATCAAACACTTAACTTTATCATGGATGCCAAAAAACTTAAAGCCAGAAACAGAAGATAATCAAGAAATTGAAAAAATCTGCAAGAACCCCAGAAGCTAAAAGCACAAAACAGCCCACAAAGAGACCGAAACTTAGACCAAGAAAGACAAAGTAAAGAGAGAGAGAGAGAGAGAGGACATACCAGGAGCAATCTGAGAAAGGGATTGAGGAGGGGCACAATGACAAACACATGGAGCACAAGAAGCAGAAACACCTTTCAATTTCAAACCTTTCTTCAACTTAAAATACAATGCCGGTCCAGATACGCATAGTGCAGAAACCACTGCAAAAATCACCAAGCAGCACCGTAAGCAAGTCCCTGGTCTCCAGTTCATCTCACCCTCTGCCCCCCCTCTCTCTTTCTCTCTCTCTATATATATGTGTATATGTATATACACACACTCAGACAGACACTCTTCTGGGTTTGCGTGTGTAAGAACAATGAGATCTGACAGTGGTTTTTATCAAATTAATACAGTACTTAGGGATCTATCCTCACTCTTACTAGCGAGTGTGTTCCAAATTCCTCGTGCTGTAAAATCTACAAATGTTCTCAGTTAAGCACTTCCTCTTTCCGCGATTCTTTTGTCAACTTCTTGTCTTTACTACTTTTACTCGTTTTCTCAATTTTTTTTTTTTGGATGTTTCGTACAAAATTTTTACCCGTTCAAATTTGATTTAAACAAATTATTATAAATGTAATTGATTATTTTTTCTAAATTGTACACCAATTATATGATAAATGTATTACATTTATTATATAATTATTTAGATTCGATCAAATTCGATTTGAGTTTTAACTTTTCGTATTCCGCTAAGTTTATTAAAATATTTTAAGCTCAAATATATGTTATAAGATATTTTTAGAATTAATAATGTTAAAAACAAATTCTTAGATTGTTTAAATAAAATAAGATTTATGGAGCTTGATGATACATTTCTTTGACCGTCCCAAACCATACCTATCAGTCTAATTGATCTCCAAATTGGTTGGCCTATGAGTAGGTAGATAAGGCCCACAAAGTCTTTGACTTATTTTTACTAAACTAATAGATCCAAGGAACCCCATTATAAGCCCGACACGTCATTAAACAACTAGGCGGACACATTATACAAATTGCCAATATCTTGAAACATATCACTCTAAAATATCTCCAACAGGCTCCTATCCATCCGATGGCAACCTTGTTGATAATCGACACGTAACAGAATATTGAAAAACTCGGACAAATAGGGCAAGACTCAATTAAAAGGCCATAACTCCAAAATAAGTCCAAATTTCGATATTCTTTTTATGTTATTTAGCTTACTCACATAGATATCTAATGCCATTGGATTCAACTAACTACACTCCGGATTAAGCTCTATGAAGGCCTATAAATAGAGGTTCCGTATAATCATTTGGTAACATCTACTCTCATACTTGAACTCTTACCACACACTCAACTCTCTCTCTCGGTGTTTAGCTACTTTTTAGCTCATTTGTTGCACTTTAGACCAATTATATAACTTTTATCATTATATTTCACCATTATCCTCAAATCATTTTGAGTTTTCCCTTCATTTTATTTAGTAAATCAATACTAACTTATGCATCATAATGCTAATCTATGTTCAGCAAGTTATTCTCCATTAATCTTAGGATTTCGCCGAGGATTCTTTAATCTTTGTGGTGCACTAGAAATTCGGTATGCATCATTAGTGCCGTTTGTGGGAAATATTTGAGCTTACTAGAAATGGCATGTTCAGATAAGGGGGTGACAACGGGTATTTTGAGTGAAACACTTCCCTCCCTATTGCAGCGTGTTCCACTATTCCACCTTTAGAGCAAGTCCAAGGGAGACTTAATGCCCAGACCTAGCCTTCGATCCCACAGCTACACCTGCTGCCATCAACCCACTTCTCAGTGAGCAGCTCCGATAATTCATAGTGGAGATCACAATGCAACTCTTCGAGGCTCCCAAGTTAGTAGAGTAGGTCAATCATCCCAGCAGGAAAATAGCAGAGCATCGGGTGGGCAAGCAGCTAAGAGCAAGTTCCTATTGGTTTCTAGTAGAAGGGCCTTGTATCCACCAAGCCTACTAGCAAGGAGGTAGTTCCTCAAGGGCCTTCCGAGAGCTGGCACCCCCTTATGAGAAGTATGATGGAATTCCACCAAGGGGTAAGGAAGGAAGTCCCACTCTTAAAAAGTGGCATTCCCTTTAGCACTAACATCATGACAGAGGAGCTCCCTACTCATTTTAGGGCGGTCTATTAAATGTCACGTATTTCTTACTACACTTAGTTTTGCTAGTGAATAATGGTTCAACCAGCTTCCAACTGGATTAATAAGATCTTTCATAGAGTTTAGCTCTCTTTTCCTATACTAGTTCACTAACAGCAAGAACTGCCGAAATTCAGTCATCAACCTCTTTGGAGTGAAACAGAGTGAGAAGGAGACATTGAGGGCATATGTTGAGCACTTTAACAAAGCTATCTCAGAAGTCTCGACCACTCACCCGAAGGTACTAATCAGTGATATCACGCAAAGACTTAGAGGGGGACCTCTATTCGAATCCTTGGCTAGGAAGCTTGTTTCCAACTTCTACGACTAACTAGCTCAGGCGGACAGGTATATAAATTTAGAAGACGACCCGGCTAACAAAAGAGATAATCAACCGATAGAAGAAAGGACAATGAAGGACCCTCATCTCCCAGGAGCAGAGGGGAACCCAGAGGACGATCTAATCCCCTCGACCCCAAGAACAAGCATACACCCTACTCATAACCAGTCTATCATGGATTCTCATGGCTATAGACTGGGTCTATGCTTTGCAATGGCCTGAAGGTTCCTAGGAGGGACCCTAGCTTTCTAAATCTAAATATTTTTGTAGGTATCGCAGGGAGTATGGGCACAAAACCAACAAGAGTCACCAGCTAAGAATGAGATAGGGCGACTTGTTCAAGCCAACAACCTTAAAGATTATGTTGATAAGGAACGACAATGTGAGAAAAGGGGGGAGCACTCCAGCCATCGAGGCTCCTACCGACGTGAGGAGAGGGATGCAGATCCCACCAAGAGGGGGCATAGAAGGGAGAAGGTTTCTGCGAGGAGTAGAGCCCAAAAACACCCTAGCCAAAGGTGTGATCCACATGATAATAGAATGACCTATTGATGGGGACTCCAGGAGAGCTAAACGGGTGCATGCTCGTGCTACCAGAGTAGTCATGGAGATTAATTGCAAAGTAACAGCAGAGGATCCTAGTATCCACTTTGGATTTGCTGACACACAAGGAGTTCACCCCTCATAATGATGCTCTTGTTATTTCTGCTACTTTAACTAATTATATTGTAAAACATATCTTTGTAGATTCTGGAATTTTGGTAGATATCCTATTTTATGAGGTCTGTCGGTAGATATAGCTTAGTGATACCCCGCTGGAGCTGGTAGATACATCTTTATATGGTTTTGTAGGAGAGGTGATATACCCCCTAGTACAGATCCTGCTCCCCCTATACTTAGGGGTAGAGCCCAACAGGAAAACTAAAATGATTTGCTTCCTTATATTGGACATGCCTTCAGCTTACAATATCATCCTAGGGCAACCTATTCCGAATGCCTTCCAGGTGGTGGTATCCACCTATCACATGAAAATAAAGTTTTCTATTAGAATTAGAGTGAGGTAAGTAAAGGCAATTAATACACAACATGATAATGCTATGTCGAATCTATGAATGGAAGC
This sequence comes from Sesamum indicum, assembly GCF_000512975.1. Lineage (NCBI taxonomy): Eukaryota > Viridiplantae > Streptophyta > Magnoliopsida > Lamiales > Pedaliaceae > Sesamum > Sesamum indicum. Next base: position 9,196,585 of record NC_026149.1, on the reverse strand, counting down.
TCATATATGAAAGTAGACCTTCCCCAGCTCAATCGGAAGAAAGATATGAAAAAGAGACCACCCCCGACCCAATGGGACGAGTAAGGAAAGGAAGTTCCTGTCTGTGTGTAGCCTATAAAAGAGCTGCTGAGTATTTGATTGGTCCCAAGAGAGCTAGACAAAACTACCAGGATCGGCTCCTAGCTCAGCCCTGACTTAGCAAGGCAACTAACCACTTTCTTGTAGTAAAATGTGGATGTTTTTGGGTGGTCAAGTGTTGACTTAGTTGGAATTGATCCTAGTGTTATGTTGCGTAGCTTGAATTTAGATCTATATTTCCCTCATGAGAGATATTTTGGTCCAGAAAAGGAATTGCTGGGCACATTAAGGAGATTCAATTTTCCTAGTGGTTATCAATGTTGGAATAGGTCACCAAAAACCAATTAGATTGTGGTTTTTAAGAACCATTCAAGTAATCTTTATTTAAGCAATATTATCTCGACGAATATGGTAAGTATTCATTTTTAGCACATGTGTCTATTGTGCTTACCAAATTACATTAAGCATTGCTTTGACGTCACAACAGACGCCCACAGACCACTTAATAACCCATGTAGTCGGGTTGCGCATTAAATGGCGGCTATGAAACAAACTTCTGAGGGTTGGTCTGAAATATTCCAAAACGAGGACCTCGAGACTGGCTATCAAGAGTTTTACTAAGATTTGCACTAAGTATTACATACACTGGATGAGTGTTGCGTTTCACCGGCGATAGATGTTGGACGTCTATGCAATTTCAGGGGTTAGTTGACAAGGTGGTCAATTGATTGAACTGACTCGTGGGGATCATCATATGGAAGCCTTTGAGGCTGATCGGTATGACTAAGTCCCCTACTTCGATAGTACGGGAGTAGTCCTTAGACTTGAAGAATCACGACAGTCATGTGCATACGATGACTGTATCTAGGATCTATAAGAGAGGTGATTGTGTCACAAACATGATCATCATAAGCCTTGTCAAGTGCAGTCGGAGTATGTAGCTAGGCGGTGAGTTCCAAGAAGAGGATTCGTCCCTGTCAGTATGTGACAGAGGTATCTCCTATGCACTTAGAGATACGTTCACGCTTTATGAATCTGTGGCCATAGTTGTTGATCGAATAGAAAAATGAAGTTCCTATGTTGAGAAACTTGGCGTAACGCGATCTTAAGTATTAAGCATAGATGCCTAATCTAGGATGAAAACGGACACCTAATTCCATGCCCTAGACTATGGTCGGGAGACGGTAGACGTTAGATGGAAGGAAAATACCAGTATGGACTCGAGAGCCTAAATATTTACAGGGTAATTCACATAGTCCCTAGTGCCATAGAGCGTTGCTAGATGACCACCCATTGTGACGGGCTTTCTTGATTAAAGGTCAATCAAGAATTATTAATTAAATTGAATTTAGTTAGTAATAGTGTTTGATACTAACCCAAGTCTAGTTGAAAGGTGAACCTAAAGAGTTACACAAAAATCACCAGAAAGGAATAACGATTTAATTTGGAATTAATTTCACAAGTGATTGAATTACTTACAAAGAGAGATCCATTGGATGGAAAGGGCCCAAGAATAAATTAATAATATTAATTTATATTGGGCTTGTCCTTATAATTTAATAAGTTGGATCTTATTAAATAATAAGATTAATTTGCACTTATGTATTTAATTAGATTAAATACAAGTTGAGCTCAATAAATTAGATTTTTATTAAATTGAATCTAAATTAAAATTCATTGGACTTGTATTTTTAATGGTAAAAATAGACCAAGCTCATTATTTTGAGCCCATGAAAAATTCCATGAAGGAAATAAATAGCTAGCAAATTATAATTTTGGAAAGTGCAATTCTAGCCATTTTGGGGATCTCTTTGTTTAATAAAGAGAAATATGCCTTGTAGATAATAGAATGAATTTAGAAACATTCTTAATTATAAAAAAGGTATATATATATGAAATATAATTATAATCATTATTACACTAAAAACAAAATCCCCTCTTCTCTGAAGCTCTTGCACTCGGCCACCCCTTCTCTCTCTAGCACTAGGTGCATTTTTCTCTTCTTCTCTTCTTCTCTTCTAGCAAAGAGGACTTAGAGAACCCGACTCCGATGTGGTGTGGACGAATTAGAGGGTTGCTACATTGGGGCCTCAAGTAAAGAGCATTTCAAGCGAACTTGAAAAATGAAGGTATTGTTTTTCCCTTTGTGTTTTTCGATTTTAGTGATATTACATCAGCCCCATGTTTATTTTTTTTAGTACATCGAACTCCCAGGAACTTCAACGGTACACCCGTTGGATTTGTTTAATTTTGGCGTTTAATTTTTGTTATTATACTTTTTTATTTGTTGCTTCTGCTAGCACGTTCCCAGACCGTACCACATGATCCCTTCAATCAAATGTTGTGCTTATCCCCTGTTTAGGTAAAAGATGGTGCATGTGTGTGGATTTTAGAGATGTTAATAAGGCAACCCTAAGGACTTCTACCCTCTCCCCCGCTAGTGAAGGATCACGTGGTACAGCCCGAGAATGCGCAAGGGGAAGCGGTAAGAGAAATGCATAAATTAAAATTAAAGCGTAAAGTAACAGATCCAAGGGGTGTAATCTTGGAGTTCCAAAGTGTTCGATATGTAAATAGATAAAATAAACATACATGAGGCTGAGGTGAAACTACATAAATCAAAAATTAAAGAAAGTAGAAATATGATATCTTCATTTTTCTAGAGTTCGGCTGAAACGCTATTCACTTGAGGCTCCAATGCAGGAACCCTCTAATTTGTCTACACCATACTGGAATCGGTCAATGCTCTCTTTGCTAGAAGAGAACAAGAGAAAAAATTTGCTCTAAGAGCAAGAGAGAGAGGGGGTGGCCGAGAGGTGCAAGTGAGGAAGAGGAAATTTTGTTTTGTATATTGTGTAATAATAATCTTTCCTTGATAAATTATGGACAATATAAAATATATACCTTGTATAGATGTAAATGAATGTGTATAGATACAATTTGTCTATATGACATGTCTTCTTAATCCCAAATCAAAAAGATGGCTAAAATTACAGTTTCCAAAATTGCAATTTGCTAGTTTATTTCCTTCCATAAAATTTTTTCATGAGCTCAAAAAATATCATGTTAGCCAATTTTAATCAAATAAAAATACAAGTCCGATGAATTTTTATTTAAATTTAATTTTAATAAAAATCCATCCAATTGAGCCCAATACATAAGCCCTCATTGTCTTTATTAATTGATAAGGTCCAACTTCTTAAATAACAAAGACAAGCCCACTATAAATTAATTCTATTAATTTATCCTTGGGCTTTCCATCAAATGGAACTCTCATTTGTAAGTAATCTAGTTACTTGTGGAATTTATTCCAAATTAATTCCATGTTCCTTCCCAGTGATTTGTGTGTGACTCTTTAGGTTTACCTTTCAGCTAGACTTGTGTTAGTATTTAACACTATTATTAATTAAATCTAATTTAGTTAATAATTCTTGATTAACCCTTAATTGAGAAAGCCTGTCGCCATGGGTGGTCATCTAGCGATGGTCCATAGCACTAGAGATTAGGTGAATTTCTGTTTGAACATTTAGGCTCTCAAGTCCATACAGGTATGGTCCTTTCATTTACCGTCTCATGACCTTAGTTTAAGGCATTGAATTAGGTATCGGTTTCCATCCTGGACTAGGTGTCTATGCTTAGTTTCTAAAGGTAACAAAAAATGCAAGTGGATTGGCCTAAAAATGCGCAAGCGGAAGTGGTAATATAAAATTCATAAATTAAAACCAAAATATAATAAAAACATAATTTCAAGGAGTGTACCCTTGGAATTCCTGGGCGTTCGATGTAGTTAACAATAACAACAATAAAACTAAAACAGGGCTTATGGCAAAATAAAAAAAATGAGAGGTGTTAGAAACACAAATCGAGGATTACCTTTTTCTTGATTTGTTTCGAACTTATTTTTGTTGATCCGTTCATGCGAGACTTTAACGTAGAAGCCTCTAAAGACACGTCCACACTACACCGGAATATGGGATCCCTTAATTTAATTTGCTAGGAAAGAACAAGGGAGAAAAACACACCAAGTGTGTAGAGAGGAGACTGGCTGAATTTTTTTCGAGTGTCTAGGGCAGAAAATTATTTTTTTGTGTTATGTTTTCATGAATTATTCCAAATAACTAATATACATAAACATACCTTGTACGGATGTACTAGAATGTGTTTAGGTTCATTCTACAATCCGTAAGGTAATAAATCCTTTATTCCAAATAAAGGATGACTAACATAGCACTTTCCTAAAGTGAAATTGTTAGTCAATATTTTCATTTCCTAGATTTTTCCAACAACTTAAGTAGAGTGCAATGGTCGATTTTATTAAAAATAAAATACAAGGCTCAATTAATTTTAATTAAATTTATTTTAATTAAAATTCACCTAATTAAGCCCATCATTTATTTAATCCAATAAAATACTTGAGCCCAATAAGCCTTCATTAATTAATAAGTCCAACTTATTAAATAATTAGGGCAAACTCAATATAAATTAATCCTATTAATTTATTCTTGGGCTCCTCCATCCAATGGATCCATCTCATTTATAAGTAATCCGATTACTCATGGAATTAATTCCCTATTAATTCCTCGTTCATTCTCGGTGATTTATGTGTGACTCTTTAGTTTCACCTATCAGCTAGATTTGGGCTATGTCAAACACTATTATTAATTAAATATAATATAATTAATAATTCTCGATCAATCCTTCGATCAAGAAAGCTTATTACCATGGGTGACCATCTAGCAATGGTCCATGGCATTAGAGACTAGGCGAATATCCATGTGAACTTTTAGGCTCTCGAGTGCATACGGGTATGATCCTTCTGTCTACCATCTCCCGACCTTAGTCTAGGGCATGGAATTGGGTGTTGGCTCCCGTCCTGGACTAGGCGTCTATGCTTAATACTTGAGATCACGTTGCGCCAAATTGCTCGACATAGGAACCTCCTTTTCCTATTCGACCAATGATTGGCCACAGGTTTATAGAGTGCATACGCATGTCCAAGTGCATTTAGAGATACCTCTGTCACGTTTTGAAAGGGCACAGATTCTCTTCTTGGAACTCACCGTCATCTCTACATGTTTTGACTGCACTGGACAAGGCTTATGATAACCATTCCTGATACACGATCACCTCTTGCACAAATTCAAGATACAATCATCGCATGCACATGACTGTCGTTATTCCTCAACTCTGAGGACTACTTCCATACTATCAGAGCTGAGGATTCGAGTCATACCGACTAAGACTGCAAGGCTTCTATATGACAATCTCCGCGAGCCAGTTCAGTCGATTCGACACCTAGCCAATCGACCACTAAGATCCATAGATGTCCCACGTCTGTCGCCGATAAAACACGACACTCATCAAATGAATGCGACTCGTAATGCAAGTTTTCATAAGACACTCGATGCCTATTCTTAAGGTCCTCAACTTGGAACATTTCAGACCAACCCTTAGAAGTTGGTTTTATAACCACCATCCAATGCGCAGCCCAACTACATGGGTTGTAAAATGGTTTGTGGGCATCTGTTGTGACATCAAAGCAGTGCTTAACGTAATTTGGTAAGCACAATAGATACGTGTGCCAAAGACGAATACTTACCATATTCGACGGGACAATATTGCTTAAATAAAGATTGCTTCCGTAATTCTCAAAATCTCTAATCCAATTGGCTTTTGGTCACCTATTCCAACAGTTTCTTGATATAGGAACCTCTTTTCCCTATTCGATCAACTACTGTGGCCACTGGATCATAAAGCGTGAACGCTAAGTGCATAGGAGATACCTTTGTCACATACTGACAGGGGACGGATCCTCTTCTTAGAACTCGCCGTCCTCACTACATATTCCGACTGTACTGGACAAGACTTTGATGATCATGTCTGTGACACAATTATCTCTTGTGCAGATCCAAGATACAGTCATCGTATGCACGTGACTGCCGTGATTCCTCAAGTTTGAAGACTTATTCCATACTATTGAATCCAGGGATCCGAGTCATAGTAAGCAAGCCTCCATGACTTCCATATGACGATCCCCGCGAGTTAGTTCAGTTGATTTGAGATGTCCCGTGTCTATCACCAATGAAACACGATACTCACTAATTGAATGCGACTCTTAGTGAAAGTCTCATAGGACTCTCAATGCCCATTCTCGAGGTCCTCGACTTCGAATGTTTTAGACCCAACCTTTTGGCAATTAGTTTAATGACCACCATCCAATGCACGGCCCAACTGCATGGTTGTCAATTGATCTATGAGCTTTGTTATGATGTTAAAAAAAAATGTAGACATATAGAATGAGCACAATAAAGTAAATGCGAATTATAAAAAATTACATAATACCAATTAATTGTCAGAATAAAGTACATTCGGGCCAATCTTATTGGCTTTTTTGTCATCTATCCTAACACATAGATCTACTAGTAGATTCCACCTCTGGTCATGAATTATTAAGCTTAATAGATGCCTTGTTGGGTTACCATCAAATTATGCTTAACCCCGATGACCAGAAGCGAGTTAGCCTCATCATGTCAGGTGGGAATATTGCTATATTGTTATGCACTTCCGGCTTAAAAGTGCAGAAGCTACCTACCATCAGCTGGTGGACCGCATCTTTTAAGAGCAACTAGGGCATAACAAGGAAGTATACATCGATGGCATGCTGGTGAAGAGTAGACAATCCAAAAAACACATTATAGACTAGGCTGAAACCTTTGGCACGATAAGGAAGTATTGCATCAAATTTATGTCTAGCTAAATGGAATTTGGAGTCCAGAGTGGCTGATTCCTTGATTATATGGTCACAGGAAAAAGCAACAAAGTCAATCTAGACAAAGTACAAGAAATACAGGAGATGAAAACCCCTTACCAACCTAAAAAATGTCCAGAAATTAGCTGGTTGCGTAGTAGCCCTCAACAAGTTCATATCCCGCTTAGCGTAACGCAACCTACCCTTCTTCAAAGCTCTAAGAAAGGTTAAAGACTTTGCTTAGGAAAAGGCATGCCAACAAGCTTTCCTGAACCTGAAAACCTACCTGGCCAAGCTACCCTTACTCACTATACATTTACATTGTTGTAGGGCAGAACGCAATGAGTATGACATCTCATAAAATTCTAGAACAACCATTAAGGCCCAAGCACTTGTTGAATTCATGTCTAAAGCCACACCATTTGAGGATGATGAAGGAAAATAATTATTGTACGTAGATGGCTCCTTAATCTATTATGGCAATGGAGTAGGACTCGTGCTAAACAGCCTGAAAGGGGACGAATTGGAGTTTGCTATGAGATTTAACTTCAAAGTCTCAAACACGAGGCTGAATATGAGGCCCTAATAGCAGGTTCCAAAATAGCTCTTGGTGCGGGAGCAAGGAATCTAATTGCTTACTCTGATCCAACTGGTAACCAAGCAGGTGGATGGCACATATGATGTAAAGGAAGACAAAACGAAGAAGTACCTCCAAAAACTCAACGAACTTAAGAGCAGGCTTAAAAACTTCTAGCTTCATCAAATCCCTCGCATTGAGAACACCGAGACGAAGTACCTTGCTCGGCTAACTAGCTCTCTAGTTGACTACAACACTCGTACTATCCCTGTAAGAACACTTACTAAAACTTCTAATGATTTTAATATGAATATTTTTTGCAGATCAATATGGATTGGAAGACACCCCTCTTAGATTACTTACAGGATGGAACTCTTCCTATTGACAAAAATGAGGTAACCGACCTTAAAAGCAAGGCAGCGTTATTTACCTTGCTAGGAGGAATTATGTACAAGCGCAACGTCTCTCAGCCATACCTCTGATTTTTGTCAGCAAAAGAGGGAAAACTCGTGCTACAGGAGTTACATGAGGGATCTTGTGGATTTCATATAGGTGGGATGGTTCTTGCAGAAAAGATCTTATGAGCTAGATATTTGTGGCTTACTCTAAAGAAGGAAGTGGTGGATTGGGTAAGAAAATGCGATTAATGTTAGAAGCACGCTCCACTCATCTATGTGCCTGGTGGGTGTCGAGATCACAAAAAATAATTCATATAATACTTGTGAAAGTGGGAGTAGGGTCGATTCCACAGGGATTGATATAAGTTGATTTCTTTAAGAAAAAGAAAATAATGGGGGGAGATTTGACGATAAAAAGAAATAATTAAAAATTAAATAAACTAGAGAACAATTGAAATTACCTGACGAAGATACGAGAGAGAGATTTTCCAGTTAAGGCTGGGATCATGCTTGATTCTTGTGAGTTGATCATTGATGCAAGAATAACACATGTATAAACAAATAAATCAGTTATAGTGTTCGTATGACCTAACACCTTACCTTTTCGTCAGCCAAGGTACGACAGTTGGCTAGATCCCTAATTAACAGACAATCCTAGGAATGTACACAAGATTTAATCTATTAACAACATTAAGAATTAGAAAGGCCTGATTCTAATCAACAAACACCTACGAGGATAATTCGTTTAAACTAGATCATGCATTCCCCATAACATAACTAATTACTATGACATAATTAAGGATAATTCGTTTAAACTAGATCATGCATTCCCCATAACATAACTAATTACTATGACATAATTAATCATGTTATGTTGCTACTAAGCATTAAACTAAATAAATAATTATATGGATTAATAAAGTCCAATTAGCTAAGAAAACCTTCTTGATAATGAACAACCGGCCGAATCATTCATAAATCAGACGTTTGTAATTAAAGCGCAGAGAATAGTATGAATATTCATTTAACAAGTGTAAAGAGCAGATTAAATCTCACAGCATATTACGAATCAAACAATTACCATACCTTAACCAAAAAATAAGGAATTTAACCGGACATGTTAATAGAAGAATACACTAAAAAGTGGAATTCCATTAACTCCGGTTATAAATTAAAACTAAAAGAGAGAGGGTGAAATAAGCTAATGAAAATTAAAGTATCCTATTGAGTTCCAAAGAATAACGAATCCCGTTCAAATGAAGAGACCCCCCCTTATTTATAATAAAAGTCTCCTACGAATCTAGACGGGGAGGGGGGATAAGTACATAATTAATTCTAAAAAGGTAAATAAATCACAAAGAACTTATTTTTAGGAATCCTTTCCAAATCTAAGCACATCATTTCTTTTTCTCTTGCGAAAATCACTCTTTTCCTTTCTTCATCCGTGTTGACCACTCCACTAAGCGTGGACACGTTTAGTCAATCCTGCAGAAATTGCCTTGTAATCTCCTATTTCCTTTTTGATGCCTTCAAGGTTTTAGCTTGATTTTTGCCATCTTTATCTCATATCTTCCCCTTTTGGCTGAATATGCAATAAAATCACATGATTGGGAATGTTTTGGCTTAAAAAGGGAGATTAAAATCACTATAAAATCATGACAATTTGCGGAGTTATCAGTGCCTATTTAACCTTTCAAAGTCGTTTCAACACTTTGCCTATTCGCTAAATAGGGAATGAACATAGTAGGTATTTTCCCAATTGGACAAGAATAGTGCGAATTCCTACTGGTATCAACGGACAACTTCAGCTAGTGGGTAGAGATTGATCCCCTTGCCAAGATCACAGAGTTTCCTTTAGAAAATAGAGTTTGTAGGTATGGTTTACCTTGGGAAATTATCTCTGACAATTGTTGTCACGTTCAGGGATGAGAAATGTAGCATTGGTGCGCCGACGTAGGCATCCAACAACAGTTTATCTCGATAGCCTACCCCTAAATTAACGGGCAAGTGGAGGTCAAGAATAGATATTGGTGCAAGGCATCAAAATCAAGCTTGAGTGAGCAGGTGAACAGTGGGTTGATACCCTGCCTAGCGTGTTGTGGTCCTACAGAACCACTCCCAAATCCACCACAGGAGAAACTCTTTTCAATCCTAGTGTATAGCTTAGAAATCATCATCCTTGCTTCACTTTTAGAGTCCAACACTATGAATATTAGAGTAACAATATCTTGCTGCATACTAACTTGGTTATAATCTTAGGAAGTCGTACTTTTGAAACCCTACTCTTGCTTATGATTTGGTTGCTTTATTAGCTAAGCACTTTATTGCTAGAATAGGAATTGTTCTCAATCTCTTTACTATATTCAATGCTGGTAACAAGTTAATAACCCTGGTAGTCTAATAAGTCGCCCTCAGCTGGAGCACACATACTTGCTAGCTTCAAGCCCTAATAAGCCGCCCTCAGCTGGTGCACACATACTTGCTAGCTTCGAGCCCTAATAAGCCGCCCTCAGCTGGTGACACTTACTCGCCGATTTCAAGTCCTAATAAGCCGCCCTCAGCTGGCGAACTCTCACTCTCACTCATCTTTTTAGATCGATTTGTGGTTCTAATAAGTCGCCCTTAGCTGGCGCGTTCTTGCTCATTTCATAGGCCATGAGATGTAATAAGAATGCCTTTAGGATGCATATTTACTTGGTTTACCATTTTATAGTTTGTGTACACTCACTTGTTATATGGATTACTCTCTTATCTCCCAATATCCCATGCTTGCTTATTTCTTCGTGCAATGGTGTATCTTTGCTAGACATGGACAATTGATTATGCTTTCATAATAGGGGGAAGGTTCTGGCCAACCTGCCCTATTAGCAGGAAGGAACATATCAAGCTACCACCGTACGAGTTAAAAAATTACTCATTCTTTACTTAGGAAGATATTATATTTACCTAAGCAGGTAAAACAAGTACCATTTAAACTTGCTCTTGTAGCAAGATTCAGAGTTTACCCCTCCATTTTTATCACTAACCACCTACATGGAAGCGATTATGCAAGTATATATAAAACGCAGGGATATTCTAAACATTCTATTTGACCTGTAGTGAAAGCACACATTTTCGTGCAAATATCTTTAATAGTTTACATGAAAAAAGTATGTCAAAACCCAATAGTAATTAATCAAAAGAAAAGCATATTATAAATCATTAACGACAATAAGGAAGGGAAAAAAAAAAAGAAAATCCAAGGCATTTAGTGCCAACAAAAACCAACAGTATTCAAGCCCACTCTCAGGCATTTCCAAAACCTCATATAGGAGGTACCCAAAAGTTAAATTGTTTGTTTGTGCAAAACAAACAATTACATACCAGGAGGAGCGGAGACACTCTCATCACCACTAGCTGGGGGCTCACACCTGAGAGAAAAGGCATCCTCCATCTCTTGATCATTTAGAGCCTTTGGAAATCCTTCATCTTGCCCAGCATGCTGAAGGACCTTCTTTTCCGGCTCAGGGGCATCAGCTAGCCTAACATGTATATCCACGAAGAAGCATGAGTACCTAGAGGAGGGTAGCCCACATCCACAAATTGATGGGAGTAGGACTGAAACTCATGGTAATAATACTTCAAAGCACTGTCAGTTAGCAAGTTTCCAAAAATCTAAGGACTTTTTAAATTTCTCCAGCTTGTTGGTCCACATGTCTCTCTGAGACTTTTTTCCTCTCCTTGTAATAGTGGGTTAGTTTGCAATATAGTCGATTGACTGAATTGATTTGCGAGAATTGTCATATAAAAGCCTTGAGGGATTTATCGGTATGATTGGAATGCTTGGTTCTGATAGTATAGGATTAGTCCCTAGACTTGAGGAATCATGGCATTCGTGTGCATGTGAAGACTGTATCATTGAATCTGATGAGCGGTGATTGTGTCGTGAGATATGGTCATTATAAGCATTTTCTAGTGTAGTTGGAGTATGTAGTGTGGATGATGAATTCCAAAAAAGAATGTATCCCCTATCAGTGTTGTGACAACGAGATCTCTTATGCGCTTTGAGATGGTTAAGACTCTTTAAGTCTTGGCTACAACCACTGATTGAATGAGATTTTCTACATCGATCAATAGCGTAAAACGCATCTTGAGTACGAAGTATCTGCCTAGTCAAGGATGGGAACCGACGCTCAATTCCATACCCTAGACTAAAGCCAAGAGACAGTTGATAGTAGGACTGTACCTATATGAAATTTGGTTCCTAAATATTCACACTACTATTCACTTAGTCTTAGTGCCATTGATTGTTGGTAGACGACCACCCATGGTAACAGTTTATTTATGATTATTGGTTAATAAAAAAAATTAATTAAATTAAATTTAATTAATTATGTCAGACACAATCCAACAACTCTAGTTGAGAATGAACCCAAAGAGTTATACACAAATTAGTAGGACGTTCTGGAATTAATTCAGGAAGAGCAGAATTAATTAAATTAGATTAAATAAATTCCTGGAAAGTTTATATATTGGATCATTTATGTAGTCATCAATTAGACGAATGATCCAAAATTGAGTTAACTAGATTTATTGAATTTTGGATTTGGTATTTTAATTAATTGGATTAATTTAAAGGAGGCTTGGGTCAATCAATTAAGTAGATTGGAGATGGACTTGTCTAATTAGTGGCTTTGATTCATTAATTAAAAATGAGCTAGAAATAATTACTTGGACTAATTATGTTTGATTGAGCTTAATTAATTAAGTGGATTGAATTCATTTAATTAATTTAGTGCACATTGGCCTGTTAATATTTAATTGGATTAAATATTCAATTGAGATTTTTTAATTAGGTATTTTATTTAACTAGATTAAACAATAAGCCCAACAAAATTAGTTTTGGGCTCAATTTAATTTGTTGGATAAATTAATCGAGCCCGATCCAAAGGCACCGAAACCTAGCCCGTCTAAGTCAACTTACCTTGTACCAAAAGACCAAAAATCAGCTGCTAAGGTTAGGAGAAGGCAGATTTTCGAATTTGAATGGATGAGGAGAGTTTATGAAAAGTTGGTGGAGATAGGGAAGTTATCAGTTGATTAAGTCTTCTACCCTTTGCTCCCAACTCTTCCACACTCAATTCTCTCTAACCCTAGCCGATTTCTCTCTCTCTCTCTCAAGGTTTGAAATCATCCATCTCTCTCTCTCCATCTCTAATCCTCTTCTTAATTATACCAAATTAAGAACTAGGTAGATCAAAAAAATACACTAAGCAATTGTGTAGCTTTTTCAATTCCTCTTTTCAAATATGTTTATTGCTAGCACGAGGACAAATTCCATACTCTCGGTGTGGTGTGGATAGTATTAGAAGACTCCTACATTGGAGTTCTGCGTGCACGTACTTCAGAAAGGAGCACAACCAGTGTAGCCGATCAAAAGGAGAAACTGGTAAAGGTATCTCTACTATTATGCTTTCAGTTTTTTCTTTTCATTTTTCATAATCCAGATTGTAGATCTAGTGTTTTCTTTTTTTATCTCTATAATTTATACACTGATAGTCCTAGAATATTCAAGGGTATACATCTTGAATGTCGTTTATCCTTTTATTTTTACATTTTTCTATGCTTCAACCGCATTCCCATGTCGATCCACTTTCTTTCAGTGGTATCGGAGCACGGTTCTGCGTATAAAGCTATGGAATAATATATTTTTATGTGTTGATGCATGTTTTACATGTTTTAATCGGCTTTTATGGCATGATTTTTGGCTTTATCTTCACAATTTTATGTTTTGAAAAAGCTTGTTTGATTTTGCTCTAATTATTAGATATTAGGTATTTTTGAAAATTAAATATTTTTTGAAAATAGTGATTTTTTGCGTTATTTTAGTTGAAATATGCAGCAAAAAAATAGTTCTTTTTAGTAAAGTCATACAGCAGCAACTGACCGCACATAAGTGGGTGTGGGCGTCCGCCTGCGCGTGCACACGCGTGTAGAGTGTGAGTGTTGCGTGTTGTTGTTGTTCAAGGGACCCATGGCGCCGACACTTCTTCTTTTGCACGCGCATGCAACTATCTTGGGCATGGCTAGCCGATGTGCTCGAATGGCTGGGCCGTTTTTTCTGATTTATTCAAAAAAATATTTTTTTGATTTTTCTGCATATTTCTGAAATGGTTACTTTTACTTGAACTTAATTTTGATTGATATTGGATATTTTTTAAACTAAATTGCTAAAACTAGTTTGGAATGGGTTTCCAAACCAAAATCAATTTTTGCATGGGTTGAACTAATATCCAATTATTATACAATTTTAGCATATCATTATGTTTTAATATGGTATTGGTTATTACATACTTTAAACCATATTTGTGATACATACCGAACTTCAGCCGTACCATGAGGGTCGAAGGATCTTTAGAAAAATCTTAAAATCAATAGGGGATTACCTTGTAAAACAAAGGTTAGCACTTTGAAGTTTAAGTTAGTAACAGTTTGTTGAAGAAATGAAAGGAAGACTTGAGTCCAAACGAGAATAATGGTAAAATATGAAGATAAACTAACATATTTTTGTATGGAGTGAAAAATACAAGCTTATATTAGCCTGAAAATGAGAGAGAGTTGAGAGAATAAGTGAGAATTTAAGAGTGAGGATTGATGTTGCCAAATGATTGCACAAGACCTTTATTTATAGGTGTATTAGAATAGGATACGAGAGTTTGTTATAGAGAGCCCTATGTGGGATCCAGAAGCATTGAGCTCATAAAGATTTACTTGCAATGCCATATCCCCTATGTGGGATCCACATGCTCTTTCATGTATCTCTTGCAATATGGATTTGCCTTCCTCTAGCGACAAGCATCGGAGGTAGGGCTAGGAAAAACTGCGGTTGTAGAGGATCTGCCTAGCAGAACAAATCTAGTTGCTCTATACTTGTAGAGGATTTCGTCAAGCAGAATAAATCTTGCCTTGCTCTTCATATGGCTACCTCCTTTTCATGAACAGGAAGAACTCCTTCCTTCAAGTAGTCTAGGAGGGGTTTCTTCCAAATCCATGCTAATATGCAAGACGGTCATGTCAGTATCAGAAGGGCTTTTAATAAGAGTTGTTATAGTAATAGCTTCGGCACTACAATCAGCTAGAGAGTTGGCCAATTGGGCTAGGTAATCAGCCTTGGTGTTCTTCGTGCATGGAATTTGATGGGGCTAGAAGTTATTCAGCTAGCTTGTGAGCTCACTTATCTCTTGGAGGTATTATTTCATCCGATCCTCCTTGACATCATACATGTCTCCTACCTGGTCACCAACTGGGAATCAAAGTAGGCAGGTTCTTAGCTCCTACATCAAGCGTTTTCCTGATACATGCTATGAGATCCGTACTCGGCCTGGTTGTTTGAGGCCTTGAAGTTGATACTTACGGCATATTCCAACTCGTCTCTGCCTTCGAGCTGGTGAGGACAATTCCGGTTCTACTACCAACAAGGGTTGAAGAGCCATCAACATGTAGAAGCCATTTTCCTTCGTCCTCCTCAATAGGTATGGCCTCGTTCACAAACTTAGCTCATACATAGGCTTTGTGGATCATTCTAAGTTGGTAGGAAATTTCGTACTCGTTGAGCTCGATGGCCCACTTAATCATCCTACCTGAAATTTTAGTTTTCCGCAATGTTGCTCACAAGAGAGCAGCCGTATGCACAATAATGGAATGTGATAAAAACTGAGGACATAGCTTACGTGTTGTAATTAATAAAGCGAAGGCTAGTTTCTCTACCTTGGGGTAGCATTGTGTGGCCCATTAATAGCTTGCTTACGTAGTTGATGGGTTTTTGGATTCACTTATCCTTTTTTATGAGTATAAAACCTATTGCGTGCTATGTCACAACTAGATATAGATGCAGTGTCCGCCTGGTGCCGGCTTGGTGAGTAAGGGTAACTCAGCCAGGGAGACCTTCAAATCTTAGAAGGTCTGCTGGCAAGCCTCATCCTAAGGGAAGCTCTTGGTCTTTCTGACAGCTTCGAAGAATGGAAAATTGCGCTTTGCTTAGCGTGATATAAACTGGCTAAGGGTTGTTGTGCGACCAACTAATTTCTAGACCTCATTGAGGTTGGTAGGAGCTTTCATTTCCTCTATTGCTAATATTTTTTCAGATTGACTTTGATGTCTTTTTCTGTGACCATTTGCCCGGATTTAGCTTCATATGGTACTCACTTAGTACGTTGCATGTCTCAGCTACGTTAGTGATGTGCTGGTTTACCTGCCAACTCTTCACCCACATGCGATCAACATACACCTCTGTATTACGTCCTAGTTGTTCTTGAAACATGTAGTCCAGCAGATGTTGGTAGACAGCACCTGCATTTTTCAACCCAAAGGGCATAATAATGTAACACTAGGTTCCTCTAACATGATGAAGCTAACTCGCATCTAATCATCGGAATTAAGCATAATTTTGTTAGAATAGGTGACTAGAAAACCAACCGGATTGGGCTTTTGTAAACCATTTCCGACAAATTTGATGCAATATAATATTTATGATTTTGAATAAAAGTAATATTCAATAATTGGTCTTGTACTTTATTGTGTTTACTTATTTTGTTAATATTCTTAACTACACAATAAAACCCACAGACCAAACGGATAAATCCAAGAGGTTGGGCTACGCATTGGTTGGCGGCCATGAAACCAACCCCTATGGAATGGTCTGAGAAATTTCAAGTCGATAAACTCGAGGGTCCTATAGAGACTCGAACTAAGTAGCAACCGTGTTTCATTTGTAGGAGATGTAGGTCGTTTATGCAGTTTTAGTGTGTTGCTTGTCAAGATAGTCGACTAACTTAACTGACTCATGAGAATCATCATATGAAGCCTTCTAAGGTTTGGTTAGTATGATTAGGATTCCTGGTTCCAAAAGTACGAGATTAGTTCTCAGATTTGATGAACCATGGCATTCATAGGCATATGATGATTGTAGCTTAGATCTGGAGAGCAATGTCCGTGTCGAAAGATACGGACATTATAAGCCTTATCTATTGCAATGAAACTGTGTAGTTTGAACAGTATGTTCCAAAAAAGAACTCATCCCCTTTCAGTATGATGACAGTGGCATCTATTATACGCTCTAAGATACATTTCCCTAAAAATATGTGCCCATAGTGACTAAATAACTGAGATAGGTTTTCCCGTGATAATTCAGTTGTGTAAATGGGTGGTCTCAAGTTATTGAGTGTAGATGTCTAGTCCAGAATGGGAACCAACGTCAATTCCATGCCCTAGACTAAAATTGAGAGACGGTTGGTGGAAGGACCTTACTCGTATGAATTCGGTTCCCTAAATGTTCATCTATATTCACCGAGTCTCTAATGCCATGGACTATTTCTAGACGGCCACCCATGGTAACGGGTTATTTCTGATTATGAGATAGAAATAGTTAATTGAATTAGATTTAACAAATTATGTTGGGAACACACCCAAATTTAGTTGATGGTGAACTTAAAGAGTCATACCCTACCACTAGAATGGGGTGGAATTAATTTAAAATTAATTTCAGGAGAGTCGAATTAATTTAATTGGATCAAATTAATTATTGGACGGAGTAAATGGTTGGATCATTTATTTAGGCCCATCCATTGGATGGATGACTTGAAATTTAATTCATTGGATTAATTAGAATTTTAAGTTAGCCATTAAAATTAATTGAATTAATTTTATTGTGCTTGGTTCAATTTACTAATTGGATTCATAAATTTATAGAGAGATGAAAAGAGGCTTGGATCTCTTAATTAGATTAAGGGATTTTAATTTTAACGTTAGGCTAGCAATTAAACTAGGTTCAATTGAAGTCCATAAGACATGGGCTTGATTTAATTTTGATTAATCAAGCCTGGTCCATTAAAATATAAGTCCAAGACCGTGGCTAGACCTTGACTAGACCTTGACTAGATTAAAGAAGAACCAAACACTCCTTAGAAGTGTGTTTGGCTGAATTGGTGCCTTAGGTTCACCAAACTCGGCTACAAGGTAGCTTTGTAGTTAGGGTTGGTTGTTGGAGTCTTTCTAGGTCACGACTCTTGCTATATTTAAAGCTTGAAAAACCCTCATAGCCATCCACTTGAAGCAGCATCACACAAACATCTCATTTTTCATTCTCTTCTCCTCTCCAAAAGTCTCTCAAGATCTTAGAGATCAAAAGAGAATTCAAGAATCAAATGTTAATCAATAATGTTTCTTTTCTTGTGCTTCAGTGGTGTTTTTTCTAGCACAAAATCTCCAAATTCTTTTAGTGGTGGTGTGTTAGTCTTTAGAGGATCTCCAGATTGAGATGTTGGACTAAGAAGATGAACAAATTGAATGATCATAGCCGAACGACAAAATCAACAAGGGTAAATATCTTCTTTAGATTTTCAACTTTCCTTTTGTCTTCTCGTGTTTCTATGGCCTTTATATTTTATTTTTACACTAAACGCCCAAGAAAAGATTAAGGGTATAGCCCTTGATCGAGAATTAATTTGCTTTATTGCTCGATTTTTCATTTTTTCGCACTTCCGCCGTGCTTCTTGGGTCGATCCACTTCCTTCTAATGGTATAAAAGCCCGACTTGGTGTATAGGCATAGGATCGAATGTGCTTAATGTGGATCTGCATTTTAACATGGTTTTATCCGCTTTGCAAGCATGATTTTAATATTCTAATTGCATATCTAGATCTAGGGTTTTGTATATTTTAATTTTGCATTTAATTTTGGGCATGAGGTTTTTCTAAATGTGGAATTTTTTTATCTAATTATTTTATTGTTGTTTTAAAAATTACAAAAAAAATGAAAAAAATAAAAAAATTGTGCTGACGTGCTATAAAAATAAGATCGCATAGACGTCCCACATCTATTGCCGATGATACAGGCACTTATCAAATGAATGCGACTCTTAAATGCAAGTCTGCATAGGACACTCGATGCCCATTCTCGAGGTCCTCGACTTGAAACATTTCAGACCCAATCCTTGGCAGTTGATTTCATGACCGCATCGAATGTGCAGTCCTACTGTTGCACAATTATTAAAGTGGTCTGCAAGCTTTGTTGTGATGCTTAAAAGAAATGTAAACATATATAATAAGCACAACAAAGGAAATTCCAGTAGCGAATACTCATTTTATTTACTAAATAATATTACATGGAATCGAGTTATTTTCATAATGTCTTACAAGTATGTCAATCTAATTGTCTTTCAGGTCACTTATTTTAATAATCTCCCACTTGACCTAAAGCCAATCACTTATTGACCTCAAACTCATCTTATCCAGATGAGTATGGGTAATTTGCAACATCGGCTTGGTAAGTGGATCTGCTGTGTTTTCTGCTAAGTTGGCTCGGTCCATCCTGACGTCACCTCTGCTCACTATCGCTCTAAGCAGATGGTAGCATCTAAGAATTTGTTTGGAATGGTGATGAGATCTCGGTTCTATCGCCCTGTTGTTATCGCAGAAGATAACTACGAGCTCAGCAATGCTAGGCATCACACCATAACTCTTGGATGTAGTTTTTCATCCAAAGTACTTCCTTAGTTACTTCTGAAGCTGCTATATATTCAGCTTCAGTTGTGGAACCCATTGTGGTATTCTGCTTGGAACATTTCCAAGCAGCCACACCACCATTTAGCTTGAATACAAAACTTGATTGAAACTTAGCATCATTATCGTCCGACTGAAAGCTAGCATCGCCATAGCCTTGCAATATCAATTACCACCGTAAACCAAGAACATATCATTAGTCCTCTTCAGGTACTTAAGTATAGTCTTGACTGGGCTCCAGTTTACCTCCCCGGCGCATGGTTGATATCTGTTTGTCATGCTCAAAACATATGCGATATCGAGCCTGGTGCACTGGACAATATACAGAATGCTTCCTACAGCTAAAGCATAGGGGATGTTCGACATCCTTTTAAGTTCCTCATGATTCTTGGGGGACTGCTTCTCAGACATCTTAATCCCATGCCTCATTGGAAGGAATCCTCATTTTGAGTTCTCCATCTTGCATCTCTTCAAGACTTTCTCAATAAACGAGGATTAGTTCAATCCTAACATCCTTCTAGACTATCCCTATAGATCTTGATACTAAGGATGTAAAAGGCCTCACCTATATCCTTCATGAAAAATTGTGTGGATAACCATACTTTAATATCACCCAACATCTTGACATCATTCCCAATGAGCAAGATGTCGTTTACATAAGCACAAGATATGCAACCGTGCTCCCACTAATCTTCTTGTATACACAAGGATCGAATTCATTTTTCATTAAATCACAACCATGTATAACTCATCAAAACGCTTATTCTAGCTTCGGGAAGCTTGTTTGAGGCATAGATGGACCTTTGGAGATGATAGACCTTCTGTTCTTCTCCAACGGAAATGAAACCCTCGGCTGATCCCTGTAGATCTCTTCCTCAACAAAATCATTGAGAAAAGCCATTTTCTTCACGTGCATCCACCATATCTCATAGTCATACCATGTTGTTATGGCAAGCAGAATCCGAATGGACTTGCCCATGGCAACAAATAGGTTTCCTCAAAATCAACCCCAGGTCGTTGAGTGTATTATTTTGCCACGAGCCTAGCCTTAAAGGTTGTAACCTCACCGTTAGCTCCAAGCTTACCTTTGTAGACCCATTTGCATCCAAAATGTTTAACACCTTTTAGGTGGGTCTAGGGGGTCCAAACTTGTTTTGAACCCATCGAGTCCATTTTGGATCTCATGGCCTCAAGCCACTTATCCGAATCGATGTCTAACATCACTTCTCCGTATGTCTTTGGATCATTTTCGATTGAATAGTCAGTCCTAAGAATCTGTACCTATCAGGCGGTCGTGATTCCCTTGTCGACCTACGGAGGACTGGAACACTATCAGTGGGAACTATAGGTTTAAATGATGCTCCTTCATTCTGCTGACGTGCCTCACTTGTTTCCTCAAGGGGCAATTCATCGCGTCGGCTATCCGTAGGAAAACCTTTTTCCAAGAACATTGCGATTCTTGAGACAAAAACCTTTTGCTCAGACGGATCATAGAAGTAGTATCCTGTAGTTTCTTTTAGATATCCTACAAACCTGCACAAACTAGACCTTGAGTCTAGTTTATCTCCCACTAGCCTTTTGACGTATGCGGGACTACCCCACACTCTCAAGTACTTGTAGGATGCAGGCTTGCCATATCTCATATGGCGTATGGGGCTTCGTTTTGGATGGCGCCATGTTAAGTAATTTGGCCGCCGTTTCAAAGGCATGACCCCAGAAGGAAGGGGGCAATTTCATAAAACACATGATGGATCGAACCATGTCCAATAGGGTTCGATTCCTCCTTTCAGCCACGCCATTAAGTTGTGGTATTCCACGGGGAGTCCATTGAGAGAGAATTTCATTCTCTTTTTAGTAATCAATGAATTCACCACTAAAAAATACTCTGCCTTAGTCTGATCGAAGAGTTTTAATTTTATGGCCAGTTGATTCTCGACTTCATGTTTGTACTCCTTGAACCTTCCAAATTCCTCAGACTTGTACCTTATTAGGTAAACATAACCATACCGTGAGTGATCATTCGTGAAGGTTATGAAGTATGAGTATCCTCCTCTAGCCAGAGTATTTAATGGTCCACATACGTCAGCATGGATCAAATCTAAAAGACCGCTGACAAGCGCACTTTTCAACAAAAGCTTCTTGGTCATTTTCTCTTTCAGACAAGATATGCAGTTGGTAGGTTGTCCAAATCGTCTACCTCTAGACTTTTTGTGTTTACCAACTTTCTCATTCTATCTTTTGAGATATGGCCTAGCCTTGCATGTCATAACTGTGCGTTCTCATGATTATTCAATTTTCGTTTGTGTTGGACAGTCATAATCCAATTGGACTATTGGAGAATATAAAGACCATTGTGTAATGTACCAAGCATATAAGAGTTATTATCAATCATCAAATAAAAAATATTTTTATTGATCACAAATTTATAACCATCATTGTTTAAAACAAGAATAAAAATAATATTCTGGATCATGCTAGATACATAATAAAAATCTTTTAATTCTATTCGAATATGATCACTAATAACTAAGTTGAGAGATCCCACTACTTCCGCAGCAACGGCCTTCCCATCCCCTAGCCTTAGAATCATCTCGTCCTTACTTAATCTTCTACTTCTTTCCAGGACCTGTAAGTTATTGCAGATGTTAGATCCATAGCTAATATCTAATACCCAAGAAAAAAAATTAGTTATAATATTTACTTCAATAAAAAACATACCTGGGTTGGAGAGGAGTTGTGGGCACTCTCTTCCATTGCCCCTATCTTTGGCAATGCATGCAAACATCATTTGCCTTCGACCACTGAGAACTGCTAACCTTCCCTTTCCCTTTGCCCATTCCCACAGGAGCAGTAGGGGAGCTCGAAGCGCTAGTAGTGGTTGTTGCGACTTTTCCCTTGCCCTTCTTGTGCTTCCAGCGTCCGGCCCTCTTGCCTTTCGCTTTGGAGGTTGAAGCCTCTCCTACCAATAACACCAACGCAGACTTGTGGGTCCTCGCCTCGCATTGGATCAGCATATTAATTAACTCATGAATAAACTTCTAAAGTTTGTTCATATTGTAGTTAATAATAAACGGGTCGTAGGCCGGAGGAAGTGATTAAAGGATCACGTCAATGTACATGTCATTGTCAAACCTAGCTATGAGGTCTTCGAGCTTCTCCACTAGGGATAGCATCTGAACCTCATGAATTTATATAGATGATCCTTCAGCCATCTTTGTACAGATGATCCGTCAGGAGCGGCTTGTCCAAGATATAGCCTTGGTTCTCGAAATCTAAGACAATCCTCAAATTTTGCAGTCAGTCGTTATAGTTCATGCCATTGAATTTTCTAGTCTCCATAATCATGGTTAAAGGATTCTAAGACATTTTCTAGAAGATAGAAAATAAATAGAAATCAGGAAATGATTGTAATATTATGAATTAAGTTTAAAAATTTGGTCTTTAAGTCTTTAACTCTCCAACTATTTATATGAAAGCCCACCACTCTCAAGTGGGTTTCGAGAATAATGTTTTCTAGCGGGCTTGGGATCCACAAGCGAATTTTTCATGCCCCACTTTTACGATTCACATGGCAAAAGTCTCGTGGGAGGTATCCACTACCATTCTTATTCCATTAGATTCCCAAGATCTTTTACCTCACCTCTTCACATGATTTCGAGGACTCCAAGTGAATCATATTACTTGGTGTTAGGCCAGACCCAACAACCAAATCACATTTCATTTGTCGCCCCCCACGACTCGTGAGATAAGGAACGATGAACATGTTCCTTTGTTCACAACAATGGTGCAACTTTCCTCTATCCCAAATATGCCACGACTATTGAAACCAAACTTGAGTATTGGTAGCTTCCTCACCACATTTTTGTGGGTGGAAGGCTTCAACGGATCAAAATCATTTCGATCCAAGTCGTCATGGGCTTAATATTTAACTTGGTGCAACCTAGTGAGAGTTAATATTGAGTTTTAAACCGAGACCTCATCACATAATATCATTGCATGCATAAATATCAAATATTCAAAGCATTAAGTAAACGCATCGCATGAAATGTAACCTAACTTACCCCTATTGGATGATCACGAGCCCAACCTATGCGACCCACTGAGATCACACTGAGTCTAAGGACTGTCTAAGATGGTCCTATGCTATTATAATAGTGATTTATCCATCAACATAGAAATGGACCTCCAAACTCCTTCCTTCTTCACGGGCCTTTATCTCTAAGGGCTTGCTTTTACATAGAAATTGTATAACCTCACCAAAAAACCTATGCTACTCTAATTACAGTTAAAATAAAAAACTCCGATCAGAAGTTGGGGGGAGTACATAGTGGGAGGAGAGCAAACCTTATTATTCCAAGGCATAAAATGAGAGAGAGATGAGAAAAATAAATGACAAGGGCACACGGGCCCACTAAACAAAATTAAAAGACGTACATACAGTCTAGGGCTCAGTGATCATCCATCCACATTCAACTAGCACATAATAACAATTAATCATGCTAGATAAGAAAATGAACATCCTAAGAAAAACAACGTGATATCCAATATCATGACATACAATTATATGTAGAAAACAACAAGTTTAAAATTTACAATTTAAAAGAATGACAAAGTTTCATGCATCTAATACACACAAACCAACCAAATTAATTAAAGCAATTTAATTCTACAAAAAATCCAATTTTATACAAAATTAAATCAGCAAAATATCTTACAGAAAATGTGTAGAAATTAGAAATTTTAATTTTCTAAAAAAGAAACGGCAAAAAACGGCCCAGCCATCCGCCGTCAATGATAGCAGCATACCAGCACCGCACAGCTAGCCCTGCGCGTGCGCTGGCTCTCTACCACCATGCATGTGCAGCTGCACTACCTGCTCGCAGGATCTGCGCATCGTGCGCACACGCCCGTGCACGCGGTGGCAAAAATGCGAGTGGATCGGTCTGAGAACACACAAGTAGAAGTGGTAAATTAAAAATTCATAAATTAAAAACCGAATTTAATAAACCATGATTCGAAAAGTGTACCCTTGAAGTTCCTGGGCGTTCGATGTAGTTAATAATAAACGATAAAAACTAAACCGGGTTTTATAGTGAAATTAAAACAAGGAGTGCAAGAAACATAAATCAAGGATTACCTTTTTGTTTGATTTACTTCGAACCTTCTTTTGTTGATTTGTTCATGTGAGACTTCAATGTAGAAGTCCTCTAAAGACACGCCCACTCCACACTGGAATATGGAATCCCTTAATACCCTTTGGTAGAAGAGAATAAGGGAGAAAAACATACTAAGTGTTTTGAGAGAGGGGGTGGCTAAATTGGGGGTTCTAGCGGAGGTATAATTTTTTGTGCTGTGTAATCTTATTAGTTATTCTATCTAACTAATATATATATGTATGGATATACTAGAACGTATCTAGGTTCATTCCACAATCCATAAGGTAATATATATTTTCTATACCAAATAAATAGTGACTAACATAACACTTTCTAAAAGTGAGAATTGTTAGTCAATTATTTTCTTTCCTAGAATTGTCCAATGAGTTTTAATTAGGGGTGCCTTGGATGATTTTATTGAAATAAAATACATGGCCAGCTAATTTTAATTAAATTCAATTTAATTAAAATCCACTTAATTAAGCCCATTATATATTTAATTTAATTAAATATATGAGCCCACTAAGTCCAACTTATTAAATAATAAGGGCAAGTCTAATATAAATTAATTCTGCTAATTTATCCTTAGGCTCCTCCATCCAATAGATCTCTCTTGTTCGTAAGTAATCCAATTACTTATTGAATTAATTAACAATTAATTCATCGTCCCTTGTCGGTGATTTGTGTATGACTCTTTAGGTTCACCTTTCATCTAGATTTAGGTTAGTAACAAACATTATTATTAATTACATCTAATTTAATTAATAATTCTCGATCAACCCGTGATCAAGAAAGCCCATCAACATGGGTGGCTGTCTAGCAATGGTTTATGGCACTAGAGATAGGCGAATATCCATGTGAACTTCTATGCTCTCGAGTCCATACAGGTACAGTCCTTCCATCTATTGTTTCTTGGCCTTAGTCTAGGGCATGGAAATGGGTGTCGGCTCCCATCATGGATTAGCCATCTATGCTTAATATTTGAGATTGCATTACGCCAAATTGCACGACATAGGAACCTTCTTTTCTATTCGACCAATGACCGTGGTCATAGGTTTATAGAGCGTCAATGCATCTCCAAGTACATAAGAGATACCTCTGTCAGTACTGACAGGGGACAGATCCTCTTCTTAAAGCTTACTATCCTCGCTACATGCTTTGACTGCACTGGACAAGGCTTATGATGACCATGTCTAAAACACGATCACCTCTCACACAAATATAAGATGCAGTCATCGTATGCAAATGACTACCGTGATTCCTCAAGTCTGAGGACTACTCCCATGCTATCAGAGTCATGGATTCTAGTCATACTGGCCAAGCCTCCAAGGCTTCCATATGGCGATCCTCGTGAGTCAGTTCAGTCGATTCGACACCTAGTCAATCGACCCAGTAAGATTGCATAGACGTCCCACGTCTGTCACCGATGAAACACGACACTCATCAAATGAATGCGACTCTTAAATGCAAGTCTCCATATGATACTCGATGCCCATTCTCGAAATCCTCGACTTGGAACATTTCATACCCAACCCTTGGCAGTTGGTTCATGACCACCATGCAATGTTTAGTCTAATTGTTGCATAGTTGTTAAAGTGGTTTGTGGGATTTGTTGTGATGTTTAAAAGAAATGTGAACATTTATAATGAGACAAGTAGTGAATACTCATTTTGTTCACTAAATAATATTGCATGAAATCGAGTTATTGTCAGAACTGATTACAAGTATGGCAATCTAATTAGCTTTCAGGTCACATATTCTAACAATTTGATATTTCCCAAAACTAAATTACTAAAATTAATTTTTGAATGAGTTTTTCAAACATGAATTAATTTTTGCATTGGTTGCACTTGTATCCATATTTAAGTTGCATTATTTCAATTTCCTTAGGTTGGATATGTAACTAGTTTTATGGTATTGTTTATCATATATTAAGCATGAATAGTTGGAGTATTTAGATGCTACTTCTGTTAATTGGATTAGCATGGATGATCACAAAGTCCATTAGACTTTATGGATGGTTTTATTGTTATGTTGGCTTAGGGCCTGTGTGCCTCTTATTTTTCCTTATCTACTAAATTTTAGCCTAAATTGTAAAGGTTTGCTTTCTCCCTATTTATGTATACCCCTCAACTTCTGATTGGGATTTTCCTTTAAGTTGTAATAAGAGTAGAATAGGTGCAAAGGATTTACAATTTTTTGTTACATGACAATTGTAGAGACCAAACTCTGATGATGGAATCCCATGGAGGAGGTCATGGGCTTGGCCCACGGAGATTCATGGAGAAAAGGCTCGAAGATGGAGCCCGCGATGGAGATGAAGAAAATAAAGAGGTGTTACAAGGCCCATAACATGTTAATGGGTTAAAAAGCTTGTAATAGTGTAGGCCCATCCTAAGACTGTCCATAGATCCACTGAGGGCTCAGTGGTTCACATAGGTTTTTTTTTTCCTCAAAAAGCCGTCTGTGCCTAGACGGGTGGTTTGGTGGACCCCTACCTATTTATTACTCCAAAAAAATTATAGTGTGTACAATTGAAGAACAGTAAAACAAGGAGTACTTACTCCTTTTATATTCAGAATTCCTAATCTATTTGCAACATTAGTAATCAATACCAAAAACACGGTCTATCCTAGCCAAGAAAACAAAAAAGATCTTAACCTCTTGCCGTGCCCATCCCTCCTTTGCGTTTGTTGGACCTGCTGCTTAGTGCCCCCTGCCAATCTCTCCCCTTATACCCGACCAGAAGAAAATCCCAAAGCGTCACACAAGCTCATTACTGGCGAAGGTACGAAGTGCCAAGTCTGTCAAGTCGGACAATGGCTCATAGTACTCCCGTAATATCCTCCTGATACAAAACCAGAGTCAATTATAGGGAAGCGGCTTCCTTCGCAAAATGACCAACCGCTCCATTTTCTTCCCAAAAAATATATCAAACGTCTAATCCTAATACCTGCTGGAGCTGCACAATGCGCATGATCAAATGTTGCACCTCTCACATCCGAGACGCTCGAGACTGTAATAGTTGGAGAACTATAGTTGCGTCCACCTCAACCATTATGGGAGCCAAACCGTGTGTCAAGGCAAACTCCAAACCACGCGAGATAGCAGTTAGCTCTGAAAGCACACTAGTGGCTGTGCCAAAAGCAAATTGGTATGCAAGTCGCACCTGTCCAATTGCATCCCGAATAATACCTGCTGCTGGTGGCCCGGGGTTCCCGAGCATGGACCCATCCGAGTTAAATTTGATCCAAGCCGGAGAGAAGGTACTCCACCACACCACTTTGGGTGCTCGAGGTACCCTTGGTCTGAAACAGAAGCCCATAGCCAATGCCCGGTGCAAATCACCCTTCCACTGTGTGCTTGTCAAGATCCGTGCTGCATATAGTGTTCGAAGATGATGCTGAACCTCAAATATGATGTTGGTGGCAGTAAATTGTACCCTACGATATTTTGCAGCATGTCGTTGCGTTCATGTAAACCAGAGGATCAGAAATGGTACCAAAGTACAAATATGCAAATCCGAGTGAAACGGGGTGGAGTAATGCCAGAAGTGCACCATACGGAGAAGGTCCCCTGATTCACAAAGCCTAAGCCCAAAGATGTTAGTAAAGTGCTACCACACATCCCGCACTGTTGAACCTTCAACAAATAGATGCAGAATAGTGTTCTCTGTCTCGCAACATTGACATTTATATGGGAAACTAAAGCCCTTCTACTTCATGCGTGCATCCACTGGAATCCAGTCCTAGAATAGCCGCCACAAGAAAATGGACATCGTTGGCCACAAGGAACGGTGCCATATATTTGTAAAAAATTACTGCTGAGGAGAAGCCACTCGAATAGCTTCCCAGGTCGATGCCGTTGAAATAGTGGTTCACATGGGTTTTAGGTTTGTTATCATCCAATAGGGTCATGCTATGCTTTTATTTTTGCATGCGATGCGTTTTTAACTGTTCTAATATTTGGAATATTGAGCATGCAAATAATTAATGTGTGATGAGGTCTCAATCATAATAAAAAGTAATGAACTCTCACTTGGTTGGAGCAAGTTAAATATCAAACCATAATAAATGGAACTTAAGAAATAGTTGTTTTTCCATACCTTCCATCCACAATAATGTAGTGAGGAAGTTAATTTCACACACACGTAGTCTCATGAGTCGTGACACATATGGACTAAAATAAAGCTGCACTATTATTATTAATGAAGTGAATACGTTTCTATTTCCCTGTCACACGAGTTGTGTGGGGTGACAGGTTGCACTATGATTCGATTGATGGGTCAGATCTAACGTCAAGTAACGTGAATCATGTGAAAAAGGCAAGGCAAAATATATTGGGAATCTTGTTGGCAAAATATAAAACCTCATTTATATGAATTTTCTATCAATTTCTCGCTATTATATAAATTAATTAAACAACAATATGTAGAATTGCGTATTTAGTTAATAATTTCAATGGAATTGTATAAATTAGCTAATATTCAAATTTAATAAATTTAATAATCTAATTAACCGACAATATCACTTTTATATTTGATTTGATATTCACTCAACACTATTTTAAATAGCCAAACTCGTAAAATATTCCTGTTAAATTACATCATTCAATATAATCAATATTTAATAAATGAACTAATTAAATAATATAATTATATAAATTAATAAAAATTAAAATTACAATTTCATACCTTTGATTCGGTCGAGAGATAAATTACAATTTTTTACTTGTGTGTGTTGTATATTTGCATGTGTGTAACTGAAAAAGAAAGGAAAGAATGAGAGGTGCTATGGGGATTTTGCTTGTGGACATGAAGAATTTTGCTTGTGGACCTTAAAAGCCCACTAGGATTGTTTTTCAAAACCCCATTTTGAGAGTGATGGGTTTTCATAAAAATAGTGGAGAGTTAATGATTGAGTCCAAGTCCTTAACTTGAATTAAATATTATAGTCTTTTACTGGTTTTCTACTCTTACATTTATGTAATAATGTGTTGAATCCATTGACTATGATACTGGAAAATAATAAATTTAATGGAAAAAATTATAACGACTGGTTGCGTAGTTTGAGGATAGTCCTCGACTATGAGAACCAAGGGAATGTCATGGTTAAGATGCTTCCTCAGACACAGCCGTTGGGTCCATAGACGAGCATATCATGTTTGAAAGATAGCATGCAGACCACCGCAAATTTTGAAGCATCATACTGGTTTTCATGTCTAAAGACATACAAAAGCAATATGATAGGTTAGATGATATGGCCTCAATTATGCAATGCACGAAAGAGGTTTATGTGATTCCAAATAGGCATACGAGGTATGTCGCCACTAACGAGTTTTTTAGGACCAAATGACTAAAGGGTCCTTTGTGCAAGAGCATTGGTTTAAGATGCTATCCCTAGTGGAGAAGCTTGAGGACCTAAAAGCTAGGCTTGACAACGACACATACTTTGACGTGATTCTTCAGTCACTTCCTCCGTCCTTTGGTTCACTTATTGTCAACTTGAATATGAAGGGGATTGAGAAGTCCATCAAAGAGTTGATCAATATGTTGGTGCAATATGAGGTAACGACTAAGAAGTTTGTGCCGTTAGTATTGATAGGGGAAGCTTTCACCTCTAAAATGAAAGATAAGAGGGTCGGAAGCTAGAAGAGGAAGGAGGGTAAGGCGGAGGCGAAGACTATCGTTGCAGCAAAAGATGCTAAGAGCACTCCTATTACTCCATTGTGAATGGGTAAGAGAAAGAGGAAGAAGGTTACTCAACAGTAGCTGAGGGCGGATGATATCTACATCCCCTACTATGAGCAAAGGCATTAGAAGAAAAATTGTCCCAAACCCCCTCCTAAGCAAAGTATGTTTGTTATTGAAGTTAACATGGTTACTAATTCTGATTCATGGGTATTAGATACCATTTGTGGTGCTCACATCTGCAATGACTTGCAGTTGCTGGAAAGAAGCAGAAAGCTAAGAGAGGTGGTCCTTGGGCTTCGCAATGGCAAGGACGTCATAGCTGAAGTTGTAGGAACCTTCAACATAGTTGTTAGCGATTGTTATTTTGTACCTAGCACGATCAAAAACATCATTTCCATTTTGTTGTTAGAAATACTAGTTTTGAGTTTTTGATGAACAAAAATTGTTTTTATTTGATGAAAGATGGTTATTCTCATTTGTTGGGTAAATTAGATATGGTCTTTATATTCTACAAAGGCCGGATTGGATCATGATTGCTCAAAAGAAACATAAATTAGATAATCTTGAGAGTGCACAAATTTGGCATGCAAGGTTAGGTTACATCTCTCAAGATAGGATAAAGAGGTTGGTGGACTCAAAGAGTCTAGAAATAGACAATTTGGCAACCTAACAGCTTGTGATTCCTGTCTTAAAGGGAAGATGACTAGGAAGCTCTTTGTTGAACAAATTACGCTTGCCAATGGTTTAATGGATTTGATCCATATAGACGTCTGTGGGCCACTGAATACTCAGACTAGAGGAGGGTTCTCCTACTTCATAACAGTTATCAATGATCATTCATGGTATGATTATATTTACCTAATGAGGTACAAGTCTAAGGCCTTTGTAAGGTTCAAAGAATTCAGATTTGAAGTTGAAAACCAAACTGCTAGTAAAATTAAAACACTTCGATCAGACCGAGGTGGCGAGAATCTAAGTGGTCAGTTTCTGAATTATCTAAAAGAAAATAGTATACTCTCTCAATGGACACCTCCTGGGAAGCCTCAATTGAACGATTTGGTAGAAAGGAGAGTTAGACATTGTTGGACATGGTTCGATCCATGATGAGTTTTACTGAACTGCCCTTGTCCTTCTAGGGTTATGAGCTTGAGACGGTGGCTAGGTTATTAAATATAGTTCCATTTAAAGCAATAGCCCAGACACCATATCAAATATGGCAACTTGAGACTGTGGGATAGCCCTACAAATGGGAGACAAGCTAGACTAAAGGTCTAGTTTGTGCAAGTTCATCGATTATCCGAAAGTAACTGTAGGGTATTATTTTTATGGCTCCTCTAAGCAAAAGGTATTTGTCTCTAGGAATGCAGTGTTCTTGAAAATAGGTTTTCTAGTGGATACCCAACGCGATGAGTTGTTCCTTGAGGAATCAAGATACCTTAGTCGAATGCAGGGACTTCATCTGTGCCTACTGTTCCCATTAATAATGTTCCAGTCCTCCGCAGTCAGCTAGAGTACCACAACATCCTGAAAGGTATGGTTCTCTAGGTGTCACCGATCAGTTGGATAATGATACGAAGAATTACAAAGAATAGATCTCGGACATCAATTCGGGAAAGGGGCTTGAAGCTATAAAATCCGAAATGGACTCTATGAGCTCGAACCAAGTCTTAGTGGACCAACCTAGGGGTGTTATGCAAGCACTGGGAAAGTGCAAGAGGATGGGCCCGGGAACGCGCAAGCGGAAGCGGTAATATAAGAGTACGTAAATTAAAAATAAAATATAATAAAATCATAGTTCCAAGGGGTGTACCCTTTGAGTTCCCGGGTGTTCGATGTAGTTAATAATAAACGACAATAAAATTAAACGGGGCTATGGTTGAATGAAAAATGAGAGATATATAAATCATAAATTAAGAATTACCTTTTGATTTAGTTTGTTTCGAATCTCATTCGTTTGATCCGTTCACGCAAGGCTTCAACGTAGAAACCCTCTAAAGTTGAGTCAACATCGCATTGAAATTTGGGATCCTTGAATCCTCTTTGTTAGAAAAAAATTAGGGAGAAAAATACACACCAAGTCTGTACATTAGAGGGGGCGGCTGAAAGGTGGAGAGCGGGTGTAGGAAATTATTTTGTTTATTATGTATTCATTCATTAGTTATTCCAAATACTTATGAAATTAATTATGAAATTACTTATGAAATTAATTTCTAATTAATTCCTCATCCCTTCTCGGTGATTTGTATATAACTCTTCAGGTTTACCTTTCAACAAGACTTGGACTAGTATCAAACAGTATTATTAATTAAATCTAATTTAATTAATAATTCTCGATCAACCCTTGATCAAGAAAGCCCGTCACCATGGATGGCCATCTAAAAACGATCCATGATACTAGAGACTAGGCTAATATCCATGTGGAGTTTTAGACTCTCGAGTCCAATAGGGTACGGTCCTTCCATCTACCGTTCTCGACCTTAGTCTAGGGCATGAAATTGGGTGTCGACTCCCATCCTAGACTAGGTGTGTATGCTTAGTACTTGAGATCGTGTTACACCAAATTGCTCTACATATGAACCTCTTTTTTCCTATTCGATCAATGATTATGACCATAGTTTTATAAAGCGTCAACACATCTCCAAGTATATAAGAGATACCTCTATCACGTTTTGACAGGGGATGGATCCTCTTCTTGGAACTCACCATCCTCGCTACATACTCTAACTGCACTGGATAAGCCTGATGATGATCATTTTTGTGACACAGTCACCTCTCGGATAGACCCAAGATTCAATCACTTTATGCACGTGACTGCTGTGATTCCTCAAGTCTGAGGACTATTCTCGTACTATCGGAGCAGGAGATTCGAGTCATACCTATCAAGCCTCCAAGGCTTCCGTATGATGATCCCAATGAGTCAGTCCAGTCGAGACACCTAGCCAATTGATCCACTAAGATCGCATAGACGTCCCACATCTGTCGTCGACGAAATTCAACACTAATCAAATGAATGCGACTCTTAATGCAAGTCCCCATAGGACACTGGATGCCAGTTCTCAAGGTCCTCGACTTGAAACATTTTAGACCCAACCTTTGGTAGTTGATTTCAAGGCTGTCATCCAATGCGCAGTCCAACTATTGGACGGTTGTTAAAGTGGTCTGTGGGCATCTGTTGTAACGTCAAACAGTGCTTGATGTAATTTGGTAAGCACCATAGATACGTGTGCAAAAGACGAATACTTACCATATTCGTTGGAACCAAATTGCTTGAATAGTTCTCATGCCAATCTAGTTGGCTTTTGGTCACCTATTCCAACATGTTTAGGCCGTTGGGTGCAAGTACGTTTTTAAACATAAGATTGGTGCTGATGGGGAGGTGACAACCTTCAAGGCCATGCTTGTGGCAAAAGGATATACTCCGCAACCCAGGGTTGATTTGAGCAAAAGTTTTCGCTCGTAGCCATGGCTAAGTCCATGGATTTTTCTTGCCATAGCAATGGGTATGACTATGAAGTATGGCAGATAGATGTGAAAACAGCTTTCCTTAACGGTTTTTTTAAGGAAAAGATCTATATGGATCAGCCAGAGGGATTTACTGTAGTTGTGAAGAGCATAAGGTATTCCATCTCCAAAGATCATCTATGGTTTGAAACAAGCATCCCAAAGATGGAACATATAAGGATAACCAAAAGGTCCGGCATCTAATTGGCATCGATGACTAACAGATCCAGATACAGTACGAAAGGCATGATGATATTAAGTCGATAATGCTCCACGTGAAAGATACTTATACAGTATTAGACAGGCATATTAGATATGTTGTGACCAAGGCATTCTTCGGTGCTAGAATCATTGAACGGTCGTCTGTAAAAAAGCATGGAGTGGTGATCCTATCCCCTTGTGATGAAACTAAAAGACCTCCATGTTGATCTTAAAAAGAGGAGACGTAAATTGATGTGATCCTTCAGTCTCTTCCTCCCTCATTCTACCCATTTATCGTCAACTAAAACATAAATAGGCTTGACAAAAGTTTTCATGAGTTGATAAATATGTTGGTTCAATACAAGGTAATGGCTGTGAGATGGAGAACACATGAATGAAATATCAATCTTCTTCTTCTTCCTCATTGCTCTGTTTCTTCCGATTTCCCACCTCCTTTCTGGTTAATTCGTTAAATTTGATCTCAAACCATTACATTTGGCCTCAAAGCCACTCAATCGTTGAACCTAAAATCACATAAAGTCACAAAAAAGTGGCAGACGGAACTCGATTAAAGGAAATACAAGAAGCCCAAAAGAAAATCGACATACTATTCATGGATGAAAGGGCAAGGAGGCAAGCAAGTGAAGACGAAAAACATATTTTTTTGGAGTACGGGGCTAATCGTAGACCATATAACCACTCGCTCACCCTACGTCAAAGGCCCATACGTGCCCCATACCCATAAGTCACTCACTCCGCTTCTCCGAGGGTCCCCCTGTGGGGCGGGTACCAATCCGGTCCATGACTCGAACTCACTATTTTTCCTTTATGCGGAGATGGAAAGAAAGAAAAAATATTACCTATCGGTATAGTAAGTGAAACTGAAAGGAGAGCTAAAATAGCAAAGAAGCAAGGGACTGAGTGAGCAGCTAGAAAGCCAACAAGCAATGCCAAGGCCCATCGACGAGTAGGCCAGGAACGAGGTCACTCTACTAGCAATAAAAAGTTACGGTAGGTTCGAAGACGCGAGACCAAAAAGAAAGACAGGAGCGACAGCAGCGAAATCGATAGCAGCAGCCGAAGCTTGGTCTCGAATTGGTAGCAAAAAAATCGCCTTGGCCGAAAGCCTAGAAAGGAAAGAAGGTCAATGGTTTTGTGGACTTCTGAATAGCAAGTTGGACCAGGTTATGGAAGTGCAAGAAGGATTACATGTTTCTGTATTAAATGTAGAACATAGCCTAATAATGGTCCAACAGCAGCTGCAGAGTGTAGTGGAGCAATTGCAACACTATAATATGAACAAGTCCATTCTAGGAGAAGGGTTGACAGCATCCATTGAAAAGGGATCCTCATCACGAGCTGCAGTGCACAACTCATTCAGACAAGAAGCTAGCCATGTTCCTAGGCAGGAAACACAAACTTAAACAAATTCTGGAACTTACAGTGCACTAAACAAGTTGGAGTTCCCCTACTTTGATGGGGAAAATGCAAGAAGCTGGGTTCGAAGGTGCACTAGATACTTCCAGCTAATTCCTATCCCTGAAGACTAGAACGTAGCTATGGCTTCTATCTATATGCAGGGCAAGGCAGAACTTTGGTACCAGGGGTATGTTCAAAGGAAGGAGTTTCACACTCAAGATGAGCTAGTAGTGAGTGTGCTTGAAAGGTTTGAGGATTTGGACAGTGAAAGGGTAATGACAGAGTTCAATAAACTCCACCACGAGACCACTGTCAATGCCTACTTGGAAAGATTTGAAGAACTCAAGGATCAAATGCTCATTTTTAACAAGAACTTGGAAGAGGACTTCTTTGTGATGAAGTTCATCAGTGGGTTGAAGGAAGAGGTAAAATCATTTGTATCTACCTGTGGTCCTACTTCCTTAAATCAAGCAGTGATCCTAGCTAGAAAACAAGAGTACACTATAAATGCTATCTTGAAGAGGGCTCACCAAACTCATAAAATCCAGCACCTAAACTCCCTTTCAGGCCTCAAGCCAGAAATCCACCCCTAAGACCTTGTGTTCTTTGATGATATTCTTATCTATAGTAAGACATGGGAGAAGCATTTGAGCCACATCAGGGATGTTATGGAATTATTGAAAAGAAATCAGCTCTATGCTAAGAGAAGCAAGTGCTCCTTTGCTCAATTGAAAGTGGGGTACTTAGACCACATTATTTCACTAGAAGGTGTTGCTACAAACCCTCAAAAAATAGAGTGTATGGTTAATTGGCCTACCCCTACTAATGTCAAGGTACTTAAGGGATTCTTAGGTCTTACAAGATATTACAGGAAATTCATTAGAGGTTATGGGGTTATCAGTAAGCCCTTAACATCCTTACTGAAAAAAGATGCTTTCAAGTGGTGTGAGGAGGCAGAAATAGCCTTTAATCAACTAAAGGAGGTCATGATAACAACCCCTTTCCTAGCCATGCCAGACTTTTCACAGCCATTTACAATAGAGACTGATGAATGTGGCAATGGAATTGGAGCAGTTCTTATGCAACAACGCTAGCCCATAGCTTATCTCAGCAAAGCTCTAGCACCAAAGAACCTGGGAATGTCAATCTATGAGAAGGAGTTTCTAGCTCTATTGCTAGCTATCACCAAATGGAAGCATTATCTATAGGGAAGTCACTTTATCATTAAAATTGATCAAAAGAGCCTTAAGTATATATTGAACCAGAGGATTGATTCAGTGTTGCAGCAAAAGGGGGTGATAAAATTGCTTGGCCTCAGGTATGAAGTTCAGTATAAGAAAGGGAAGGATAATCATGTTGTTGATGCCTTTTAATGGAGCTTGCTTGGAAGCCATCACTACTCACATTCCCACCTGGATGCAAGAGGTGCAAGGCACCTATGAGGGAAACACCTTATTTCAAACCATCCTCCAAGCCAAGGTGATGGATCCTTCTTCTTGTTCTGATTACAATTATGAAGTTGGAATCCTAAGAAAAGGAAACAGAATCTATATTGGTAGCCATGGGGGAGTAAGGGAGAAGATCATCAAATCCTTACATGATGTTGCATTAGGAGGTCACTCTAGCATTAATGGGACTTATCAAAGGGTTAAGTCCCTTTTCTATTGCCCTACCATAAAGAGTGACATTGAGACATGGGTTAAAATGTGAAATATGTCAAAGAACCAAACATGAACACCTACCTTATCCAAGTTTGCTGTAGCCATTACCTATTCCAAAACATGCATGGTCTCTTGCATTTCCATGGACTTCATTGAAGGGCTTCCAAACTCTGAAGGTAAGGACTCTATCCTTGTGGTTGTTGATAGATTGACTAAGTATTCACACTTCCTAGCCATCAAACACCCCTATACAGCCACTACAATTGCCAAACTTTTCTTTGGTCACATCTATAAACTGCATGGCTTCGTGTAAGCATAGACACAAACAGAGATAGAGTATTCACAAGCAAGTTCTGGAAGGAGCTATTCACTTTATTAGGGATCTCCTTAGACATGTCCTCGACTTATCACCCTCAAAGTGATGGTCAAACTGAGAGGGTGATCAATGTATTATCTAAGGTGCATGTGTCATCAAAAGTCTAAGAAATGGGCTTAGTGGCTAACTCTTGCTAAGTTTTGGTTTAACACCAACTTCCATACTAGCCTAAGGGCAACACCATTTCAAGCGTTATATGGTTACCCTCCACAACAGTCGTCAATTGGACCTTATTTACAAAGCCACCACATTGGGTAAATGGGTTGATGCAAGAAAGAGTTAAAACAGTGCAGCTATTGAACGACAACCTCCATCAAGCTCAACAAAGAATGAAACACTACACTGATAAGAAAAGAACAGAAAGAGAGTTTGAGATGGGGGATGAGGTCTTCTTGAAGCTCCAACCCTATAGACAAACTTCTGTGTCTCTCAGGAAGAAGCTCAAGCTATCTGCTAAATACTATGTCCCCTACAAGGTGGTTGAACGGATTAGAAAGGTTGCTTATAGACTAGAACTTCCCCTGCGTTCAATAATACATCCAGTCTTCAATGTTTCCTTGTTAAAGAAAAAGATAAGGGCTAACTACTTTCCCTCGGTGAACCTGCCAGAACTTGAGGATGAGGTGTTCAAAAGTTACCCTACAGCAATCCTCGCGAGGCGTTTAATCCCTAGAAATAATGCTGGTGTTCCTCAGGTGTTTATCCAGTGGTCTCATTCGTCCCCAAATCAAGCTACCTGGGAGGATTATTATGAAGTTGCAGCCAAGTTCCCTGGTTTTGATCTTTGGGGGCAAGGATCTCCAAAAGGGAAGAGCAATGTCGCATTTGCAGCTGGAAATGCAACTTTGGGAGGAGACCGTTTGATCTAGAGTTTAAATGAGAGTCATGCAATTGAGGGCGGGATTAAATTGGGGAGAAAATGGAATTCCCTTGCATGATACGCTGTTGTTTGGAGGCTGATTAGGGCACATTGCAATTGGGAATTTTTTCGTCTAAAGGTTACGATCATGAGCGAACCAGGGGCTGCCACGTGGACGGCTGGGGAGCATGCCTGCCTAGAGAAGAAAACCAGCTGCTGCCTTTTGTGTCCTTGTGAAGAAGACAGGTGCCAATGACAGATGAGCAGGACAATCTGCCATTCTTTTTTTTCTGCAATTTCTTAAACATATTTCCATCTTTTAATTAAGAATTTTTGTCCCCATTATATGTAAATGCAATGGCCGTGAGATAGAGAACACATGAATGAAATATCAGTCTTCTTCTTCTTCCTCATTGCTATGTTTTTTCTAATTTCCCACCTCCTTTCTGGTTAATTCATTAAATTTGATCTCAAACCATTATAGAGGGTTCAATTAATTCTCGAAGTCCTCTACTGCCAGCAATTTCTCCTCAGAACTTTGATGAAGAAGACGGTATTGCAGACACATAGTCGTTGAGTATGTTATCGTGCTCTTGAGAAGAGGTTTTGGACGGGTTATGAAAAGGGATAAAAATAGGGAGAATGAGGGTTTTTAGTGTGAGTGAGAGAGAGAGAGACAGAGAAAGAGAGAGGGGAATGGGGAGAAGAGAGATTTTCGGACGTGAGTGTGTTTGAAGAGAGAGAGAGAGAGAGAGAGAGAGAGAGAGAGAGAGAAAGAGGTGGG
>NC_026149.1:9148041-9157588 GCF_000512975.1 Sesamum indicum | reverse complement strand
GGGGGGGGGGGGGGGAGAGAGAAAGAGGGAGAGAGAGGGGGAAGCTTGATTTGGAGAAATAATTTAAAAAATGTAAAAAAAAGTTATAGAATTGGAGTGAATTTCAATTTATTATAGACACCGCGCTGACAATTTTTTTTAAAAAAAATTAAATTTCATGATCGCGGTGACACTTTTGTAATTAAAAAAAAACAAAAAAAACTAAGAACCGCGATTTGAACCGTGGTTCTTACAGAAATTAAAAAAAAATGTGGTCAAAGTAGGAGAAATTCAAAGATTTGGATCTTGGTGAATCATTAACGAAAATGAGCAAACTTGATCTCGTTGGAATCTGGATGAGAGGATTCGAAAGGCGGTGGTCTCAGGCCGTGATTCATCCTGACGGCGGAGAAACAATGGCAAACAGCTTTAGTGCGAACGTCCATGGTGGAAAAGCTTCAAATTTTCAAATCTCAACAAATACATGATAAAATTGAACAAGACTGGTCCCGTTGGAATCGTCTGGTAAAGAGTGTTCGAACGGAGTTGGTCTAGACCGTGATTTGTTCTAACGGTAGAGAAATGACGACAAACAGCTTCAGCGAGAATGTTTTCGGCAAAAAAATCTTCAAATTTTCAGATCTCAATAAATACTTGATAAAATTGAGCAAGGCTAGTCTTGTTAGAACCTTTAGGTCGATGCGAGTCTAATGGTGGTGGTCCGCGATAGTGGGTCGCTCGGGTAGCAGCGAATCAACAGCGGGAAGGTGCGTTGGTCGTGTTAAAAGCACATTATCTACAGTTGATAAAATTTGAAATTATTTGAGGGAAAATGTTCGTCTCATCAAGGGGAGTCAAACGGTATGTGTGGCAGCTGACAACGTGCCGTGACGGTGCTGAAATTTTAGAGAGAAGGTGGCGGCAGTTTTGAGGGCGACACAGCAGTTTTTATTTTTTTAATTACAAAAGCATCATTGCGATTATAGATCACAATGACATGAAATTTAAATTTTTTTTTTAATTACAAAAGCATCACTGCGATTATAGATCACGATGATATGAAATTTAATTTTTTTTGAAAAAAAAAATTGTCAGCACCGTATTTTGAGAAAACGGTGTTGCTCACTTCTATAACAAATTAAAATTCACCTCAATTCTGTAATTTTTTTTATACTTTTTAAATTATTTATCCCTTAATCGTTCAACGTGCTCAAGGGTATTTTTGAAAGTTTATTATTTTGGTGTGATAACTGTCAAAATAAATTAACTTTTCAATTTTTATCCTGAATAAATTATTTAACTCGCAATACGTCAATCGAGAGTAAATATAAATTTTTATTCAATTGTTTGGTTAACATCAACAAATTCAATGAATTTTAATTAACGGATGAACTTATTTATTAGATAAAAGCAAACCCCAATGATACTAGATGTAATTTCTCAAATCACAAAGGATCTAGATGTAATTACAACATACCTCAAGGGAGAAGAGTATAATTATTTCTATTTTATTTTATCATTTTCTATCTTATTTTCACTCTTATTTATATAAAATAAATAAAAATTTAAATTATACACACCTCAAACGTGTTTCTACAACTAAACTATTAACTCCAAGAAATTGGGCTGGCATTGGATGGTGGTGTTCCGCGTGGGCCCTATTGTGCAACATATAGACTTTACCTGTTTTCCACTTTGAGGACTGATGGACGAGAATGTGTTTATTGTGTCCCTTTGGTTGTCGGCAAATTTTTGAAATTCCAACTTTAAAAAGATGATGAATTAAAATGAAGTGAAAAATAAAAATGAAGGACTAACAAAGAGATTTGAAATTTCTATGCTTCGTTTTCTTCCCAGCTAATGGACGATTTTATTTTTGTATTGTGAAATTGAAAAGTGGTACGTAAATGGTGATGTGTTTGGAAACGTCGTTGAATATGTTAACCGCGTCATATTATTATTATTTTTTTTTGAAGAAAATGATTGAAAAATGTAATATATATATTTTTTACATCCACGTAATAATTCTAGAAGAAATCTCAAATATATATTTTCGTTAAGAAAATGATTGGCATTTGTACATTTTTTATTTTTTTGTGAAAATAGTTTCAACTTGTGTTAATATTTTGCAATTCTAAGTGATAACATATGGTTTTCGAGTGATGCCCATAATCAAATAAATTTTGTGAGTTCAATCGTCTGAAATTAGTCGAATCATGTTAGTTAAGATGTAGTATACAAAAACAAAACAAACCCTAAAAAGCCCAATACCAAGATGATACGTGAAGTTTCCACAAAGAAAAACACTCGTCACCACGATATGCCTCTAAAATGGACTCATCAAACCACTGTTAGGACACACGGTGCCTAGAGTAAAAAGTTGGGGATCCCAACAAAATAGAAAACCTATTCCAATATAGGCTCGATTGACGCTAATCGAGTGAGTAATTACCTTTTTTTAAAAAAAATATTTTTTTTAGAATTTGACTTAGAGTTTACTCAGTTTTTATTTTTCACTTTTTTATTTATCATATGTTTATTTTCACCCACCACAAGAAAGAATTTCTTCATTGTCAGAGTGACTTAGATTTTTAAATATCATTGAATTGGCCGAATTTTGTATTTCTATTTTCCTCAAAAAAAATATTTTTGTTCTATCATTTGTACAATCAATTACTCAACATCAAATAGTGATTTTTAAAGTGAATATAACTTACTTAAATTGTTCAAAAAGTTACAATTTAATTTAGCTTTCTTAATACAGAATTTCATATAAGTGTGTATAAATTAAATAAATACGAAACAATCATACATAGATTGGTGAAAACGCAAAAAAAAAAAAAAAAACAAAAAAAAAGCTCTCAAAGTAACAAGTAAATAAATCCAAGTTTTGGAACTTAAATTTTTGAAAATTTGACAGCACATTTATTGAGATTAACACATTCATATTTGGCGATCCCTCCAACACAAAGAAATTCCCATCTAAATGGATGGATTAAAATAGAATTTTTCTCATTATTTTGTGGGTCATTCATTCAAGTTTGAGAGATATGAACATTTCTCAAACTTTTTCAATCAAAGTGGATTTCTCTCTTACTTGGTGTGTATGAAGCACACCATTTCTCTTCTATTTATAGTGGGATTGGTTAAGATTTTCAAGACACTTAAATAATGGGTTAAATTCATTTTGACTTCTTGTGATATATCAAAGTAGTAAAAATTCTTTTATGAAATTTTTAATATAAAAAATCACCCATATGTTATGAATAAATAATCACACCGCCCCCTGGTCAATTTGAACCTATTTTTTTAGAAACAATGACTAAAATACCCCTTCTAACAATCGGTCAAACTAGGCCTATTAATATATAACTATTTTAATTTATAATATATAATTATAATTTATAAAAAAAATTCAAAAGAATAATTATAACCCCCCATCCCCACGCGCCGAGAAATGGAGGGCGACGCGTTCGCCCAGCGGTGACGAAGACGCCGCTTCTATTTGTTTTTTTATATATAATTTATTTTTAATTAATTTAATTAAGATAATATTTTATTATATAAATAATTAAATAATTATTTTAAAAATAATATTTTAGTATTAATGAATATATAATATTATATATATTAAATGTGAGAGAAGGGCAAAAATATAAAAAATAAAAGTACTTTCATAGCAAAATCACAATCAAAGTGCGTGTGGCCCAATTTTCATACGGAGGGATTTTTCGAACTTTATTTTATATCATAAGGGGGTATTTGACTCTTTAATTTTCATAGGAGATTTTTTGAACATTCCTATTATCACAGAGGGTGGTCTCTAGATTTTTCTCCTTAAATAATTATTGAAGAGTTCCCAAAATAACTTTTTATCATCCATGCGTGTCTTTTAGACTCCCTCAATTAAGAAGGGATCCAACAACATTAACACTCCGCCACATAATTTATAGGGATAGTTACACTCCCATACCCATAAGGTTTGGTCTATATCTAGCATTTTTTAGATTTATTTTTGCCTAATAAGTAAGTCCCGTCGTTAGTCAAAATTTATCGAATTTGCTGATATTAACAAAAGAGTTAAATGAAAATTGATATTTATCCTCAGTTGACTGATTATTAAAACGCTTGACCTGCAATAAATCAATAAATAGTCAATAGAGGGTAAATATCAATTTTCATTCAAAATTTTTTATTAATATCAATAAAATTGATGAATTTTGACTAACGAGGAACTTATTTATTAGACGAATGCAAATCTCGAATGTGTTAAATTTAATTTACTAAACCATAGAAGGTCTACGTATAATTACCCCAAACCTCAGGAGAGAGGGATGTAATTATTTCTAATTTATAAGGGGCCGTTTACAAGGCCGGATAAAGGTGGATTGGATCTCTAATCTACCCTTATCCATAATTTATTACAAGAAATAGCAGATAACTAATAATTCATCAAACTCTGAATAAAACTTGATGATTTATTTAACTTTAAAGTGTATAATCTGATCCTGCTCCACGTTTTATCAAATCGAATAAGTATTAATTAAAATTATTAAACTTTTATATTCCATATTTTATGCAGGTGATCCATATCAACTATATATTTAACACAAAAATAAACGATCCCTTCTTCATACTGTTTTTTTCTAGTTCATATATTAATTCAAGTATGAAAAATTTTGACCCCTATTTTGCAAGCTGACGTTTATTGAGAAACCCTTAGTTGTGGGTAGTGAGTTGGGGGCTAGTTAATGGCTAAAAGGTTACATTGCGTAAGTTTTGAGAACCCCATCGCGAAGCATCGGATCCATCAATCCGCACTTTTCCCATTTCAAATCATAAACAATAAAGAGTGTACATAATATTATGTATACATATATGTAGACAGAGAGAGAAAAAGAGGGGTATAGCGAGCAATACGATAGATACATAAAACTTTTTTGGTTTTGCTGGGTTTTTGGTCTTTGTTGACCGGATAGGGTAGAGATTGATTTTGTTGTAAGAGAGGAGAATTATCTCATATTTATTGCAAATCTTTTGTTGATTAGAACAGAAAGGAGTAAAAAGAGGGAAAGGGAGGAGAGGATGGTGAAGATCACGGCATTGATGGTGC
The DNA here is from genome assembly GCF_000512975.1 of Sesamum indicum. Classification (NCBI taxonomy): domain Eukaryota; kingdom Viridiplantae; phylum Streptophyta; class Magnoliopsida; order Lamiales; family Pedaliaceae; genus Sesamum; species Sesamum indicum. Next base: position 9,152,496 of record NC_026149.1, on the reverse strand, counting down.
TGAAATGCACTCCGGAGGGTGCGGACCCGGTTATTTTGGCGAACGCGTCGGATCTAAGCAGTTTCGGGTTCTTTCAACGGCCCAGCGTTAAGGAGTTCATTGTTTTCGTGGGTCGGACCGTAGCTAAACGGACGCCGCCGGGCCAGCGGCAGTCGGTACAGCATGAAGGTCCGATCCGATGTGATTCTTCGAGTTTTCCTATTTTATTTGTTCTTTGGGTTGTGTTTTGTTTGGTTGAATTGGCGTTTCTGGATTTTGATTTCTGTGGGTTAGGGTTTTTCGATAATTATTTGTGGCTTTTCTTTTGTTCTGATTGTTGTTTGCTTTTGCTAATTTTTAATGGATCCTTTGGTTTGTTGGGATTTTTATTGTTGCAGATTTCAGTTGTTGGTGTTTTTGCTATCAATAAATTACTTGGGAATTTTGCTTTTCATGTTCTGGATTATTCTTTTTGCTCTTCAACTAGGCTATCTAGGCAGGAAGTTTTAGCTGTTTTTGATTTGATAATTCTTTTTGTCTCTATTAAATTGAAAGTTTTAGTGGAAATGATTTTTCTTTGTGATTGTTCTGTTTCCACTTGAACTGGGACCAGAAAGAAATCCTATCTGATTTGTTGCGTGTTGGTTTGCTAGGTCTGTTTGTTGTTTGATCGATTTGATATTCTTATTTATAATGTCTAAGGCAAGATTGTTTCGAACGACATTCTTCTCATCAAGATTGTTGAGGTGTAGTACTGTTGGTAGGATGGAAGGATCAATAGTATATGATGTTACATTTAGATAGGGGGATGAGCAACCATTACTCTAGTTGACCAAGAGGAAAGTTGAGGATTACTCAAGGCTCTCTGCTTGTGGCGGTTTTGTGCTGATTTATATTTGGAATTTGGTGTTTTTTGGTTCTGGGAGCAGACACGAAGTTTTACCCTATAACTGTTTAAGTTCATCTATGGTGATTATATTGTCAGATTTAGACAATTTGAGTTACATGAGTAGTGAAATGATGCAGAGTGTTTTCTGGGAACACTTTATTTTGTGTTCCAGTTGTATCGAATAGTTCTGTAAGGTTATTCAATTAATGAGCCAAATTGACATTGTTGTATCATTTGGGAACAGAATACAAGGTTCACTCGTACAACCAAAATGGCTTGTGTGCATTGGGTTTTATGGATGATCACTATCCTGTCCGAAGTGCATTTTCATTGCTCAACCAGGTATGTGGGCTCTATTTGTGTCATAGTATAGTGAGAATTTGTTGTATTTTCACGGTAGGGAAGTTTTCTTTTTAACTGATTGCGACAAACTTTGATTGCTTTGAAGGTCTTGGAGGAATATCAAAAGAATTTTGGTGATTCGTGGAAAACCATCCAAGCTGACAGTTCTCAACAGTGGCCCTATCTAAGTGAGGCACTTACCAAATTTCAGGTATTTAAGTCCCTTTCCATTTGGTTAGGAAAATGGAAGCATGCATGATTGTTGATGAGAATGGTTTGTGGTGCTTTCCCTAGGTAGGCACTCTGTTCTCTCTTGCCATTTATATATATCATAGTTTCTCAACTTCTTATCTTCGGACATTTTAGGACCCTGCTGAGGCTGACAAGCTGTTGAAAATTCAGCGGGAATTGGATGAAACTAAAATTATTCTTGTAAGTACTCTTCTCCAAGTTTGTGGAAAAGCCTTCGACACCCATAGAGCTGTTGCTCATCTTGTTGAACAATTTGCCCGTGCCTGTTAGCTAATGTCTTGTAATTGGCATTCAAAATCAAGTGTTTCTTTTATGAACTATCTGGTTTGGTAAAATATACTGTATATTTTTTAGTTCAAGGAAAGATTAAAAAGTGAAAGTCATAGAAGAGAAATGGAGGACTATAATCTTTTTGAAGTTTGTCCTTTGTGCTACTTTGCTGGTTCTCCCAGCTTATGGAGGTTTCAGGTTATTTCTTATTTATGATTTCATCAGTTTGGTGCAAGGTTGTAAATGTTGTAGGAATAATCATTAAGAAGTTGACATTTCATTTGAGCAGAAGATGATCAGATTATCCTAGTTATAATGCTTGTTCTGGGCATGACAAATGGCTGAATATGTATATTTTCGGCTTGTCAATCACTGACCACTCACAGTTCAACTCTTTGTAAATAAGTTATCGTCTCAGTGAGTCGCTAAGGATTCGTATGAATCTGCATTTCTCTTCAATCATTTTGTGTCATTGATTACAAGTAGAGCCTAGTGGGACCTACTCCTCAAATCAGAAGTATCGATTCTGGCATCAAATAATCACTCACTTAGTCATGGAAAATCTGCGGCCGGAAGGATCCAGGAAGAGACAAAATAATGCAGATATTCTGCATTACATACATATCGATGTATCTCGAGAGGGTTTGCTACAAACTGATGAAGCATGTATTTAGAACCTGGTTGATGGAATAAAGGGATTTCATGGAAATTAAGAACTGGCAGAACTGTGTCAATGCATGTCCTGCAGCTTGAATATTGGTAAGCAGGAAAAACAAGTGTTGGGTTCTATAAAAAAGTAGCTAAACTGCCTCCTGCAGGATAGGCTTTTTTAAATATCTCTAAGTTGTTCAATGGAAATTTGCTAGGAAAAAATAAGCACAGGTTCCCCACTTTATCTTCCAAGATACCACTTTTTGTCAATCAAGTATCTTGATCGCATATTCCCCATTTTATGTGCTATATATAAGTATTTACGAGTATGGAAGACCATATGTGTCAAAGACATTGTAGCTGCTGGGTTGAAATGAATATGGTTGTTTGTGGCTGTGCTTTTTTGCCCCGTTTATATTTGTATAGTGCAGATTTGTTTATGATAAGAGTTGGAGTTCCTAAATATTCAGCCCCTTGGATGTTTTCAGAAGCTTAAGTTAGAAGGTTCCAAATGGTGATGCCCAAGTAGATATATCTTCTGGGATGTCTACTAGCTGATGCAAATTGTATCAGCAACGCCAAGTAGTTACCTAAATCACTATATGTATAAATAAGCTAACAAGTATGTGCTTATGATTTACAGATGCGAAAGAACTGTTTGATTTAAGCAGTGTGCCTAATTGATGCATCAATTCTCACTTGCTTTGTTTCTATTCCTTTTTAACATGTTAGCCATTATATAATATACATTCGGCCTTTATCTCAGCACAAGACCATCGACAGTGTCCTAGCACGAGGTGAGAAGCTGGACAGTTTGGTTGAGAAGAGTTCAGATCTAAGCGCTGCTTCTCAGGTTTGTTCCGTTCTGATTTTATGTGATGTATTTTGAGTGTATCTGCAGAGAAAGCCCATCTGGTTTTTGTGATCAAGATTCACAGACTATAGTTGGCACAGATTTGTTTCAGCTTTGGAGTTTGGATTTCTGGAGCCCTTGAACTTTTTTTAATGATTTGCTAATGAAAATTTTTAGTTCATGGTGTCATAATAGAAATCAGTTGAATTTTATGTCATCTAGGTGCTAGTTGCTAGCTGCTGCTGAGTCTAATTGCGTAAAATTTGTTATTGTGTCTTGGCTCTCGTTCCACTTGGGATACCTCTCTTTTGGTTTTATTTTCTAAGAATTGGAAAGAAATGCTTTATTCCGTACTCATCTTGCAGCCACTCTTCTTGGCAAAACACTAATTTGTTTCTGTTATAAACATTACGCACGCTTGGTAAAATTGGGAACATTGCTAGCACCTGTGCTTCTAGGTTTTTCAGATTTGTCTTTATTTTGAATGGGGAAAATTTTGTGAGTCAAGCTTGAGCTGAAATAGGCTTGATCTCGAGCTAAAGCTTAGTAGGTGGCTTCCCAAGCTTGGGCCTAGAGCTTGTCAGGCTTGACCTTAATCTAGAAAAATCTAATTCATGATTGAGCTGAAAGTGTGAATATTTAGGATCTCAAGCCGAGACAGATTAAGAGTGGCCAACCTAGTTGGAAGTTTGAGTTGTTTGAGTGTGGATGTTGAATGATATTGTTTTAATAACATACAATCTAGAATTTGTTCTCCAAATAAATGCTACTTGTACTTTTGTTCATGACATGCTTAAATTAATTATTCAGAGGTCTTCTGCTACAATTATAGAACAAGACTATTACTTTGATCTGCACTCGAGCTTCCAAACTCAATCTATTGTTCTGACATTACAACTTTCTTGAATTCTGAAACAGATGTTTTACAAGCAGGCGAAGAAAACGAATCAATGTTGTACAATCCTGTAAATGCTTCAGAAGGAGTATTTTGTCTTATAAATATGGCTCAGTTGCCCTATTGTTAAATGCGAAATTTGAAAGAGCTCTGTTTATATCACCACTTATATAATGTTGTGAGGCTGAAATCTTTGGTGCTTCTCTTGTATCCCCCCTTGTTCACCTTGAGAAAAGGTAATTGTGTTGGCAAATTGTTCCTGATTATGTTATAATGTGATTTCAGTGTTCGTTAGCAAGAGCTTTTAATTAGCTTACATGTCCC
>NC_026149.1:9145143-9148031 GCF_000512975.1 Sesamum indicum | reverse complement strand
TTGAATTGAGTTACATCTTACTTTCAACTGTTTGTAATCTGCTCAAGTAGCTTCTTTGTTTGGCTTTTTTTTCCTGCACGTCGAAACATTCCTAAACCGCGCTTGTTATTCTTTTAACGCTTTTACTTGCAACCTGAACCTATCATTATCTTGTGCTGAGATGCATTATTTTCCTTGGGCTATTTGTTCTGTTTTTTCCTTTAAAATGTGTATCGCGTTTCCCTGCGACCAACGCCTTGTCTGTATGTTTTTTCCCTTAAAAATGTGTATAGTGTTTTGTGTACTTGTAGAAACAAATGAACTAATTTCCTGACAATTAGGTTCTCGGTTTAGTTCCAGTCCTACCAACCAACCAAACGGGGGTTTTCAGTGTTCTCTCTTCATATGTAAACTTACTTAAAGAAGGAGTTCAGGCTGAGTTTATAATCTCTTTAAAATATCGTATAAGATGTTTGGCAGCTTAAAAGATGTTTTTTGAATTTTTTAATTTTTTTTATAAAATCGAGAAGTAAGATAGATATTAGGAGTTTGTAAGATTTTTTAAATAAAGTTGATAATTTATTTTTAAGATTTTAACACATTTTTTCATCTATATTATAAAGTTGTTACTAGCATTTTATAATTGTAATGAACTTACTTTTAATTAAGGTTTAACAGATGCTATCAGCTATAAGATGTGTGAAGCACCCTTTTATCGAGCAGTGGATGGGAACTGGAAAAACATAAAATTTTCTCTACCGTGGTAGAAGTTTAACCTAATACATTAATTTGGATGGTGGTTTGTTTTTATTTTTATTTTGTAGATATAGGTTATCTTCATGAATGGATTCATATTTTGGAACGTGCAAAGAGGAAATACGACGTTCAATCCATCTAGACTACTTGTAATATTCTAAAGAGAGAATATTTGTTAAGCATGTGTTTCGACATAATTTTTCAACTTCTTATTATTTTTTAGATAAACTAGAACGATCTTTCTTAAAAATTTGGTATAATTATGAATATTCACTATTTGTTTGGAAAATTATTAATGTTCTTTTGATTTTCACTGTCCTTTAACAATTAGCTCAATTTGTTAGGTTTTTATTTAGTTTTTTTAGTAAAATTGATCAAAATGTCTTTGTTGGTTAAGAATTATATTATTTATTTTTTTAATTTTTTTATGGATTAAGTTGATAATTTTTTTATAATCTTAAATTTTTTTCATCATCTCGTTTGATTTTTATACATTTTAAATCTTTTTAACAAAAAATACAGTAAATGCAATGTTGACAATTTTATACGACTATTTAAAAATTACATAATTCATTAAATATTAGGAGGTAGTTGTAATATTTTAAACAATGACGGCATATTTATGATTATATCAAACATCAGGAAAATTTCTTGTAGTTTATTTTTATTTTTTAAATAAAAAAAGTCCCTGAGGAGATTTTATGTCTGGAAATCTTTTAACAGCTTGATATATACGTGTGGTGTGTGTTGGATGGAGTGGATGACGGGACAATGTTTGCAATAAAAATTCATATGATACTTCTGCATTACTATTACCTATACTTATATCTTTCAATCATTAATTTAAATAAATAACAATATATATATATATATATATTCTTCGTATTATATTGATGTTATGAAATGACACTTACAAAAACAGTTGTTATAAATTAATAATAAGTATACTTAATTATTCTTAAACGATACGTTTATTTGGCATTATTGACAATTGAGTGCTATTTTTATTTCAACTTTCTTTTTGAAACAAACAGTGTAGTTTGTATGGATGCTAACGGAAAATGTTACAACTTGAAATGTTATTTTCTCTTTATTTTTTATTTTTATGTGATTATGTTAATATTTCATGATAATTGATTTTATTTCATGACATGAGAAGAAATAAAGAATTATAAGTATATTTGGAAAGTACAAATAATACTTGTGGCGGTGTGAATCGGTAAATAATTTTAAAAAAGTGATTAATTACATGACAAGTATATTATATTTGTTTTGTGATTCGTTTGATTTAGTCAAATTTAATTTGGATAAAAAATTTCCCATTTCATCTGATTCCCTTTGAATTCACCTTTTCCACTTCCCATAAATGTTCAAACTCGGACTTTGATATATCTTTACAATTATAAAACAAAACTATGTTGTTGTACTTTTAAATATTCAAATATACCTTTTAGTTCATCCCTTCTATTTCATAAAATTTGGTCATAATAATTGATGTATTTTAGATTTTTGGCAATACCACAAAGGTAGAAAAACGTTCAATGAAAATTCTAAGATCAATAAGGATTAACCCTGCAAAATAAAAATTAGCACTATGATGCTTAATCAGTGACAATTTTATCAAAAAAAAAATAAAGAGAACTTGAATTAAAATCTGAACAATGGTGTAGAATGGTGATAAGATATTCGTGTGGAGTGCAAAATACATGTTTAAAACAACTTAAAAATCGAGAGAGATATAAGAGAATAAGTGAGAGTTTGAAGTTGAGAATTGATGTTACCAAATAACTGCACAAAGTCTCTATTTATAAGCGTGTATAGAACATGATACTGGAGTTTGTTATAGATAGTTCTATATGAAAGCTCTTTGAATTAGCTAACACACTGAAAAATTCGTGTAAGATTTGCACTTAATTTGATTGAGATATACCACGTTAACTAAATCTTGCTAGGTTTGTCGAGATTTTCGAGAATCTATTACTCGTTGACATCCATCTCATTTGCTATCATTTCGCTTGGAGTCACCTGGAGATCTTATAGTATGACATGACTTAATGATTGACAAGTTATATGACGTGTTCGTCTAGCTATATAATGATGTGTTAGGATGGAATGAACTTGTTTCTTGGGTCTGTCAGTTAAATAAAGTAGAA
>NC_026149.1:9131687-9145133 GCF_000512975.1 Sesamum indicum | reverse complement strand
GATGGGCCTTGCTTGTGGGCTCCATCCACGAAAGATTTAGGGGGAATCAATAAGAATTCTAGTTTTTTTTTTTTAATGAATTTACTTAAATGCCTCTTAAATTTTCTCAACTTTTAGCACTTTTATATTTTTGAAGCCACTATCCCAGAATTGATAATCAATTTATCAATAAGAATATCAATTATTTATAATTTTTAAACATTTTTTAAAACACAATTGATAATCAATTTATCAATAAGAATATCAATTATTTATAATTTTTAAACATTTTTACAAACACAAAATATATCGTATACCGCTAGCATATATATATATCTTGTCTTTAGATATATTATGATCCATATTTTATATAATATATTAAGTAAACTATGACATCATAATTCAAAAAAAGACAATTTAATTAGTTCACTGCACAAAAATGGATACAACTCTAACTAAAATTACCAGATTGAGTCAACTATTAAACGGCTTTTAAAATCAACATAGTATTGATAATGTTTTAAATAATAATGAGGTATTTGTAAGTATGACAAATTTCAACTGAGTTCATACAGTTTACCTTAATCTATAATACCACGTGACGACTATAATTACAACAAAAAAACTAGAGTCCAACTCAGGATAGTTTGTTAAATTTACCCTAATCTATAATACCACATAAACGACTATAATTATATAAAAAAAAAACTACAGTCGACAAGCAATCCAAATTGTCATACTATTGTCACAGTTGCCTTTGCAAACTTTAAGAACAAGAAAACTCAAATCTTTAGACAATTGAACGTGTGAATAATCTTCATGAGTCCCTTAATTCTTGAAAATAACACTGATTTTTATTTTGTTTTTGGCCCATCCTGAGATGCGCAAAACACAACCGATGTTTGGGTTGTTCAAAACACACCTTGACTAGGCGTGCTTTAGTTCATTTTTGGCCCGTCTTCGTTTTCTTTTTGGTTTTTTTGCAGTTACTCATAAATCTTAAATCAGCTCCCATCGCCACCCCTTCCGCCTAGAAAAACCCCTTCTAGCAGACGCACGACTCCGCCAGCCGCATTGATGCCGCCCATGTGTTTGGTTTGACGAGTCAGGGCCGCCATCGCCTGCAGCTGCCGTCCGCATGTCAAGAACGCACCACTGTCCGCCGCTCAAGAAAGCACAGCTGTTCTTATGTGAAAGAAATAGCAAGAAAGAAAGCAAAAAGATGCTAAGAGAGCAGAATCCAATTACTTTTGGAGAATCTTCTTTGCATCTTTGTGTTCCACAGAAAATCCAATTACTCTTGGACAATCTTCTTTACATCCTTGTGTTCGCATACGGGCAGCATGACAAATGCAAGAGTTGGTTGTACTGATTGGTTTGTAGGTTTGTGTTGCTGGAATGGAGACTGTCAAAGATTTAGGCTTTTCTGACTGAAGATTGAGAAGTTATTTTTAATAGTAGAAACTGAACTCTGGTGTCATTTCAATGATTTTTTTCTTGATGAATTCTTGTTTGCTTTTCTGGCTTTGGATGGATACGAGTTTTGTTATATGGGAAAAAACTGTATTGTTTTAGCTATTAGTTGATAAATACTCTAAATTTTTATAGTTAAATGAAATATTTTACAATTTTTTAAGATACTTTATAAAATAACATTTATCTAAATTAATTCAAATAGTATAATTGAAATAATCTATTTAAATTTATCCAAATAAAACATCCAAAAAAAATTCTTAATCCGCTACGAATATGCCTAAAGTTATTTATTAAATATATGATTACTATATAAGGAAAAAAAATCTGTACATAATTGTTCAAATAAATATAATTACAATAATATAATACAATTTGATTTACCTACAAACAAAACAATGTATATACATATATATATACAAATATAAATACATATATGATGCGTGTGATTTTAGTACGGATCCAAATTCTTGGATCTTAATGTTGGATTTGGCTAATTGAGGGAAAGCACTTGAGACAGAGGACCTGCAAAACAAAACGTTAGCACTCCTATATTTAAGTTAATTTCGGATTTAGGAATGGATGAATATAAAAATAAATTATGATACAAGTGAGAATTCCGTATGTAAGAGCACAAAATGAGAATAGTAGAGTAGCAACAAAAGGAATTCTCGAGTCTGGAAGAAATGCTTGTCGAGGGGTACCTCCCCGATTTATAGAGGAGGAGTTCCCAGGAGTCCTGCTGAGGGGAATCCGCATGGCCAACAAGAAAGGCGGGATTCGTGGATAAGGTTCCTCCTTATCCGTTTCTTAAGCTTCCGGATGAAGGGGGACTCCTTCGTGTAGACTCCTACCTGGTGAGGAGTTCAACTTCTTGAGGGCCTTCCTTCCTCCAAGCTAGCTCGAAAGGCCTCCAGACTGGGTTTCCTCCTTAGGCCATATTTGACAAAGTAGGTTCCCCTCCTTGACTGGACTTTGGTGTGGAGGATGCCCTATTGGGCTGGGCCTAGTGGGCCTCCCCTTTAGGCTGAATCAAATGGTAGGATGTCCCCTTCTTGGGTCAAGCATGGCGACTTGGGCGAACCGACTCTCTCTTAGGCTGGCGGGCCTATATCTGGGCCTAGCAGTTTTCTTGGATTCATCTCTTTTGGGCCATATCCATCATTCAGTCCTCCCCACTCTAAGTAAGAAGGATGCCCCCTTAATCCTTAGAGTAGGAGATCTTGCTTCATCGGAAGGGAAGACCCATTTTTATTCGTGAGGGAGGAGGGTATCCCCTCATTCTTTCAGGGGAAAGCTTTGGTATCTTTGGGAAGGGAGGACTTTCCTGTCTTAGTCGGGTGTCTATCCATCTGACCATCTGCTGTGGTTTTGTTTCCTTGGGAGATGAGGTACCAGTTTTTGACAGGTTGATCTGACGGTTGTAATGATGGAGAGGAGGGCGCGTTCTTCAGATAACTGTAACTCGAACGTCTGTCAGCCTATTCTCCACGCGCTTGGTAATTGCCCTTTAGTAAGGCGGTTATAAAAAATATGAGTTAAAACCCTTTTCCTCAGCAACCTCTCGAGTCCCTCTTCTTCTCCCTAAAAAAGGTTCTCCTTCTGAGCATCAGGGCCTCCGTCCAGCCTTGGTTCAGCCTTCATTTTTTCTCTATAAGTATTTCTTTTTCTTCTTTAGAGTTTCTTCGTTCTTTCTAAAAAATGTCTTCCTCTAGTGAGTCTATGCGTTTTCTTAGGGAGACCTTCTTGTGCGATGATCCCTTAGAGGCCACCTCTAAGAGGGCAAACACTGTCCCACCCTATTTCGAGAGGAGTCTGAGGAGGAGCTTAAGGCAGGCCATCGTTGGTGCTTGTCGCTTGATTGATGAGGATACTGATGAGGAGGAAGAGGAGAGGAAAAATGAGAGGGTGAGGCCTCCGTCAGAAGAGGCCGAGACATCGCAATCCTCTTCGGCGGATAGATCTTCTGGGTATTCCCCAAGGGAAGGTCCTCCATTAGAGCAGGAGGAAGACGAGAGGGTTCCTCAGTCGCCTTCGGATATGAAGCCTTCCATCTTACGGACCTCCTAAATAAATCAACTCCTCTAAGAGTGTCGTGTCCCACCTGAGTTTATTGTGTATACACCATCCTCTATGAGTTGTCCATTTTTTCTGCCCCTAACTGTTATGCTTTTTCGCTGCCCAGTTGAGGTTAGATCTTCCTTCCCCATCCCTTTATTTTAGTCTAAGGTTGCTCATATTTTTCAAGTTCCCTTGAATCAGCTAGTTTCGAGTTCTTTTAAAATTTTGGCTGGATTCTTTATGGTTCTCCGTTTTCATGGTTACCCAGTGACTGCTCATGTGTTTGCCTCGTGTTATCGCCTTAAGAAGGCTGAGAAGGGGTTCTTATGCTTTGTCCCCCACCCTGGAGTATCCTTCTTCCACCTCCCTCATGTTCCCAAACATTGAAAAGTTAGTTATTTCTTTGTCCTTCCTCCCCATACTTGGTCTTTCCCAAGGCAATGGATCTTTGAGGCCCTTCATTCCGCACATGCGGGATCAAGGATGGTGGCCTTTTCCTCCATGCTAGAAGAGCTGAATGCATCCTCTGTGATTGCCGGTCTTCGATATATGAGAGGTTACTAGGGCATTTCGGGCTAGTTCCCATGACAGAGCCCTTGGGGAATTCCTTGGGTATTTTTTAGTTTTTGCCTGTTGTTGCTCCCGATTTGTTGTTTTCATGGAGTATTGATTCTTATATTGTGGTTTTGTGCAGGAAACATCATATTTTGCAAGCTGATGAGAGATCATGTGATGGAGGGTCGCTCTGGAGGGACCCCTACTCCCAAGTCTTCTAAGGGGGGCCCCGCCTCCAGTGACTCAAAAGGTAAACTCCCCTCTTCCTCTTCTTCCTCCTCTCCCCTGGTCCCATGGCGAGAAACTCCTTAAAAAACCTCGTAGCGGCTCTGTGGGGACACTTCCTTCTCGCACCTCTTTTATGCCACCGCCTGTTCCTCCTTCCAAGGAGGAAGTGGACATCCCCCTGGTCTTCTCATGCACCCTCTGCCTGTCTCCATAGTCGCCACCTGCTGGAACAAGACAAGGGAAATGCGACTCTAGTGGCAGACTTGAGGAGGGGGACCTTGTCATCAGGGGATAAGTAGCTGTTCTCACCTCTTTCTAGGAAAGAGCTAGAGGGAGTGGGGGCCCTCTACCTCTTCAAGGTATCTTCTTACCTATATCTTTCATCATTTTCCTATATACTCCTTTATGATGATTTGTGTTTTTCGTAAGCAGCCTCAATCTATGAAGAACTCTTCTCCAGACTTCAAGGAACCCCTTCTATTCCTTCTAGTGACGCCCAGAAGCGCAAACTAGAGGATAGGTTGGAGCGTTTGGGGAATGCAAATGCTAAGTTGAGGGAGACTAAGAAGGAGGTAGCTGGGCATTGTCAACAATTGGAGAGGGAAGTAAGGCAGCTAAGGAAGGAGGTGGCTAGCCACGAAGGTGCCCTGAACAAAGCAGTGGAAAAGGCGGTGATGGACTTCCCCCATCCTGAAGAGGGCAAAAATTTCTTGAAGGATTATTGAGAGAGTCGCTTGAAAGAGTTCAAGGAGTCTTTGGATTATTAGTAGGAGGCGGCTAAAATAGCAGGGCCCTTCTTCGAGTACGGCTTCTTGGTCTGCAAGGAGCAGTTTCAAGCTTAAGGGTACTCCCTATAGGAGAGGCACCCTCCTTCCTTGATCTTGCCACCTCTTATACAATGCACCTGATCCCTTTGTCGAACCCTCTGTCCAAGGAGAAGGATCCCTCCCCCCAGACTTAGGTTAGTCTCCTCCTTCTTCTTCAGCTTGTATCTCTTTCTGTCTTAATAGTGATCTTTTGTGATATCTCATAGAAGGAGATTGGACAATTTATTGGGGGAGGCTGAGGCAGAGGTAAGGAGTCCCCCCTATGAAGCCGCAATTGATACCACAATGGGGGATCTCTAGGAAGAAGGTGCCTCCAAAGGGAAGGAGAAAGGACTCCTCAAGCTGGTGATACAGCTCCTCCTATTGCCCCCTCGCCTGCTGTCGATACCCCTCTAGAGAAAGAAGTGGAAGACCCCGCCCGTGGGGAGAAAATTTGATGTAACTTGATTGTTGGTCTAGACGAAAAAATAATTTTATTTCCTTGCTTTACTTGCTATCCCCCATGCGAAATGGGAATGAAACAATATAATTTTTTCTGCTCTTATAGGAATATTTTTAATTCACCCCTGGCCATGTTTTTAGGCTAGGGGCCTGGTAATGCGACTTGACTGGTTTCTGTTTTCATATTTGCTGTTCCTGTTGGGGAATGAGGCTATGTTCTTGGTGTGTTGATATCTGCAGGTTTTGTTATGATGAGGAGTCCACCCTCACTTTTTAGTAGGGAGGTTGCCAACCTCTTTGGGGAGAAAACTCTTCGTACTTTCTCTTTTGTGGAAGGTGCCTCCATGGTGTTGCCTATCTGGAGGTCCCTATCATTCTTCTTGAAAGGTACCTTCTAGGATTTTCAAGCAGGGAGGTGTTCCTTGCCATCTTTGGGTGGGTGTCCCCTTCAATTTTCTTGGTAGGTCGGCTCCTTTCATTCTTTCCTGCGGGATGTGCCTTTAATCCTTTTCATAAGTGAGTGTTCAAAAAGTATATTACAAAATATATATTTTTATAAAAAGTAATGAAGTATAGAGTTAATGAGAACTTAGGATGGAGGGCCTTAGGAGGTCCCTCTAGTGATGGAAACCTGCATGAGTTTTGGCAGGGCTTACTCCTAGACAAGCTTTATACCTCATTTTAAAAAATATAATGCATCATACTTTTTTTGAGAAGGATGTCTGTAGAGGTGGACTTAGTAAAGGGAGTCCTTATGGGAGGCTTGTTGGGGGATGTCCATTGGGAGGATAAATTTTAGAAGGGGCCCTTTTGAAGAGCCTATGGGAGGATGCCCTATAGGAGGACATTTTTCAAAGGGGTCCTTTAGGAGGACGTATTGTAGGATGCCCTGCGGAAGGACATCTTAGGAGGGGTGCTTCAGGAGGACTTATTGTAGGATGCGCTACGGGAGGACATCTTTAGGAGGCGTCTTCTAGGAGGACTTATTGTAGGATGCCCTGCAGGAGGAAATCTTTAGGAGGGGCTCCTCTGGAAGGCTTGTTGTAGGATGTCTGGTGTAGAATGGGGGCAACCTTCTTCATGAGTAATACCTCTTGAGTTTATGAATATCCATGGTCGTGATAATGGACGTCCTTTGAAGTCTTCCAATTCGTAGGCACCTCGTCCTAATACTGCTGTGACTTTGAAGGTCCTTCCCAGGTGGGGTCTAATATCCCTACTGATTTCAATGCATCTACCCTCCGTAACACAAGGTCACCTACTTGAAGGCTTCGTGTCTTCACTCTTCTATTGTGAGCTTTAATTATGGTGCTTTTATACCTATGGGTTCGAATGAAAGCCTTTTCCCTCAATTCCTCGATGAGGTCCAAGTTTTCTTTTAGCAACTCCGTGTTATTTTCTTTTGGGAAATGTAGGATTTTATAAGAGGGTACCTTCGGCTCTGCTGGGATGATTGCTTCAGTCCCATACACTATAGTGAAGGGGCTTTCTCTTGTGGTTCCTTTAGGAGTTGTGCGATATGTCTATAAGATACTGGTTAGCTCTTCCGTCTAATTTCCTCCAACTCGCTCTAAACGTCTTTTAATCCCTTGAATAAGTGTTTGGTTAGTGAACTCTACTTGCTCGTTGGCCTGGGGGTGTGCCACTGACGTAAATCTCTGCTTGATATGCAGACCCTTACACCAGTCTTATATTTTGTGGCCTTGAAATTGTAAATCGTTGTTTGAGATTATTTCTCGAGGGAGTCCAAAGCGGCAAATGATGTTTTTCCATATAAATTTCATCACTTCTATTTTCGTGATGTGGGCGAGTGGCTCAGCTTCCACCCACTTGGTGAAGTAGTCGATAGCTACTAACAGAAATTTTCTTTGGCCGGGTGCCAAGAGGAATAATCCCACAATGTCTATCTTCCAATGTACAACAGGACAGGGTGACAACATGGTTGTAAGGAGCTCTGCAGGTTGGTGTATAAGTGAGGAATGTTTTTGACATTTCTCACATTTGATCACTAGCTGCTTTACGTCTTGCTTCATGGAGGGCCAGAAATACCTTGCCCACAGTGTTTTGTTGGCAAGCATCCAGGTGCCTGAATGTGCTCCACAACAGTCGCTATGTATTTCTTTTAGGACATGGACCCCTTCCAGCTGAGATAGACATCTGAGCAAAAAATGCGTAAAGGATTTCTTGTAGAGGACCCACCTTGCAATAGGAAACGAGAGGCTCAGGCCTTAAGCCTGGCAGCCTCCCACTGTTCGCCCGGGAGGAGTCCTTCCTCCAATCATCGGATGACAGGGGTCCTCCATTGGTCTGAGGAAGAAACAACTTGAATGTAGATTGGGGCCCTCGGTTGAGGGAGGTATTGTATGGTGATACGCCTCCTTCTACAATCCTCTAGAGGCGCTGACTAATTTAGAAAGGCAGTCGGCTTTTATGTTTTCTTCTCTTGGAATCTGAATGATTTGAAAACTCATGAAACCTATCTTGAGTTCTGCTATCTATTGGAGATACTCGATCATGTTCTCCTCCTTAGCTTCATAGGAGCTTTCTATTTGCTTACCATCATCTGGGAGTTCGAATAGGTATCACACGCCTAGCTCCTACTTTATGCGCTATTTTGAGTCCCATCACAAGTGCTTCGTCTTCAACCTCGTTGTAGGCTTTGAATTCGAATTTAACAGCGAACTGCAAGTCTTCTCCTCGAGGTGAGGTGAGGACTATGCCTGCGCCACTGCCTTGAGTGGATGACCCGTCCACGTGTAACAACTATTTCTCGACTTGGGGGGTATCCTCTTCAGACGTTCCTGTAGTCTCAGAGACAAAATCGACCAGGGCTTGAGCCTGATGGTGGTTATGGGTAGATATGAGATATCATATTCGCTTAGTTCCACTGCCCATTTCACCAATCTTCCTAAGGTATCCGGTTTGCCTAGTGTTTGCTTTAAGGGTAAGTTGGTCTTCACTCCGATAGGATGTGAGAGAAAATATGGGCGCAGTCCCCTTACAGGGGTGACCAACGCGAGGGCCATATTTTTTATGAGGGTATACCGTCCTTCTACTCCATTAAGGGTCTTGCTGACGTAATAGATCGGCATTTATTTTTCTCCCTCTTTGCGAATCAGCATGGAGCTGATTGCTTGAGGGGTGGTTGATAGGTAGACATAAAGGGTATCCCCTGGGAAGGTTTCACTAACAAGGGGAGCTCCGCCAGATATTGTTTGAGGTTCTCAAAAGCTTGTTGGCAGGAGTCATCCCACTTGAAATCTTTCGTCTTCCGGAGGATTTTGAAGAAGGGCAGGCTTTTTTCTGCTGATTTAGAGATGAATCAGCTTAGTGCCAATATCCTTCCCGTCAACATTTGCACCTCATTGATGTTGGAGGGTGCCTTCATGTCTAGGATGACCTTGATCTTGAGGGGGTTGGCTTCAATTCCTCTCTTGATAACCATGAATCTCAAGAAGCGCCTCCCCTTCACTCCAAATGTGCATTATCTAGGATTGAGTTTCAATTGATATTTTCTTAAGACAACAAATGTCTCCTCCAGGTCTACCACATGGTCTTGTGTTTCTTTCCTCTTTACGAGCATGTCGTCTATGTATATTTCCATATTTCTTCAAAGCTGTGGGCGGAATATTTTGTCCACCAAGCATTGATAGGTGGCTTCGGCATTCTTCAAGCCAAACAACAAGGTTATGTAGCAAAAGATCCTGGCAGATGTAATGAAGCTGACTCTTTTGCGGTCTTTGGGAGCTAGTATTATTTGATGGTACCCCTTGTGAGGCATCCATCACGCTTAGGAGTCCACATTCGGACATGGAATCTACTAGTTGATCGATTCAAGGAAGAGGATAAAAGTCCTTAGGGCAGGCCTTTTTGAGATCTCTGAAGTCGATGCATATTCACCATTTCCTTCCATGCTTGGGTACCAACACCACATTGGATAGCCATTTGGGGAATTGTATCTGCTCAATATGGCTAGCTGTTATTAGTTTGTCTACTTCTGCCTGGATAATCTTGTTTTTCTCAGGCCCAAAATGTCTCTTCTTTTGTTTTAGTGGTTTCATGGGGGGATCGATGTTGAGGTGGTGAGTTATGACATTAGGATCGATCCCTTCTAAATATTGGAGAGTCCATGCAAAGATATCTGTGTTACGGTGTAGGGATTCGATTATTTCTTCACATGTGGCACCTTATAGTTGAGAACCAATGCGTGTGAATTTTCTCGAATCTCTGGGTACAATATCGATATTCATTAGTTCTTCCATTGTCTGGACCTTGGCGGGTGTCGTTTCCTTTCACCGTTTTCGGCATCTCCTTTTTTGCATTTACTGGGGGGTGCTCCTTATTGTGCCCGCCCGAGGGTGCCTCCTTGTCCTGCTTGTTGGAGCGTACCTCATTGGGATCCTTATTCCTGCTTTTCTTTTGTGCTTTTCGTACAACTTCCACATAGCATTTACGAGACTGGAGGGGGTCCCATTGTATTTCTCCTACTCCCCCTGTCGTGAAAAATTTGATTTTCATGTGATATGTGGATATCACGGCTTGAAAGACGTTGAGGGTAAGCTTTCCTAGAATGACATTGTAAGCTGAGGGGATATTCACCACTAGGAATTTTAATAGGCACGTTTTTTGAGTAGCGCTAGTGCCAAAGTCAGAAGGAGTGAGACCATGCGTCTTGGGTGGAGTATCTCCCCTGCAAATCCATCAAGGGAGGTGGTCACTGCTTCCAGAGGGGTGTCTCCTAGCTGCATTTGGTCATATGCTTCTCCAAACAATATGTCCTTGAAACTCCCTGAATCTATGAAGATGCGTCCCACTTCGTAATTGGCTAATACGCGGTGATGACTAGAGCATCATTGTGGGGGCTCTTAGGACCCGAATGCTTAGCGCTCCCGAACTGGATGAGGGGGGTATCCTCCATAGCACTGACATCCCACACTTCTTTTATGGTTGTGCTGTGTGCCTCTACGACTTGTGTTTTTCTGGCATGGTGAGAGTCACCTCCAAAAGGTCCCCCTACGATCATCCGTATGACCCCATGCCTAGGGCGGTCGTTGGCTTCAGGTTTTCCTTCAAAGGTATTTTTGCGTTCTTCGTTGAGTGGAGGTTCTGGGAGAGAGACCTTCACTTCTTTCCCTTTGTTTGCTTCTTGCTTGATGTAGGGTCCCATTCTCTGGGCCTTTTCCCAGCAGACGTACTCCAGGAGGTACCCAATTTGGATGAGCCTTTCTGTCTCATTCTTTAAGTGTCGGCATTCTTCAGTCGAATGACCGTAATCATTGTGAAAATGATAAAACTTGTCGAATTTGGGTGCTGAGGCTGCTCTCTCCATGATCAGGGGCGAGTGAGCAGACCTTTTCGTTCGACTACCATAAGGGCCTGGGTGATAGCACCGTGAGAGGGATATAAACAGCATGAATCCTGTGTAAGGGTGTCTTCTTGTCCTCGAACTCAGTGCATTGTTTCTTGAAAGGGGCCTCCTCCCTGACCTCTTTCCTCTTCTCTTCCCGACTTTCCTTTTTGGCAGCTTGGGCATCCCATGTTAATGTACATGGCTGCGAGAACCAAGAGGGCATCGAATTTCGAAACAGGATTCTTGGTCAGGGACTTGAAGAAATCCCCGTCCAAGAGGCCGTGCGAGAAGGCGCTGGCCTTTATTTCTTGCGTGGCAAAGGAAACCTCCAAGGCTGTAGCGTTGACTCTTTGCAGGTACATCCTCAACGGCTCATTATCCCTTTGTCATACGGCGAAGAGGCTGAGCTCCATTTTCCAAAATTTCTGGCTGCTAGCAAACTGGTGCAAGATAATAGGGACCTAAATTCCTGGAAGCTCCCTATCGCTCCAGGGGGCGGTTGGTTAAACCATTGCTGCGCGGCCCTAGCGAAGGTAGTCACGAAGAGTCGACACTAGATTCCGTCCGTATATTTGTGTAGCAGGACTGCGTTCTTAAAATGTGAAAAGTTTCCTGCATGTCAGTCGACCCATCATATTCAACAATAGTGGGGGTACGATAATTCACAGGGAGCTCGTTTGCCATCACAACGTCTGTGAAGGGGATACCTTGGAGTTCTTCTCCTGGAATTCCCGCTATCTAGTGTTGCATGTCTTGGAGGCCTTTTTGAAGACACTCCAAACGAGCCAGCCACTATTGAGGGACCTTTTGTGGATTTGCCGGAGGGAGCCCTTGTACCCCAATAGGGAGGGCCCTTGTCACAACGACGCCTTCTCCTGGGGGAGTTCCTTCCGTTTTTCCTTGAAAGGTGCCTGCTTCCAACGGCGGGGCTGGACAAGCAGGGGTTGGACAAGCAGGGACTAGTATCGCCATCTGCTCTCATATGGCCACTACAACCACTTGTTGGATTGCGCCCAACATGGCTGGAGAAATTTCATCTGATGTAGTGTCGGAGGAAGTGCTTTGCCTTGGAGGACCAACCAGTGGCTCTGTCACTTTGGGAGACAACATCGGAGCCTAGAAGGTTGGGGTGGACACTCCTACTAGTGCTAGGAGAACCCTGCAACAACCTGCAGAGGCTGATTGTTGCTGGTACCTCCGCGGTCTTCTGCTTGTTAGCAGGATTGTGAGGATCTCCATGATATCTCACGCCTTTAACTCAAATTTCCCATAGATGATGCTAATTGATGCGTGCGATTTTATCATGGGTCTAAAGTTCTTGGATCTTGATGTTGGATTTGGGCTAATTGAGTGAAAGCTCTTGAGAAAGAGGACCTACAAAATAAAACGTTAGCACTCCGATGCTTAAGTTAGTTCCGAATTTAAGAATGGATGAATATAAAAATAAATTATGACGAGAAATTATGATAAAAGTGAGAATTCTGTATGTAAGAGCACGAAATGCGAATAGTAGAATAGCAACACGAGGAGTTCTTGAGTTTGGAAGAAATGCTTGGCGAGGGGTACCTCCCCTATCTATAGAGGAGGAGTTCCCCTGTAACAGGAGCTGCTGAGGGGAATCCACATGGCTAGTGAGATAAGGTTCATCTTTATCCATTCGTTAAGTAGCAAATCTCCGGATGAAGGGGAAGTCCTTTGTGCTAACTCCTACCTGGTGAGGAGTCATTTCAAGTTAAAGTGTCCAACTTTTTGAGGGCACCTTTCTTCCTCCGAGCTAGCTCGAAAGGCTTTGGACTGGGCTTCCTCCTTGGGCCATATTTGATAAAATAGGCTTCCCTCCTTGACTGAACTTTAGTGTGGGGGGCACTCTTTTGGGCTGGGTCTAGTGGGTCTCCCCTTTTTACCGAATCAAATGGTAGGATGTGCCCTTCTTTGGTCAAGCATGACGTCTTGGGTGAATTGACTCTCTCTTGGGTTGGCGGGCCTATATCAAGGCCTAGCACTTCTTCTTGGGTCAATCTCCTTTAGGCCATGCCTATCAATATATAAAGAAATATGATTTGATAATGAATGATCAATCAATAATATATAGGTTTAAATGCAAATTGCCCCCCCCCTGTTATATGAAATGATCAAATTATCCCTTGAGAAAAAATACATAGCAAATTACCCCTTGTAAAAAGAAAAATAAAGCAATTACATCCCTCACGGGAGTTCGTGTAATTCAAAAATTTTTTTAATTTTTATTATGAAATTGCATTTTTAACCTTATTTAATAAATATTGGATCTAATTTCAATCTATGGTCCGAATTTTAATTTATTTCAGTCAGCTAATATCAAAATAAATATATAAACTTAAACAATATAAAAAAATATATAAAAATATGTATGACATATAATTAATATATATATATTGAGAGAGAGAGAGAGAGAGAGAGAGAGAGAGAGAGAGAAACAACGGCAGGAGAGGGGGTGGGAGGAGGAAGAGGAGGAGGAGGAAGGGGATAGGGGAACAGGCACGGCGACTACAA
>NC_026149.1:9070411-9131425 GCF_000512975.1 Sesamum indicum | reverse complement strand
GGAAGAGGAAGGGGGGGGGCGGCGGTGGCCCGTTGGGGTGGGGTGGGGTTTTTATTTTTATTTTTAAATAAGAAAATATATTCTTAAAAATATTATATATTTTATATAAAAATTAATATTTTTCTATTTAATAAATATTTATACATATAATAATTATGAATAAATATTTATATATAATATATTATATAAAAATAATATTTATTTAAATCATACCCAGTCTTGATGAGGCCAAATGCACTACACACCTTCCACTAAGAGAGTAAATTACTTCAATTTTAATAACACCAAAGCGATAATTTAATATAAATTACTTCAATTTTGATAACGCCAAATATTATTTAATATATTTTTTTTTTCACGGAGGGTGTTTTGCACTTTGTCCACATCACAGAGGAGTAACATGTATTTTTCCCATAATATATATATAATTCAATCCATCTATAAAGTAAACAATATACATACGTGACGATGTATATAATTATAAATATGTATAGAAGAACAATAATTGTGACAATAAATAATAAATTTTGTCGGCATACAAAACCACATATTTAACACCTATTTTACATTATTTAAAATAAATTCGGACATACACATTATTTCGAAGACATATTTATTTCTCTCTATTTTTTTTTCTCTATCTCCACAAAATGTAACAAAAACACCCCAAAATAAAACCAAACGATAAGGTCAAAGTATGTATAACCATATAACTGAACACAACAGATATAACATTTACATTATCCACCTCACGAGAAAGAAGAAAGTCTCGACAAACCAACTCTTACAAACTCTTAATCCATACAGCTCAATATACAGAACAACATAGTACATTACATCCACCTTAAAGGACCAGAACTACAATACACATTCACATCGTCATCGTCGTATACAGAGTCTTTAGACATGCATATCTTCATACTACAAATGTTAAGAGCTATGCCCTTTACTTTTCAAAAAGGATTACATCGATGCAGTCACTTACTATTTCCCAAATATGGATTTGATCCACCAAATCCCTTTAGTGTCCTTCGGGGAATCCTCGCTCTCCGGCGGAGTATCAGAATGAGGTGTTATGTGTAGCTTGCTCACGTCGTATCCCTCTTCTTTAGCCTTGTCCAAGAGCTGGTTGTATATCTCCTCATCGAGACGAGGTGTCCTGCTCAGAATCTGCAAACAAGTGAAACCAACAAGATTGCACATCGTTATGCCCACCAAAGTGATAATCCAAGGTCGCTATGAGATTGATTTCAACAAACAATTAATCCATTCTTTCGTTCTTTCAGCTGTCTTTCTTGATTGTGTGATATTGCCGAGTCCGTACCATCTACGTACGCAAGTCATATGCATGATTCTTTACTCATATAAACTGAAATATTTCGTTCACATAGAATGTTTAAAATACGATATAAGATGCAATACCACAGTAAAAGGTTCAAACCACTGCTCATATCAATTATAACTTGCCAGCTACGGAAGCTACGGATGGTAAACAGCTAATCATACATGATGAGAGCTGCAAAGCCTCCCATTTCAATAAATAACACTAATCCACAATACAAGATCCAACTCATGCTCATATCAGTTATAACCTGCCAGCTACCAATAGTGACATGCTAAATCGTACATGATGAGGGGCGCAAAGACTCCTGGTTTCAGTAAATAACACTAAACCACAACAGCTGTTCCAAGCATCGCTCATATCAATTATAACTTGCCAGCTACGAACGGTAAACTTCTAAATCATACATGATGACGGCTGCAAAGCCTCCCCTTTTGGTAAATAACACGAATTCACAGATAAAAGATTCAACACCTCACTCATATCAATTATAACCCACCGGTAGAAACGGTAAACTGCTAAATCATACATGATGAGGGCTGCAAAGCCTCCCATTTCAGTAAAGAACACTAATTCACAATAAAAGATGCAAAAAACATCTCTCATATCAATTATCCTTACGGACGGTGAACTGCTAAATCATACATGATAAAAGAAACCTGCAAAGCCTCCCAGTTTCAGTAAGCAACACCAATTCACAACACAAAAGTCCAAACCATCGCTCAGATCAACTACAATTTGCTGGCTATGAACTGTAAACTGTTAGATCATACATGACAAAAGGCCAGCAAAGCCTCACACTTTGAGTAAACATTCATCTAGCAAAAACTAGAGTTTTTCACAACACAAAACTGAAAACACAACCGCATCAAGAATTAACATCAACAACCCAAGATAAAACAACCCAAAAGCAATTAATAACTCAAAAATTCTCATATCAAAACATCATCCATGTTGAACGAAAGTAGAAATCAACATACCCAAAGATACCTCCTGGAGGGCTGACCAATCAAAGCATACTGATAATCATCATCAATGTACAAAACCCAATAGTCCCCAGTGACTGGAATTATAGGCAGAAAAGGGGGCACATAGAATCTAACTTTAAGCTTAGCCTCATCGCTCTTGGGATCAGCCTTATAAGCAGTGCCTTCGATATAACCCCTCTTCCCATCACTCCAAGTCTCGTTCAGAACATGAACAGTCCCATCAGGATTCAGAGTGTAAGTGGCTCTTGTGTCCACACCATTCTTGGGCTGAAATCTTGACGGGAATGAAGCTATTTCGTACCATCTCCCCATGTACCTCTCCACATCCAAACCCTTCACCACTTCCATCTCTTTCTTCGCCATTTTCAGCCTTCTGGTGTGTGTTGTGTGTGTACTAAGTCTTTGGAGGGATTCACCTTTTTTATTTCTCTTTATCTTTTTCTGATTCTTGATAAGGTGGATTTGAATTATGGATTGGAGAGAGAGAGAGAGAGGTATATAAGGGTGCGGAGATGTGTAAATTGTGGTGAAGGCGGGGAGTTGACAGCCTTACACGTGTGCTGTGCGGAGATTCTTGAAAATGCCAGAATCTATGAGGCTTTAATAGAATAATAATTACATATATTCTTGGTATTTTTTCGATTTTAGAGATAATTACACTAATTTAATGATGCGTAAATTTTTTATAATTTAAAAAATTATATTTAGTAGCTTGACTTTTATATTTTTCTAACACATAAATTTTTTTAGTTAAAATTTATCAAATTTTTTATATTAGTAAAAAATTGAATAAAAGTTCATATTATTTCTAATTGACTAATTATTGAGTTCTTGTAGGTCAAATAAATATTTTTTAATCAAACTATGCTCATAAAAAGGAAAAAATATTTTTTTAGCCTATTAAGTATGTCGAGTTTTAGTTTTAGTCCTATAAGTATGCCCATTTTTTATTAACTCCAATAACTTGCAAAATTGATTACATTTAGTTCTCCGATGGATTGGATTTATAATTTGCACCGAAAAAGTGACATGGCTGGACACCGAGATGCGTTTTTGTTGATTTATAATCCTATGTGGCTAAAATAATGAGGTGGAAGACTAGTTGACCATCTTTTGGAGGGAAGAAAGGTGACTTTTCCCTCCAAACACTTTTTCTAACCAACTAAATATATTTTCCTCTCTCCAAGCTTGCACAAACCCATTTCTCTCCCTTATCTTTCGGCTACAATGTCTTCTTCCATGGAAGGACCACTTTTTTGTTGCTACGAAAAGAAAGCAATGGTTCAGACTTCTTGGACTAATCAAAATCCAAAGAGGTTCCATTCCTGTCAAGATTACAAGGTAATAAGCTCAGTTTTTTTCCTAATCAAATTTTGTTTTAATTTTTTTTCGGATTTTTTAAATAAATTAAGTTTTGTAGAGAGAAGGGTCTGCCCAGTCAGCATACAAGCCACGTACTCTCCATGTGGCATGACACGTGGTTAATTGGCCGAAAATTGAACCAACTAATTTACACGTTGGCAAGTTTCGGATAAATTTAAAATTTTGGCCAAAAAAAAAAATAGAAAACCCTCAAATGGACTATATCTAATCAATTTTGCAAGTTACTGGAGTTAATAAAAAATGGATATACTTATAGGATTAAAACTAAAATTGGACATATTTAACGGACTAAAAAAATATTTCCCTCATAAAAATGAAGATATATTGCATCAAAGGCTAGTACTGTGATGCTTCAGTAATGTTCTTACTGAAGACATAAATGGGAAACTATAAACTAGGTGAGAATAATGGTAAAAAATAGTGTGAAAGTGAATAAAATCGTGCGGGTGCCAAGAGTATGCCGAAAATAGCTTAGAAAATGAGAGAGAATGAGAGTTTGAGTGTGATAGCTTGTGCTATAGAAATGACTACACCATGCATCAATTTATAAGCGTCCGTGGAGAAAGCACTAAGGGTTTGTTGTGACAAACCCTATGTCTTTAGATAACTACGTGTGTTAGCTTTGTAACAAAAAAAGAATCATAGATTTGGGCTTATGTAGACGAAGATATGACCATTTGACTAAGCATTGTCCAATCTGCCTAGGTACATAGGGATTAGTTACTTGCTAACTAAAGAGCCAATTCCAGTTGGGCCGCTTGGAGTTATTTGGATATATTTTACTATGATGTATCTTAATGTGTCAACCATCTATATGAAGTGGCTGCCCTGCTGTAGGACAACTTGGCTTGCTATACTGGGTCACTTCTTGGGCTTGCCAGGTTAGGAAAAAATAATAATTTTATGGGCTATTATACCTTGCTCTGGGCTTAGTAGGTCTTGGCCTATTAGGCTGTCCGGTGGAGGTCCACCTCCTTATCCTTGGGCTTAGGAAAAAATATTTGAAGAGGCATCATCACTCCCCCTACTCCAGGCTTGCTACTGGACTGCTGGAATAGGAAGAAGTACACCTACAAGATTAGAAAAGGTTGCTCTCTATTTGGGTTTCTCAGTAGGAGAAAACATCGCTAGGCTGCCTTTACCCTACTTTACTGAGGTGTCCTATCTGGCTAATATCAATGCATGTGAATACGTGGATTTAAGAGATCCATGCCTATCTGCAAGAAGAGACAGAGTGATCACTGCAAAAAGATAAGAAAAGGAGGCATACCTAGCTGCGCGCAATCGACACGCGCCCCATGATTGGTGTGTTTGCAGTAGACAGGGGAGACGGGAGTTGAGTCCAACACGGCTAGGATAGTTCAACTGTCAGGTATTTAAGGCAACTTCTTTTAGGGTCAATTCATGAGTCTCTTGTGACCAAAGTAAGTTTCTATTCTCTTCTTCCTTTTCCTTTTGAGAAAAAATTTCTATCTCACGAAAGTTTTCTCTAAGAAAATTTTCTTTTCTTTGCAATCTCTCAAGGTTTTAGGGTTTTCTTTTGGCCAAATCATCTTTGCTTCCCTTCTCCCTACGCCTGTAAGGTCTCTCTCAATTTTTATTTTGGTAACTATGTCAATTGGTAGTATAGATACAAAAAGTAGATGAGGATGTATTGATCGACTTGGTGGGTATTTTGGTAATGAAGGGGAAAATCCTGCTGCCTCTGACTCTGCTTCCCACCATGGGGATAAGAGTGAGGAAGAGGGGAACAATAAGGATGAACGAGAGAAGAAAAACGTGAGGGATTGTCTGGCGGCGTTTGGGTTGGAATCCTTCAGGATTTATAGGTCTAGGTTCTCCATAAATGATGTTGTAAGATTAGGGTGAGGTATGTGATGCCTAGTGATTTCGTGATCTAGGTCCCTGCCTCTAATGCTCGCCCTAACTTCCCTCCGACTGGATTTCTATGTTTCTTCTTGGCCAACTGGATGTTGGCTTGCATTTTTCCATACCAATAATTTTTTTGCGATGTAGCCACTTTGTTCAATGTTCCTTTATATAAGCTAATTTCAAGGTCCTTAAGCTTACTTTTTGGCTTTTATGTTTTCGTGATAAATCTGGGAGAGACCCCTCCGCTGCTTACTTTCACTCTTTTTTTATACTTAAAAAGGATGGTCCTGACTTATATTACTTTTGAAAGAATCGGTATGACTTGGGAACGCGGTGAAAGCGTAAAATAAAAGAATTTAAAATCGATTTAAAGGGTATTCCCTTGGAATTTCCTGGCATTTGGTGTTTTCAAATGAATCATAACAACAAATAAAAAGTGCTTGAATATGTGGCTAAAGGAGAAAAATAAAGATACAAAAAGTAACCGAGACTTTATCTTTTCGTTTTCTTATGTAGAATGGCAACAAGCATTATTTCATTTTCGTTCCATGCCGTGTACTTTAGGATTCAAATTAGAATCCCTCTAATTTGTTTACACTACACTTATGGAAAGAAATCTAGATCTATTGCCATATAGAAGTTAGATCGAGGAAGAAATGAGATTGTACTACACTATTGATTAGTCTATATGTATGTCTCTTGTTCTCAACTTGAATCTAATTCAAGAAGAACTCAAAATATGGAGAAAAAAATAAGGAAAATTTCATGGCTTTGTTGGTATTCAAGCTAAGGGGTTGAGAAAAAATATGTGTCTAGTGTGCAGTATGAATTCTAAATTCAAACTTCAAGTTATCTTTAAGATAACCACTATACACACACATGCAGACTTTGTGCACCACTTAGCCATCATGGCCTTCACATGTGGAGGAGTTGAAAGTCCTTCTCAACTGGCTCCAACTTGCACTCAACCTCGGACTTGAACTTCAAGCCATGGACTGATTTTGACTGGTCTTAATTTAATTAAATTAAATCAACTCCAACCAATATTCATAAATTTCAAAGTAATCAAATTAATTTTAAACCTATTGTAATCCGAAAGTTTATTTAGTCCAATTAAATAAACATAAGCCCAGATATTAATAATTGATTCAATCAATTAATTAAACTAAATTCAATAAATTAATCCAATTAATCTGATGGTATTAAGTCAAAATTAATTAATCCAATTAATTAATTCTTGGACCATCCATTCAATGGACTTTCAGAAATAAATGATTGAACCATTAAATTCTCCTTGAATATAAATTAATTCGTTTATTCTAGAATTAATTCCATATTAATTCTACCGATTTCATAGTGATTTGTGTATGACTCTTTAGGTTCACATTTAGCTAGATTTGGGCTTGTGTTGAACATAAATGATTAATTAACTTAAATTAAATATTTGTAATTAACCATTAATCGGAAATGCCCGTCAACGTGGGTGGTTGTCTAATAATGGTCCATGTCACTAGAGACTAGGTGAATGTTGATATGAATATTTAGACTCCCAAATTTCATACAGGTTCGATCCTTCCACCAACCATCTCCCGACCTTGGCCTAGGACATGAAATTGGACATCCATTCCCATCTTAGAAGGCAACTATGCTGAATTACTCGAAATGTGTTTACTCTATTGATTAACATAAGAAACCATTTCCTATTCGATTAATCTCTATGACCATAGACTTAAAGAGTCTAAATCATCTCAGAGCGCATAGGAGATATATCTGTTATATACTGACAGGGGACAATATCTATCTTGAAATCCACCGTCGTCCTCACTACATACTTCTACTACATTGGACAAGGTATAACGACCACATCAAAGACACAATCATCTCTCGCTAGATCCAAGATACAACCATCATATGCAAGCGTCTATTGGGATTCCTCATGTTTGAGGATTAATCCCCTAATGTTGGAGTCGAAAATTCAAGGCATACCGACTAAGCCTCCAAAGCTTTCCATATTACGATTTTCGCGGGCCAGTTCAGTCAGCTAACAATATTATTAACTAACCTACTAAAATTGCATAGACGTCCCACGTATGTCGCCCATGAAATATGACACTCATCGAATAAATGCAATACTTAGTGCAAGTATTTGTAGGACTATCGATGCCAGTCTCGAGGTCCTCAACTTGAAACGTTTCAAACTAATCCTCAGAAGTTGATTTTGTAGCTACTATCCAATGCACAACCCAACTACATGGATTATCCAATTGGTCTATGGGCATTCGTTGTGCGTTAAACACTATTCAACATAAATAGTAAGTATAACAAACACATAGTACCAAAGATGAATGCTCACTACATTCATCAAGATAATATCACATTCATAAAGATTTCTAAATAGTTACAAAAACCACCAATCCAATTGACTTTAGGGTCACCTATTCTAATAATATCCTACTTGACCTAAAGCCAATCATCCATATACCTCAGACCTATATGAACTTGAGCAATTTGAGATATCGATTTGATCTCACGGGTTTACTATATTTTATGCCAAAATGACGTGGTCCAACTGCACGTCACCTCTTCCTACCATTGCTCCAAGTAGATGGTGACGTCCAAGAATTTTTCTTGGATCTATGATGAGATCTTGAATCTTTTTGCTTGTGCTATTGCCTAGTTGTTATCCTCCAAGGTAACTATTAGCTCCCCTGTTCTAGGCTCCACACCCAACAAGTAGATGTGGTTTTTCATCCTGAACCACTTCCTAAGAACCTTCTAAAGTCACTATACGTTCGACTTTTATGGTGAAAATCATTGTGGTAATCGCTTGAGACCTTCTCAATCCATCACATCCCCACTACATTTGAATGTACATTCAAATTGAAACTAGCCATCATTCACATTTAACTGGAAGTTAGTACCGCCGTAACCTAATCAACTCTTCATTAACTTGTGTCAAGAAACTTCTTTAATCTTTATTCAAATACTAAAGAGTAATCTTAACTGCTACGCATTGCCTTTTCGGAACACTACCTAATGATGCCCCCTAAAACTTTCATATCTGTCCCACAAGCAAAATAGGTCAGCCTAGTTGGATTCAATCCCAACTGGCCCATCAGTAGGGGAGGAAGACCTATAGGCCTACGTCTTATTTTAGTGAGCTAACAAGCCCAAGAAATAGGCCCATTCCATTCTGACACGTCATCATACAACTGGATAGACACATCATGAAACTTGCTAACACATTAAGATACATCCTCCTAAAAAATCTGCAGGTGGACCCTAGTAAATCGATGGAAAATGAGCTGGGAATCTGCAAGTAACCAATTCTCGAATTTTTAGGATCAAGCTCAGTCCACCTAATGTATCTCAGTCAAATTAAGTTCAAATCACAAATGGTTTTCTTTAGATGATAGCCAACCCAAAGGACTTTCCAAGGGCAACGACACTTTGCAACAACCCCCATATCCTGCTCTGTACATGCCTATAGAGGCACTGTGCAGTTATTTGATAACATCAATCCTCACACTCAAACTCTCACTTATTCTCATTATTTTCTTTCGGGTTTTAACCAATTCTAAGCTTATAATTTGCACTACACATGAATATTTATCGCTCTCATATTATATTTCACCATTATTCTCACTTTCATTCAAGTTTTCCTTTCATTTCTTCATAAACCGTTATAATTTTTCTTGAAGATCCTTCGACCTTGTGTTGTGGCAAAAAATGTCGAATGCCTTATTGACGCTGTCTGTGGGAACACTTGAGTTTTGATGTGAGAAATGGCGAATTCGAATAATGGAGGTGATAATAGATCCTATGAGGAAAATTCTTTCCTCTCTACTATAGCTGGTCTTACTATTCTACCTGCAAATTCAAATTCAAGAGCTGCCAATGCTCCTTCTCCAAATCTAACCTTAGGAGCCGCCAACGCTTCAGCTCCTGGCTCTCGATTCAACAGCTGGACCTGTTACTATTAACCCATTGTTTTGTGAGCAGCTACATCAGTTCATTATGGAGACTATCAATTCGATTCTCCGTGGTTCTCAAAGCAGCATAGCATGGCCCTCTTCTCAGCTGGAAAGAGGAGGAGCACTAAAAAGCCAAGGCTTTAACTAACAGAATCCTACTGGGTTCTTGCAAGATTGGCCTACACCTGCTAACTTTCTAGGCGAGGTAGCAACCACCCTTCACCCCCCTGAAATCTCAAAATCACCAAAAAAAGAAGTGGTGGAGCTTTGTCAACAAGTAACAAAAGAGACCATGCCCAATGAACATGTCCTCGCTCATTTCCAAGCACCTTTGCATCTACCTGCTTATGACAGTAGTATTAATCTACCTATACATATCTGTAAGTTCGAAAACACAACCTTGCTGCACAGGTATACCGATGGAATTAAATATCGTGTTTTTTTACCATACTAAGAAATTCTGCCCAATAATGGTTCGACCAGCTTCCATCTGTATCAGTTAGATCTTTTGCATAATTTAGCTCCGTCTTCCAACACCTGTTTGCTATTAGCAAGAAGTACCTAAAATTGGCTATTAGCCTTTTCGAGATCAAGTAGGAGGAGAAGGAAACTTTGAGGGCTTATGTCCGATGCTTCAACACAGCCATTCTGGAGGTCCCAATAGCTTACTATGAGGTGTTCACGAGCGCATTTACTTAGGGACTTTGTGGAGGCCCTATTTTCGAATCCTTAGCTAAGAAATCGACCACCGACTTTTTGGAAGTAATAGCTCGAGTAGAAAAAATATATGAATCTGGAGGTCACCTGGTTGGTGAAAAAGAATGGTCATGATAAAAAAAAAGAAAATGAATTGCCCCCCACTCGCAGAAGCAGGGGAGAGCCAGGAGGACGTTTCAACCTCTTGATCCAATGAATGAACACTACACTCCTCTCGTTACTAGAGCCCCGCCAAGATACTCAGGGTGATTGACCGGCTTCTTGCTTTGTAGTGGCTAAAGGTTTAGAGGAGGGTCCCGAACTCCCAAAATCTAAATACTTTTGTAGGTACCATAGGGAGTATATGCATGATACAAATAAGTGCTATTATAATAAGTGACCAAAAAGTCAATTGTGATTGCCTTTGTGTAATTTGTTATGACAATTTCGATGTTCACAACAAAGCCCACAAACCAAATTGTACAACATATGTAGTTTGGTTGCGCATTGGATGGTAGCCATGAAACTAACTTTTGAAGGTTAGGTTTGAAACATTCCAAGTCGAGGACCTCGAGACTGGGCATCGAGAGTCCTATTGAGACTTGCGCTAAACAATAGTATTGTGTTTGGAGTTGTTTTTCTTCTTGTTCTTTGTTCTATCTAGCAATAGAAAAAAGAACTATATCTTTTCTATTTGTGGTGTGGACAACTTAGAGGAATTCTAGTTTGAATTCTCAAGTGAACGGAACGGGAGAACATAGAGGGAACAACGCACGTTGCATTTTTTGTAAAGAAACAAAAAGATAAAGCTTCATATTATGTTTCGTTTCTGTTTGATCCTCTAGCCACATGTCTAGCATGTTTATATGTTTATTATTATGCTTCTGAAAAACAACGAATGCCCGGAAATTTCAAAGGGAACACCCATTTGAACTGGTTTTAAAATTTTTATTTCACGATTCCATCGTATTCTCGAGTCATACCGATTCTTTCAGTGGTATCAGAGCCCGGTTCGGTGTACTGGCTTTAGGATTAACATGTTATTATGTGTTGAGCATGGACAACGTATTTAATATGCTTTTAGATAGCATATTTTATGGCTTTGTAGCATTATTATATATTTAGCAAATGTGTATTAATTTTGCTTTTAAACTATGGATATCTATGCATTTTTTGAAAATTGAATTTTTTTGTAAATACATGATTTTATTTTAATTTTTAATTGCAAAAATTCAAAAAAAAATTGAAAAATAGAGTACTACAGCCATTGCTGCCCTGCCGGCCGATCACTGGCCATCAGGGAGGCAGGACGTGCAGGTTCAAGATCCCTCTTACTAACTGGAATCAAAGAATTAGTACGCGTGCGGGACGGCACCAGATGACCGTCTGCTGTTTCGAACGGCTAGGCCGTTTTGTGCCTTTTTTTTTTCAAAAATTGGATTTCTTTGATTTCTGCAATTTTTCTGAAATTATTAATTTTGACTAATTTTAATTTTAGTTAATTGGATTTTACTAGTATTAAATTGTGCCATAAATTAATTTAAAAATAGTTTCCGAACAAAAAAAAAAACTAAATTTGTACATTAGATGTATGGATGATATTTATTTTTAAATTGCATTGTTAGTATGTTGTTTTACGCATTTAATTTTATAATCTTTTGGTATTTGATATTGGATATCAATTGTTAAATACATGAATTCTATTTATTTATTTAACATGTTTATATTTGATATAAATGTGTTAATTATTATTTATTGGATAAACAATGGGATGATCACAAAGTCTATTGGCCGAATGTATGGTTTACTTTTATGTTGGATGAGGCCTGCGTGCCTCTTTGTTTTAATTCCTTCTTTCATTTTCTAGCCTTGGAATAATAAGGCTTGCTTTCTCCCTCCTTTGTACTCCCCTAACTTCTGATTGGGGTTTCCATTTTCAGTTGTGATGAGTGTAGTTAGAAATGTGAGTTTTATTTATTTAGAATATTTGTAAGCTTCCTAGGAGATGAAGACCTAGGCCTGTTGGACGGAGCTCAAGATGGAAGCCCATTAGAATGATAATGGGTTACTATTTTGTAATAGTTAGGCCACACCCTAAATTGTCCATAGATTCACTGGAGGCTCACTGGTTTACTAGGATTAGGCTTGTGGTCATCCAACAGGAGCGTGCTACGCTTGTTTTTGCATGTGGTAAATGTTTTAATTTTTGGTGCATGATGTATTTGGAATGCGTTTATACTCAATCATGAAAACTTTGTCATGCAAAATGTTATAATGATGAGGTATCGGTCACAACAAACTTGAATTCTCACTTGGATGGTCCAAGTAAATATTAGGCCCAAAATAGAATTAAATCAAATGGTCTGATAATTCCAACCTTCCATCCACGATAATGTAGTGTGGATGCTACTTCTACCTTTTTGTGGTCTCACAAGTCGTGGCTCATTTGGAATAAAAGAAAGCTGTACTATTATTATGAACAAATGAATAATGCTCCTGTTTTCCTATCTCACGAGTCATGGGGGGCGACAGTTGAGATATTCATTTGGTTGATGGGTTGGGCCTAATGCTGAGTAATGTGATTCGCTTGGAGTCCTCAGGATCATGTGAAGAGGCGAGGCAAAATATCTTGGGGATCTCATTGGATGAGAATGGTAATGGTTACCTCCCACAAAACTTTTTCCTTGTGAATCGTAAAAGCGGGACATGGAGAATTGTGTTTGTGGATCCCAAGTCCACTAGGAAATAGTTTTCTGAAACCCCACTTGAGAGTGGTTGGATTTTGAAGAAATAGTGGGAGCGGTTAATGACTAAAGATCAAGTCTTAACTTGTATTTAATGTTACAATCAATTTGCTAATTTCTGCTGTACATTTTGAATGTAGATGTCAACCATGATTTTGGAGACAAAAAAATTTAATGGAATGAACTACAATGATGGCTTAGAAATCTAAGGATTGTCCTCAATTTCGAGAACCAGACTTATATTTTGGATAAGTCTCTTCCTAGGACCTTGTTGAAGGGTTCCATATCTGAAGAATGTGTGACGTTTAAAAGGTGGCACGAGGACAATCGAAAGGTCTGCAACATCGTATTGGCATCGATGACAAATGATATCCAGAAACAATACGATAGACACGATGATGTCGCGTCGATAATGCTTTGCATGAAAGATGTTTATGCGGTTCCGGGTAGGCATATTAGATATGCCGCCACCAAAGCCTTTTTTGGCACCAAGATGACTAAGGAATCCTCTGTGCAAGAGCATGGGATCAAGATGTTTTCTTGGTGGAAAAGCTCGAGGATCTTCAAGTTGGACTTGATAATGACACGTACATTAACGTGATCCTCCAGTCACTTCCCCCCTCTTATGACCCGTTTGTCGTAAACTACAGCATGAATGGACTTGAGAAGACCATACACGAGTTAATTAACATGTTGGTCCAATACGAGGCAACGATCAAAAAGTCTGCGTCATCGGTATTGGTTGGGGAGGCTTCAACCTCTAAAGTGAAAGGCAACGGGGCCAGATGCTAGAATAGGAAGAAGGGCAAGGCAAAAGCTGCTGCGAGCGCTTTGAGCTCTCTTGTTTCCGCGGTGGGGATGGGCAAAGGTAAAGGGAAGGTGGGTTCTAAGTCAATAAGGGCACATGATGTCTGTATGCATTGTCGGGAAAAGGGCCATTGAAAGAGGGAGTGCCCTAAGCTCCTCTCCAGTGCAAGTACATTTGTTATTAAGGTTAACATGATAACTAACTTTGCTTCTTGGGTATTGGATACCGACTGTGGGCTCACATCTGCAATGATTTGCAGGTGCTGTAAATGCAGCAGAAAGCTAAGTAAAGACGAGGTGGTTTTGAAGCTTGGCGATGGCAAGGCTGTTGCCACTGATGCTGTAGGGATAGTCCACTTAGATGTTAATGATCAAGTTAGGATAGAATTGAAAGATTGCTATTATGTATCTAGCATAATCAAGAATATCATTTTCATTTCAGTGTTGGACAATGTTGGTTTTGAGTTTATGATCAATAAAATTTGTTTTCATTTTGATGAAGAATGGTTCTTCACATCTGCTAGGCAAACTTCATATTGGTCTTTATATTCTCCAACGACATGATTTCGTCATGACTACTCAAATCAAATGTAAAATAGAAAATTAAGAAAATTCACAGATCTGGCATGCAAGGCTAGGTCAGATGTCTCAAGATAGGATTAAAAGGTTGGTGGACTCAAAAAGTCTAGAGATAGATGATTTGGATCACCTACCAACCTGCGGGTCTTATCTGAAAGGGAAGGTGATCAAAAAGCCTTTTGTAGGACAAACTATGCTTGCTAGTGGTTTGTTGAATTTGATTCATTCAGACGTCTGTGGGCCACTCAATACACAAGCTAGAGGTGGATTTTTCTACTTCATAACCTTTACCGATGATCACTCACGGTATAGTTATGTTTACCTAATGAGGTATAAGTCTAAGGCCTTTGGAAGGTTTAATGAGTTCAGACTTGAAATCAAAAACCAAACTGGTCACAAAATTAAAACCCTTCAATTAGACCAAGGTGGTGAGTATTTAAGTGGAGAATTCTTAGATTACCTAAAAGAGAATGGAATTCTCTCTCAGTGGACTCCTCCTGGAATACCACAACTTAACGGTGTCTCTAGAAGGAGGAACCAAACATTGTTGGACATGATTCGATCCATGATGAGTTTTATTAAATTGCCCTTATCCTTCTAGGGATATGCTCTTCAAACGATAGCTAAGTTGTTGAACATGGCACCATCTAAAATCGTGGTCAGGACGCCATATCAGATATGGCACGGCAAGCCTGTGTCATACACGTACTTGAGAGTGTGGGATTACCCTGCATACGTCAAGAGACCAGTGGGAGACAAATTGGACTCGAGGTCTAGTTTGTGCAGGTTCATGGGTTATCCTAAGAAAACTGAGGAGTATTATTTGTATGATCCATTGGAACAAAAAGTTTTTGTTTCTCGAAATGCAGTGTTCTTGGAAAAAGGTTTTCCATCAGATACACAACATGAGGAATTGCTCCTTGAGGAATCCAGTGAGGCCACACCTCAAACGGATATAGTGACATCATTTGCGCCTATAGCTCCCACTGACGATATTCTTGTCCTCCGGAGGTCAACCAAATTATCCCAACAGCTTGAGAGGTATGGATTTTGGGTTTAACTGGTCAATTGGGTAATGATCTAAAAACTGTGGAGAAGCGATGTCGAACATCGATTCGAAAAAGTAGGCTGAGGCTATGAAATCTGAAATGGACTCTATGAGTTCAAATAAGGTTTGGACCTTGGTAGACCAACCCAAGGGTGTTAAATCTGTTGGGTGTAAATGGGTCTACAAACGTAAGCTTGGAGCTGACAGAGAGGTTACTACCTTTAAGGCCAGGCTTGTGGCGAAAAGGGTATACTCAACGACCTGGGGTTGATTTTGAGGAAATCTATTTGCTCGTAGCCATGGCCAAGTCCATTCGGATTATGCTCACCATAGCTGCATGGTATGACTATGAAATATGGTAGATGGAGGTGAAAACGGCTTTCCGTAATGGGTTCGTTGAGGAAGACATCTATATGTATCAGCCAGAGGGTTTCACATCTGTTGGAGAAGAGTAGAAGGTCTGCAATCTCCAAAGGTCCATCTATGGTCTCAAACAAGCTTCTCGAAGCTGGAATATCTATTTTGATAAGGTCACATGGGGTTATGATTTCATCAAGAACGACTTTAACCCTTGAAGAAGGACAGTAGGAGCTTAATTGCGTTCCTAGTGTTTTATGTGGACAACATCTTGCTTATTGGCAATGATGTCAAGATGTTAGGTGACACTAAAGCATGATTGTCCACACAATTCTCCATGAAGTATTTGGGTGAGGCTTGCTACATCCTAGGCATCAAGATTATCCGGGATAGATCTAAAAGGATGTTAGGAATGACCCAAACTTCATATGTTCATAAAGTCTTGAAGAGATTCAAGATGAAAAACTCCAAAGGCGGATTCCTTCCTATGAGGCATGGGGTTAAGCTGTCCAAGAAGCAATCTCCTAAGACTGATGAAGAGCTCAGAAAAATGTTTAACATACCCTATGCTTCAGCCGTAAGCAACATACAGTATGTTGTGCAGTGCACAAAGCCAGATGTCGCTTTTGATTTGAGCCTAACGAGCAGATATCAGGCATGTGCCGGTGAGGCTTACTAGACTATAGTCAAAACCATACTTAAGTACCTGAGAATGACTAAAGATATGTTCTTGATTTATGATGGTGGAGAGTTAATTCTAGAAGGCTACAATGACATTAGCTTCCAATTTGATGAGGATGATACCAAGTCTCAACTAGGATTTTGTATTCAGGCTGAATGGTGGTGTAGTGGTTTGGAAAAATTCCAAGGAGGATACTACAGCGGATTCCACCACTGGAGCTGAGTACATAGTAGCTTCAGAACCAACTAAGGGGGCAGTTTGGATGAAAAAACTATATCCAAGACTTGGGTGTAGTGCATAACATTGTCAAGTCAGTAGTTATTTTCTGCGATAACAACAGGCCTATAGTATAAGCAAAGAAACTGAGATCTCATCACAAATCCAACCACATTCTTAAGATGCCAGTAGGGGATCCCATAATCCATTTTGGTCCTGCTGATGTGTAGGGAGTAGATTACTCTATAATGATGCACTTGTTATTTCTCCTACTGTAGCTAATTAAACTGTGTAATGCATTTTTGTGGACTTAGACAGGTAGATGTCCATTATTACAGGGTATACTAGCAAATGGAACTAGGTGATATCCCGCTAGAGCCGATAGACACCTCACTCTATGGCTTTGCTGGTGAGGTAGTGCACCCCGTAGGATAGGTCTCAATTCCTCTTTCGTTTGGGATGGAGTCTAACAGAAGGAACAAGATAATCCACTTTCTAGTTGTAGACATGCTGTCAGCATACAACGTGATCTTAGGGCGACCTACTCTAAAGGCTTTCCAAGAAGTTGCCACCACCTACCTCGTGAAGTTAAATTCCCCATTGGAACCGAAGTATGAGAACTCATAAAAAATCAATACACATCTCAAAGATGCTATGTTGAGGCACTCAAACTCTCTTCTTCGCAACCATTGTAATGACATCGCCTTATTCTGCCTTAATTCTCTCAATAATTTCTTGGATTCTTGAAATGTTACTAAAACAGGTCCTATCCTAACTCCTGAATTTTTTGGAGCATTTTTTTAGTCGGATTAGCACCTAAGGTTGTTTCCCCAACCCTGTTTGACCACACTCTGCGATCTTTCGATCAGAGCCTAGCAGCCTCAACGAAGAACCTGGGTTGACCCCGCTTAGGCTCCCTCTCAGTCTCTCGTGCAAATGAGTAGGAGCTGAGCATGGTTTGAACAAGCCTCTTGAAAGTGAGAAACATAGGTTGTTGGGAACAAAGCTGCCCACCTATTGTCGCAACAAGCTCAATCTAAACATTCGTGAATCATCCCTGAAAGTTCCCTATGATTGCACCCTGTAAAAACAGACCCTTGACACCCCAAATCATGTAATTTACAATCGGCTAAACACTCAAGGACACCTTAATCTGCTATGAGGCCCATGCATGGACATCTTGCTTTTCATGATGATGCAAAATTTTGTTATAATCTCCCATGCATAGCCAAGGCTTGTGCCATTGTTAACTGAATTGACACAAAACAAACCATTTCATCTTACATTTAGATACATCTGGATGCCTGTATAAACTGTGAAAGCCACCGTCTTCCTTGTGCACCGTAGCATCGATATTATGGTCCGAAAATGGTTGAATCCTTACTTCCACTTCTTTCCACAACTGCAACGAAAGCCCCCCGCTCTTACCCTTGGATGAAACTCCCAAACCAAAATAATTTAGTTTTTATTTAATCATATCACATCTGCTAGTGTTTTACTTAATCTCAGAGAGGAAGACCAAGCTGGGGTTATGGAGCCGAACTAGCTCACATAACGTCCGAACTGTCTAAGGGCCCCCAACCCCTGATAGTTCCATGCTATGATTTTCATGGTTCTCGATGGGGTTGCTCTGCAACCTCTGCCAATTAAGAAGTTGGAAGCTTATCGATCAATTAGAACCTTCGCTTGCTAGCTTGAACACACTCTAAGTCTGGCTCAATTATACTAATGCCAGGACAGCACTTCCGCCCCCTTCCTCCTGCATACGATCTCACCATCATAACCTACCTCGCATCCCTTGAGAGCTCTACGTCGAACAGCCACTTGCCACAAATCTAAGAGGAAAATTGACTAAATCGAGCTCCAAGCCACTTTATCTTGGATCCCCATATTATTAGCGTGCATATCCACATCCTGTTTTGGATTTTAGAAGGTGGATGATGCCTATTCCATCAACTCCGGTCCATGCAAGAGCCCTTAGGGTCATCCTGCTGCCAAGCCACCAGTTGCCCCTACTAACCCACTTTCTCTCCACCTAGATAGATAATTTTCTTAGATATCAACCCCTTCCCAGCATGCTTCGACCTTAAATGCAAACCCTTCCCTTGTACCCATTTGGCCTATGATCCCTGCTCTGCTTTATTGTTCCAACTAGTTGCCTCGAATTCACCAAATATAGAACCCCCCTCTCTTTCTTTCTATAGCAATCACCCTGTTCTTCAGTTCGCTTGAACCCCGTGTCGGATTAAAACCACTTCCCATTGGAAGGGGGTCCTATAACCAATGTCTATACGAAGTGGCCATCCTAGATCCTTTCTTGAATTGGAACTCGCAATACTTGGAATTGTGCCCCTAATGACCGCAAAGATAGCAAAAATTAGTAATACCGTCATATGATATGGTTACAAGGTACTCCTCCCCCATAGTAGTTCTAGTCTTTATTGCTCGCTTGAGAGGAAGGTTGACATCGATCAGCACGTGCATACGAAGGGTGGAACCCCATGAACAACCCAAGTTATCCATATCCATATCCATATCCCAGAACTTCCCCACTCAGTTACCAATGTGCGTTGTGATGCCCACGTTCATTTTACTCAACAATAAGGCATGGACGTGTATATAAAAATTGCATCAGTTTAAGCAAAAGTACAACGGGTTCACATAGGCGTGAACACAATCTAGATCACGATGTTACATTCGAAGCCCCACGGATACCCTTCTAAATCACGTTCCCTTTCAATTATATGGTTAAATCGCAATAAGAGTGGCTCTCCTATCAACTGCTGACATTTCATCCCTTTAATAGGACTCAACATGCCCTTAGTCAAGGTCGAAAAAGCCTCAACTCTGTAGGCTTTTGGACATACACACTCACCATACGAAACAAAGGGCATGAGTCTCTGTTCCATTATTCCATAACCAATCAGCAATTGCCATACCACTCTCCTCATTATATCAGCCAAATATTCCTCCTTCATCTCTCCATCTCTCTATCCACCTCTCCTATGAAAAAGTGATAGACAGAGATGATGACCCTGCCCAAGCGCCTACCAGTGATCGAAGCTCCAAACTGAATCTGCCTATCGATTTCAGAAGGAACTCAAGGACACACAAAATGAAACTAGAAAAAATTGAAAATAAAGAAAGCAAAATAACCCAAGAGGCCAAAGTGGAGAACCCGGGGAGAAACTACCCTAAGTGTCCCCCAAAAATTAAGAACTCTAATCCGAATCCTAGCTCTAGCTTGTCATGGAACAATGTCCAAAGAGGACCTAGTGACACCGCCGCAACGAATGGCCCGAGAGGCGAAACCTACCAACACACACCCCCAAATCGAACCTTAATCAGAAGAGAAAAGATAGAATATAGAAAAACTACGACAACTCGAGCACACTATGCAAAAAGTACCCCCATTCCATGAGGAAAGGCGCCTAAAAGTCATTGGAAGGGGACGCTGGAGTGAAATTTCCAGCGTTAGAAATTCATAGCACATGGTGTTTGAATTAGATGAGGACACTCATGCAGAGAAAACGAAAACTCTCATGCAGAGAGAGCTTACTTGGTCTCATTTTCATTTATTAATGCATAAATTTTACTTTCAAAAGTAGAATTAGAGGTTGTCCGGAGAAAGATTAAGGGCAGAATAAAGTTATCGTAAATTAATCATACAGTAAGTATAATATTCTTATTATGTGGTTAGCATAAAATTTGAAAAATGTCAATTACATTATTACAAATGCAATACTACTTACAATATAATTAATTTAATATGAAAATTCAAATTTAAATAAAAAAATCCGATAAAAGATAGAACATAGAGTCAAAGAGACTTAGACAAGCAATATTACATGCATGACACTTTATAATTGGGAATTTAAGGTAATGATGCACTCAAAGCAGTTACATGAAAATGACGTGGTCTAATTAAAAAAGAGAAGGATAAATTAAATAACTTGACGTTACACGAGTCTGATCAATGATAAAATTATATAATTTTTGAATGGGGTATGAAATTATCAACTTTGTCTTAATGTATTTTTTAAAGAAAAAAAGTAAATTTTTTTAAAAAAATCAGAAGGGGTGGCTGAAAATTTTTAAAAAATTATAAAAAAAAATCATTTAGTCCATAAAATAAATTAAAAAAATTTAAAAATAAATAAAATTATAGTTCTAGTCGATATGGGCATTTTGATCAGTTCACTACAAAAAATGGATGAAAACCTACTGGATTGGACTAACAGTTAGATGGACGTTAAAATCAGAGGATAATGGTAATTTATCAAACAACTTAACAATGAGGTATTCGTAATTATGTCAAACCTTAAGATATGTCGTTGTAATTTACCTTTTCTCATAACACAACTTCATCTTGACACATATAAGATTCCAATTCCAACGAATTTTATAACCATACCAATATCAATAAATTGATTGACCAATGGGATGCGAGTTGGATTTTAACAGAAATTTTTGTCAATGAACATGAGCTTGAAACTTTAGAGTTGTATTTTACGGGAGGGATTTAACTCTTTCGCTTTTGTAAATAAAATTAGTTTTATTTGTAATATACGATGAAAAATAATCGAAAAAAAATAATTGTTGCCCTACCAATTTGAGAGCAATTTAGGCTTATTTGAATTAAGACTCGGGACGAAGAGATAATGGAAGAGGGGGACGAGCTACTGAGGGGGACTCATGTGGAACTTGTCATTTTACTTTAATCATAGTGTTCATTAATTGTTTGAACGTTATGATTCGGTTTCTTCTTTTAAAAAAAAGTATCTTCCAGCAATTATTGCATTTTTTTAATATTTGAAATTTGAAAAGAATAAATATTTTGATATTAGTCATATTCGCTGAAAACTTTAAGCTCTTTGATGAATTGATTTTAAGATGCGTAGTAGATCGGGCTAAGTCAACTCAATCTAGAATTGAATTGACATAATGAAAAATGC
The DNA here is from genome assembly GCF_000512975.1 of Sesamum indicum. Classification (NCBI taxonomy): domain Eukaryota; kingdom Viridiplantae; phylum Streptophyta; class Magnoliopsida; order Lamiales; family Pedaliaceae; genus Sesamum; species Sesamum indicum. The sequence goes on along the minus strand of NC_026149.1, from coordinate 9,109,781 downwards.
ACCGAGCTGAATCGACCCAATTGAGCAGCGCCTATCGATCGGGCTAGTGGACTAGCCTGGTTAGTATTTTTTTTTTTTTAATAATGCATAACAAATCGATTTTATTTTAATCTTCTCAGTTGATAGAACTAATATTGTAAAATTCTAAAACTTTTATCTTTATTATTTTATTTCTAAATTTTTAATACATTAATTCGTTAATACTCTTTGTTTATTTTTGTCAAACTTTATTTTAAGTTTTCTACTGTACGTTTGTTGGTCAAATCATTATTAATGCGTGTTGGAACCGCATGGGTCCAATTGTCTTCGGCTGAAGAATAGATCTCGGGTCAAAACGTGCGAAGGTCATAAAGAAGGAACCTGCAAAAAAAATATTAGCAATCTAACGTTTAAGTTAGTAATGAATTTTAAGATAGAGAAAGAGAAGATAAAGAATCTCAAATAGAAATCCAAGTTTGACGAATAAAAAAGAAAACAACAACACGCCAGATTATGTTGTTGAACGCTAAGATAGTTTTCATCTCCCTTCAAGGGGAATAAAACCTGTATTGATAGAGGGATTTCCTTGTGGGGTAGGGGTATACCTTGAAATCTTGAAGAGGTTGGTTGAAGTGCTAGGATAAGATTGGGATCTTATCGCTGACTGGGGTAGACATCATATTAATTTCTTTAATATATAACCGCTCCAAATTTCAAGAAAGGTGACTAAAACCCCTCGAATACACATTTTTTTGTACTGTATTGCATTACCTATATATATATATATATTATTTTATTTTCTCACAATTCCATACATTATTTCTTTTGGGTTCTTTTTGCATGCTCTAATGAGTTTTAGTCTATATTTTGATTAATGAATTTTAGACTCTAATGATAAATTCTTTTGTTTACTTATGTTTTGGTTAATTTTAAATTCAAAAATGGGCTTAATAAAATTTACCTCTTGTGATATTGCAAAAGAGCAAATTATCCTTATGGAAAAAACTAGCAATTTAGCCCCTCTGTATTTTTTAAGATGAAACAATTTACTACTTTATTTAGGGAGTTAAATTGCTTCATTCTAAAAAATACATGAAAGTAAATATTGCATTTAAAAAAATACAGGGGGATAAATTGCTATTTTTTTTTCAGAGGGGGTATTTGCAATATCACTGAGAAATATATTGAATTTTTCCCAGTTCAAAACATTTCAAATACTTCAACTTTAAATTTTAATTATGATTTGTTCAATTTTAATGGATTTCAAATTCTTGAAACTTTTTCTTCAAATCATTTTTTTGAATCTAAATCCATCCATCCAAATCTACATTACGGAAAATTTTAGCTCAAATCGAATTTGACTGAATCAGCTGTTGATAGTACTGATGCTATGAGGTAGTTCAACACTAAGTATACGGAGTCTAAGCTCATCAAGAATAATTCGAGCAATGGACACTGCACCGTGAACCAGCTGTTGATACCTCCCTCGATTCCGTTCTTGCCAAATGTGATACATAAGGGATGCCAAAAGATTACATAGGCAGCATTGATAACATGTTTCCCCCTCCATCTTCGTGCAACAATCAATACATCAATGGTCCATCCTCTAGTAGTCTAGGAGAAGCAAACCTCACGTCGCAACAGTTGAAGACACTGTCTGCATAAGGGTAATAAAAGAACAGGTGCTGGTGAGTCTCAATGGTTCCACCTGAACATAATACACACTCACCATGAAAATGCTGAAGCCACGATCGATCCATGATAGAGAGCCTCTCATGCAATCCTACCCATAGTATAAAAATATTTCGGGGGATCTTGAAAGGGCCCATAAGTAGTGAAGACCAGCCTACCTTCAGGCCCGGATGCCGAAAAATATTGTAGACGCTTTTATTGGCATAGGCCAGTGCCATTCCCCATCCTGGATGACCACTCGAAGTAAATCATCCCCGCTCGTGCGAGTAAGTGAGGGGCCGCGAGGGACATACTGAATAAGCGGCCCCAGAGGATGCCATGGATCGTGCCATAGTGATATCCTCTTACCATTTCCAACCATATAATGTATATGTGACTGCAATGTACTACGTAATCGAAGGAGCTTCCTCCAACCCCAAGCTCCCGATGTAGCGTCAACCGTCTATATAGATTTACTACGTAGTCGCACCAAGTTAATCCACGAAACCTAAATAGAGTCAGGGTTCGAATTGACCACCTTCCATTTATGCCGAGTCATAAGGACCAAGTTAAGTCCAGTAAGATCCTTAAGTCCTTGGCCACCCTCCTCAATCGGTTGACATACTTGTGTCCAAGAAACCTTAGGGTAACTAGTGGTCGATGTTCTTTTCCACAGAAAGTTGCGGAACCGCTTCTCAATTCCTTTATAATCCCTTTTGGCAAAATAAATGCCATCGCCTAGTAGATCTGAAGAGCTATGAGTACCGTTTTTATCAGTTGAATCCTTGCTGCAAAGGACAACTGAAGCGCGTCCCAACCTCGTAGTCATTCATCTATCTTCAGCAACAATGGTTTACAATCAATGATTCTAAGCCTAGACGAAGTGAGTGGCAAACCTATATAAGTGAAGGGAAGTGTTCCCTCGTGAAAACCAAGGGTGCCAAGGAGGATATCTCTCGCATTGATATGCAGAATGTAAGAAGATAATATGACTCTTGGCAGCATTAGTGTGAAGCCCGGACAATGAAGCAAACATCTCCAATCCCTCTTTGAACAACCGGTCGGATCCCTCATCCGCTCAGCAAAATAGGAGCAAATCATCAGCAAAGGAGAGTTGGAATAACCCAATATCACCGCATCTCCAATGGTAAAGGAATCCACCATCTTGCTCTATTCTTTGGTGATAGATAAGTCCTACCACCTCCATAACCAAAACAAAGAGGTAAGGAGACATGGGATCACCTTGTCTCAGCCCTCTATCCCCTGCAAAAAAACCATAAATACCCCCATTGAGAGCAATCGAGAAAGAAGGGGTGGTGACACTCTCCCGAATCCAACTAATGAATTTCTCTAGGAAATTAAAAAGTCGCAGTGTCGCAAATAGGAATCCCACTCCACCATATCATAAGTCTGCCTCAGATCCACCTTCAACGCACACCGGGTGGAGCGCACTGTTGGTTATACCTTGAGAACAGTTCCTGACCAAGTAATACATTGTCTCCAATAGAACAGCCGATACAAATGCATTTTGCATAGGCTAATCAATTTAGTACGCACCACTCTAATGCGTTTCACTAGAATCTTAGTAATTGCTTTATACAACACATTACAACAGGATATAGAACGAAAATCACCAACAGTCAAGGGATTATGCACCTTTGGAATTAAGAAAATGATCTTCGTGTTAACTTGTCTTAGTAGTCACCCATGCTTAAAGAATTCCAAGACGGCATTAGTTATTTTCTGCCGCACAATAGGCCATGCAAATTTATAGAAACCAGCAGAATGTCCATCCGGGCTTGGTGCTTTGTCCTCCTCAATGTCAAAGATGACTTCCTTCACTTCATCTCGTGTAACGTGTGTTGTTAGTGCATCACCCTCCTCAATTGTTAGCACATGCCTCGCCCATGGCTGCAGGTGTGTAATGTTCACCATCCTATCCCGTCGCTCACCACCTAACAAATACTGAAAATAACGAATAAATTAAGCAATAGCATCATCTTGATTAGTGAACATATTCCCATCTGAGTCCTTAATTTGAAAGATATGGTTTGATGCTCAGCAGACAACCACTTTTTTGAAGAAAATACGCGAGCATTGATCTCCCCCTTTCATCCACTGCATCTTGGCTCGTTGTTGTAGCACGATTTGTTCTAGTTTTACAACACGTATGTAGACAAGTTTGCAACAATCCTCAAGCTACAGGAGAAGCTCATCCTGCCGGCTTCTCGCTAAGAGATCTTAGGCAGTAGCAAGGAATTCCCTTGCTACCTTAACATTTAATGAAAAATTTCCTTTGCGCTATTGAAGAGCCCTAAAAAAAGGTTTAAGGGCACGGAGCTTCCTCGTAACCGCAGACATAGCTGTACCTACAATAATGTGCCTGTAGACCGAGTGAACTGCATCAAGAAAATTAGGCGAGGAGGCCAAATAGTTATCAAATCGGAATACACTTACACAGTTTAACCGCGTGATGCCATGGATTAAGAGAGGAGAATGATCCGAGGTACTTGGAGCAAGGCTCCAATAACAAGCATTTGGCCAATATTGCATGACTGTATCATTGACCAACACTCTGTCAAGCAGCTTCCGTCAACTCGGTCCATTCGTGCTATAATTATGCCAAGTGAATGGCTCACCCTGCGCAGGAAGCGTAATAAGTCCGGCCTCCATAATGCATGCATGGAATTCATCCATGGCTTGCCTAATATCACCAGAAGCCCCACAAAATTCACTCATATCGAGCTGAGCATTGAAATCCCCCATCACAAACCACGATTCATCAGAGATCCCATGAGCAAGCATACATACGTCTCCCCACAACGTCCTCCTGCTAATCACATCATTCAATCCATAGACAATAGTAATCAAGTGCTGTTGATGAATTAATCTGTTAGTAGCTAAGCAATGTACCAATTGATTACTAACATTAAGAATCTCCACCCCAATCTCAAAATCATTCCAAATTAACCAAATACGATTACCAATAGTAGTATAGTTAACAAACCACTGCCACGAAGGACAAATACTTTGTTGGATCCAAGTAATATTGGAGGTTGCCACACGAGTTTCAAAGATACCAAGAAAGAGTAACCTGTGATTCTGAATCAAGTCCTTAACCGCAACTTGGAGGACACATATAGCATTACACATACACGAGCGAAGTCCAGTCTCATGCATGCGTTCGTGATGGCATCCGGGTATAACGGCTTCCCCACCCCACTCGCAACCGCACTAAGACCCCCAAGGGTCCAAAACTCCACAGAAAGATGTCTCAGTCGAATCAACACTGGGACTTGTGTGTGTTTATATTTACGCAACGCATCCCCGACTGCCATTGTTGAAGAACAATTATTTGACCTTGAAACAACCCAGGCCCTCAATTACTTTCTCCATCACAGCCATCGTATTAAATTTGAAGAAATAAAAACCATTTAATATCGCAATTACATCCTTTACAGCTTGCCAGATTGACCAAACAAAACTATTCAAGTGATGAAAATATGCTTTCTTTCCCAGAAAGTATCACACAGCTGTATGTTTTTAGGGTCGAGATCCGTCCCGAATCATACTCAAGGATGGCCCAATTACAACTTCTCCATTTTGCATGCATGGATCAATATATTTCAATGTTCTACGACTAAAATTATTAAAAGCGGTAGCAAATTTATCAATAAATGAATCAGCATGACTCGACGCATGGAGAGGGACCGTACCTATAAAGATGCCTATATGATCGTGAACACCGGCCTGCGGCGGCCTTGACTCCATCCGTTCAATCCATGCATTAGGGTGTGGAAACCCTGTTACGCCACAGGCCTCCAGCGAGTTATCTCGAGCACCTCCATCCCCCTCCATGATTGTCGGCACAGTAGCAACATCAGGCGGAGCAGACAGTGGAGGCGAAACTGCAATCGATGGAGCAAGTAGCGGAGGTAGAACTGTTATCGGCCATGCGCTCGTTGAAGTCGTAGGGACATCGTCCATCCATGGCGTAATCACCACAGCATGCGAGCATACTTGGCGGGGGGTCATGCCAAGTGGACCCGTGCGCCAACTGATTTCCATCCACTAAATTAACACGATTCGAATGAAAAAAGCCAAAATTTTGTTCCCACTTAATCTTCAAATTGTCCAGCGCCTGAATGGAGGCGTGATCGCCATTATCAATCACTTTGTGCACCAAGGTGAGAAATTTCTCAATATTGAATTGTGACCGGATGTGTTCCAATGAACCCATTGCATGCGAGCGTCCGTCTACACTGTTCGAGCATGATCACCGCCATTCCCTTCGCTGATGCTATGATCGTCCTCTCCTTCCTCCTCAACGACGTCTTCCACCGTATCACCATCATCACCGCCGACAGAAGTTAGGGGTTTAGTGTGTGTATCATGAGATATGGTAGTGGGTGTGAGAGAAGACAGGTTTTTGGGAGAGTCCATAAATCTTGGTAACCACAGTTTCAGGATTCCAATTCTTCAGCCCAGCATCAACAGATCTGCGCTGCTGTGATTCCGATGATTTTCGCTACAGTTGGCGATGTCTTCTTTCTGATTGATTAAGACCCAATTACTCTTCCCCCTTTGTATAATTAAAAGAATCAGAGATATCAATTATACTACTGGGGTTTTCAGAATTCTTGATGAACAATGTAGTGGATCTCGGTTGCAACGAACATCAATCATCCCAAGGATAAAATCTTAAATATTTTTTGAGGTAAGAGCGATGAACTATTATTAGACAACAACTCTTACTATACAGCAGACAACATCCAAAGCACCTGGCGAGATTCGAACCTATAATATCTAAGATCATGAGGTCTCAATTTCGCCAATTGAGTTAAGCCTCATTGACTTTTATTACTGTCTCACCCAAGCAAGATGAGAAGTTTGTGAAGAAGTAAACACTTGCGAAGCCTGAAAGCTGGTCTTACATTAACTAATTCTGCAACCGGAAAGTAGGAATAGCCATGAGATGGTTGGCCCTATTAACGACGAGGCCGAACTCCTCAGCCATGTCCAACTCCTTCGGCAAAACACCGTTAGGCAGTCGCCAGTCAAAGCAATGAACTAATTGCGACACAATCAACCGAACCTGTATGAGGCCGAGTTGCATTCCTGGGCAGCCTCTCCTCCCGGAGCCGAATGGAAGAAGCTGGAAATGTTGTCCCCTAACATCAATCTCGCTCCCAACAAACCTCTCAGGGATGAACTTCTCAGGCTCACTCCACGCGTCTGGATCCCGTCCAATCGCATGTGTGTTGATGATTATTCGTGACGCTTTAGGTATGTCGTAGCCATTAACCGTGCAGTCTTCCATAGCGTAGTGAGGGATCAACAGAGGAGCCACCGGATGTAGCCGAAAGGTTTCCTTAACAACCATGTCTAGATATTCGAGTTGGTCAATATCTGATTCCTCCACCATCCTCTCCAATCCCACCACTTCTTCCAACTCTTTCTGAACTTTTTTCATTGTTGTTGGATTCCTCAAGAGTTCTGACAGTATCCACTCCACTGATGATGCTGCAGTGTCCATTGAACCAGCAAGCATGTCCTGCACAGATCATTCTTCCCCTAAACCAGTGTGGATAAACGAGGGAACTAAGACAACTATTACAAGAAAATAGATTATTTCCTGCAATTCGATTTTTTCATAATTTTTAGTTATAACTAATGTTTTGACCCGTTTGCTAAAACGCCTAATTATTGTATTACTATTCACAATCAATTTTCAATTTTGACCATTGTTACGTCAAAAAGTCATATTTCTTTTAACGATCGGAAGTAGCACCCATAGCAGATTTACAATTACATTGTAAATGATAGAAGTGTTAGTTAGAATGTAAGAGGGAAAAATATTTTTTTGGTCCGTTAAGTATGCCCAATTTTAGTTTTAGTCCTATAAGTATGCCCATTTTTTATTAACTCCAGTAACTTGCAAAATTGATTAGTTTTAGTCCTCCGGTCGATTAGATTTATAGTTTGCGCCTGAAAAGTGACATGGCATGACACCTAGATGCGTTTTTATTGATTTCTAATCCTATGTGGCTAAAATTATGATGTAGAAGACAAGTTGACCATCTTTTGGAGGGAAGAAAGGTGACTTTTCTTCTCTTCAAACTTGCACAAAAGATGGCCAATTTGTCTTCCACATCATAATTTTAGCCATATAGGATTATAAATCAACAAAAACGCACCTAGGTGTCATGCCATGTCACTTTTCAGGCGTAAATTATAAATCCAATCGACCGGAGGACTAAAACTAATCAATTTTGCAAGTTACTGGAGTTAATAAAAAATGGGCATACTTATAGGACTAAAACTAAAATTGGACATACTTAACGGATTAAAAAAATATTTTTCCTGAATGTAAGATTACCAGCATAATGGCCTTGACATGGCGCCGGTCGAACTGAAACTCACGAGTCTGTCCAGATTGCATGATGGACATCATGGTATCAACAATGTCTTTGGTCTGCTCACCATGATCCCAATCCCTAACATGCTCATTTATAACTTTTTCAAAGAAATCATCGTACACTTTGCTAAGTGCCTTCATTTTCCTTGTCAGCCCTTGGATATCCAGGATTCCAAGAAAAGGAAAGTAATCCCCCAAATTGGGAACTGCTGCTAACTTCATCCCCTCTTGAATCACAGTCTTGAACCCTCTCTCATCTATATCCTTATCCTCGTACTTCTTACCAAACACCATCCTGCAACTCATTTCGGCAGTTAAGGATGAAACCTTTGCACTAAGATCAACAGGGATACCATCACGAGCAGCCTGTTTGAGTGATTCAATGAAAATCCCAAGTTCTTCCCTTCTCATAGTTTGGAAACAACTGATCTTAAGGTTGCTGAGCAACTCTAGTGTGCACAGTTTACGCATGTTTCGCCAGTAGGGACCGTATGCACCAAACGACAAGTTCCTTTGATCCCAAGACAGGTACTTAGCAGCCTGATGAGGTGGTCTGCTGGCGAAAATGAGGTCGTGTGTTTTGAGGAAGAGCTCAGCTGCTTTAGGCGATGAGACGATGACGTTTGGGACAAGCCCGAATCGCATGTACATTATAGGGCCATGTTTTTGGGCTATCCTATGCAAATCTTGATGAGGGTTTTTCCCCAGCAAATGGAGGTGTCCTAAAATAGGGAGCCCTTTTGGACCTGGAGGCAGTCTCTTCTTCTTGTTATTGCTCGTCACCAACCTGTGAAGCAAAGAGGTTGCTATAAAGGCTATGAGTGTAAGCCAAATCCAAGAGACTGCCATTTTAGGTCTCTCTCTCTCTCTCTCTCTTGTATATGCTTAATGTTTGTGTGGACAGATACTTATAGCATTTCTGTCGGACTTGTTTGCTTGGACATTACTGTGGGACATAGCCCTGTCCACTTCAGTTTCTGAATAGATTATGTTAAGGTCATTTTTGAGTGTCGAAATTGAGGATGGAAGGAGACAAATAAGAATCTGCTGGTGGAGTTGAAATCGATGATGATGATGCTTTTTATCTATGTTCAACACGAAAATTCTAATTTAAATTGAATTTGATCGAATTTAAACTAATTGTATGTAAATGCAATACATTTACGGTGTGATTAGTATATATTTAAAAAAATGATCAATTATATAATATGTGTGATACACCTACTTTATAATTGATTTGATTCGACAAAATCTAATATGCCTAAAAATTCTCCACCTCCAACATGCATGGTGTTTTTCTAGAGCATGGATTCCCATATATATGTTAACGAATGGACTGATATATGCTGTCCTTTCCTAGGAGAACTCATTTGGCGCTTTCTAAGTCACATTCGAAGTCGTTTTTAGTTTGTGTTATTTGCGTCCACTGCATGCATTGTTTTTGTTGTTGTCAATCACTGCAACAAGAAGAAAAGATTATCCACAAAAAAGACTATGCGACAATTTTCATATTACTATTAATGTATTAAGTGTTTGGGTACAAAATTTGATTAAATATTATATTCAGTTTCAGGGACAGCAGATTCAGTTGAAATGATCCTAATACAATCGATTTTGAGCTGAATATTAGATTATTTTTCTTTCGAACAATATAAATTTTGTATCTTGGCATATATTTCTTTTTGTAATTGTGCATGCATTTAGAGTCTCGCTAAAATGGATGTTGGACAATGATCAAATTTTTTAGAGATGATTACGTTTACGCTCTTTCATTTATTGTCTTTTTATACAAATCATTCCCGCATTTTGAAAAATTACAGAAACCACTCTTAGTAGCTGAAATCCAAAAATACCTCTGTTGACTTGGTCAAATTTTTTTAGTATGACTTTTCAAAAACAAAAATACCATTGAGGGTGTTTTTGAAATTACCAAAAGATAGAGGGGATATCAAAGTAATGTGTATGAGGATGAGTAACATGATCTCACAGAATTTTTTATTATTTATGGTACTTTTTTAATTCAAATTTAAATTATTCTATTAACTTTTTTTAATTAAATCCTGATCGGGGAAGATTACGCGCCCACGTGAAAAGGGGTAAACACAAGAGAAATTTATGGATGCTACGATCATGGGATTACCCAATTAAGCTACAAATTAGAGTGCATAAATAAGGCAAGAAAGCCATATATCCGCACTTACTCCATTCTACCTGGGGAGGAGATCATACTTAAAGGAGCAAAGAGGCTCCTAGCCGGGTAATGTTCACTTTATACTCTTGAGAACTAAATTACTCATATCCTTTCCAGGCTAGAAAAAGTACTGACTTGAGCGTCGGAGAGCCTTCGTCGGGAAACCTCCCGACTGGCTTAACCCGTTTTCTGTGTTCTCAGGGATTGTTTCGAAGCTCGAATCGGGATAGAAGTCACTTATCGCGACCTGACCTCGAAGAGAAGTCTTCTGACAATTCATTTGGCGCCGTCTGTGGGAACGAAATGGTTTTGGAGAACATGGAAGGCGAATCAGGCAGAAATATCCTGGGATTGGATACAACGATGGGGACTACAGATCCCATCATTCAGCTGACGAAGATGGAGCTACAGTAATTGATGGAAGAGGCCGGAAGGAAAGCTATCGTGGCATACGAACGAAGGACCACCACCCCCGTTGAAAGAGGTGGTCCACGGAGGAAACTATTCGAGGAAAGAGAACCGGAAAAGACACTGGGAACGTGCAGAAAGGATCAGAACAAACGCCTACCCTCGGAGGTGGGTTCTAGTAGTCGAGAGAAGAGCCAAGTTAGGGGACCTGCGATATCGCGTGCAGAGGTCGAAAGTGTATCGAAGCAAATCGTCAAACTGGGGAGACAAATTGACGAACTAAAAAAAAGGGGAGAGATCGTGTCTCAACATAGAAACTCGCCATTCTGCAACCAGATTTTAATAGAGACCGTACCACCAAACTTCAGGATGCCAGACCTCACCAAATATGATGGAACAAAAGATCCATTAGAACATTTAGCTGCATTTGATATGGTGATGAACCTTTACGGACAACCAGGCCCAATTAATGCTAAATTATTTGTTACCACTCTGACAGGTAAAGCCCAGGAATGGTTCGTCACTCTACCACCGGGGAGCATCGAGTCACACGAGCAGCTCACGCAGAAATTTGCTTTCCACTTTGCCAGCAAATGGAAGCAGAAAAGATCTGCTACCCACCTATTCACCATCAGACAACAAGACAATGAAGCACTGAAAAGTTTCATGGGACGTTTCAACAATGGGACGCTAGAAGTACCTGATTTGAGAATCGACATGATGGTAAGCATCCTGATCCATGGGCTGAAGAAGGGAGCATTTGCATCTGCGTTAGCGCGCGACCCCCCGGCGGACATCGAGCAACTTATGAACATGGCCCAGAAGTACATAGACGAAGAAGAAATGAATGCCTTGAAGGATGGCGAATGGAGATCCGACGAAGGAAGAGGTCGCAGGATTTATGATAAGGAGGAGCGACGATCGAGGCACGAACGGAACAGAGAACAATACCAGCGTAAATATCAGAAATATACCCCCCTCAACACGACGAGGGCGAAGGCACTGCTTATGCTAGAAAGGAAAGACGTGCTCAGATGGCCGAAACCCACAAGGGCAACCCCAGCTAGAAAAAATTCACACAAGTATTGCAGATTCCACAGGGAGCGAGGCCATGATACTGACGAATGTTACCAACTCAAAGACGAAATAGAGCGTCTCATTCGCCAGGGATACTTCAAGGACCTGATAGCAAGAAATTATCAGGATGGAAATCGCAAAAGCAGATCGCGGAGCCGAGAAAGGCGAACAGGAAACGGCGTAGGCGCAGGACATAATGCTCGCGAGAACGCCCCTGTAAAAGGGGTTATCCACTCAATAGCAGGACCTGACGAAGGATACTCAAAGCGAGCAAGGAAGAAGATCGAGCGAAGGATGGCTGTGGTCACCGATCGGCAGATCATGAATGTATCACCAGAAGTAGACATTACCTTCGGGGCCCAAGACTTAAAAGAAAAGGTGGGAGACGATAACGACCCAATGGTAATCAAAATGGACATCGCCAACTTCACAGTCCATAAAGTCCTGGTAGACAATGGGAGCTCAGCAGATATTATCCTCCAAGGAGTGTTGACCAAAATGGGCTTAGGTGATACCAGACTAGGCCCCGTGAGATCACCGCTGGTCAGCTTTGGAGGAGGAGAAGTGGATTCGTTGGGAACAATCGAGTTACCCGTTTCCATTGGTGACGAACCGCGGAGGAGAACACTAATGGTAAAATTTCTTGTGGTTGAAACTCCTTTCGCTTATAATGTTATTTTGGGTAGACCGGGTTTAAACAGTTTCAGGGCCATCGTATCTACTTACCACCTGAGGATGAAGTTTCCCACCCCTGCCGGAATAGGAGAGGTCGCCTGCGACCAGAAGGAAGCTCGACGATGCTATAATCTTTCCGTGAAGAAAGAGACGGTGGAAAGGAAAAGGAAATTTGAAGAATCACTGGTGAACAAAAACGAGGAGAGAATAACACCAATCGATGAACACAAAGAGATCGAGCTGGTGCCAGGGGATGCGACGAAAACTACAAAAATAGGTTCAAAATTGGAAAGAGGACTCGAAACAATGATGATTACCTTTTTGCGCAGCAACCTTGACATGTTCGCATGGAGCCCGTCAGATTTCAAAGGAATCAACCCAGAAATCATCGTGCATCGGCTGAACACAAATCCCAGTGTCCGACCGGTCCGGCAGAAGAAGAGAGCATTTGGGATCGAAAAGAACCGTATCATTCAAGCAGAGGTAGATAAACTACTGGGAGCAGGGTACATATCTGAAGTTCATTATACGGAGTGGTTATCAAATGTAGTAGTGGTACCAAAGGCCTCTGGGAAATGGAGGATGTGCACCGACTTCACGGACTTGAATAAGGCATGCCCAAAAGACCCATACCCGTTGCCCAGGATAGACCAATTGGTTGACGCAACGGCAGGATTTGAATTGTTTTCAATGATGGACGCGTATCAGGGCTACCACCAAATCCGTATGGCAAAAGAGGATCGCATCAAAACGTCGTTCGTAACTGAGCAAGGTATATTTTGTTATAACGTGATGCCGTTTGGTCTCAAAAATGCAGGTGCGACATACCAAAGGCTCGTGAATAAAATGTTTGAGAAACAAATCGGGTCAACGATGGAGGTCTACGTCGACGACATGATGGTCAAAAGTCAGCGATCGGAAATGCACATGCGCGACCTCGGGGAAGCTTTTACTATAATGAGGACGTATGGAATGAAGCTCAACCCCACAAAGTGCACTTTTGGAGTTGGAGGAGGGAAGTTCTTAGGCTATATGGTGAGTAGTCGAGGAATCGAAGCGAACCCTGAGAAGATCGCAGCAATCCTCGGGTTAAAGTCGCCATGCTCTGTGAAAGACGTCCAAAAGTTAACTGGTAAGATCGCATCCCTCAGTAGATTTATTTCTAAATCCGCGGATAGAAATTTACCTTTCTTTAAAGTATTGAGAAAACCAAAAAACTTCGAATGGACGGATGAATGCGAACAAGCGTTCAACCAACTCAAGGATTACTTAAGAAAACCACCACTGTTGGTGAATCCTCGAATGGAGGATACATTGTTTTTATATCTGGCTGTATCTGAGCACGCAGTTAGTTCGGCCCTGGTAAGGGAAGAGAACAAGATCCAAAATCCGGTCTACTACGTCAGCAAGATGTTGCAAGGGGCCGAACTAAGGTACAGCATGATCGAAAAGTTGGTCCTCGCGTTAGTTGTTACAGCACGAAGATTGAGACCATATTTCCAGTCGCACAAAATCGTAGTATTGACGAACCAACCACTCAAGAACATTCTATCTCGACCAGAGGTTTCTGGTCGCTTGGTGAAATGGGCGATAGAGTTGGGGGAACACGACATTGATTACCAGGCTAGGACTTCTGAAAAAGGCCAGATCCTGGTAGATTTTGTGATCGAAATGTCAAACGAGAACGCACCGAAGAATGAATTATGGATGCTACATGTGGATGGGTCGTCGAACGCCAGTAATGGTGGTGCCGGAATTCTGATACAAGGACCCAAGGGGATAGAGATACAGGTAGCTGCGAGACTGTCGTTCCAAGCAACTAACAACGAGGCGGAGTATGAAGCATTGATCCTGGGGTTAGAACTAGCCCACGAGGCGGGAGCGAGAAACCTAGAAGTATACACGGACTCCCAATTGGTGGCCATGCAGGTCGAAGGGCGTTATGAGGCTAAAGAACGAACCATGGCCTTGTACCTCCAGAAAGCTAAATCGTGGATGGAACGATTTGAGAAATGTACTGTCCAGCAGATACCGAGAGACGAAAATGACAGAGCGGACTCCCTATCAAAATTTGGAGCGTTATTGTCCGGTGTAAAAAGTCGTAGCATCACAATAATGATGAAGGAGAAACCGGCCATCGTCGAGACGTTAGACATAAAGACCGTAGAACAACCCTGTACGTGGAAAGATGAACTGATGGTATTTCTTAGCAAAGGAATTTTGCCGGAGAACCCGGTGCGTGCGAGGAATATAAAGCTGAAAGCAGCAAGGTTCACTATGATCGAGTCAGAGCTCTACAAAAGAACGCACGAGGGACCACTTCTCAAATGTTTAAACCATGAGCAGGCAGAATATGTCTTGAGAGAAATTCACGAAGGCAGTTGCGGAAACCATTCTGGAGCAAGGTCGCTGGCATTGAAGGTCACCAGGTAGGGATACTTCTGGCCGACCTTGATGAAGGATGCGAAGTCACTAGTGCAGAAATGTGAGAGCTGCCAAAAGTTTTCTTCCCGTATACATGTCCCTGCCACGCCCTTAGAACCAGTGCAGATTACATGTCCATTCGACCAGTGGGGAATCGATATATTAGGGCCCCTACCTCCCGCAAAGGCACAGAAAAAATTCATAATACTCGCGGTCGAGTATTTCTCGAAATGGGTTGAAGCCGAGGCAGTGGCTAGGATATCAGAGAAAGAGATGATTAACTTCATTTGGAAAAACATTATCTGTCGGTTTGGAATTCCTAGGATACTCATCTCGGATAACGGCACACAGTTTCAGGGTAAGGAAATCACGAATTGGTTGAAAGAGTTAAAAATCCAGCAGAATTTCACTTCGGTCGGTCATCCTCAGTCTAACGGGCAAACGGAGGTGACTAACAGAACTGTCATGCAATATTTGAAAACCAGGATCAAGTCAAAAGGATCATGGGACGAAGAACTTCAGGTGTCCTATGGGCGTACAGGACGACCCCGAGGTCGTCTACAGGTGAGACCCCTTTTTGCCTGGTTTACGGTTCTGAAGCTATTATTCCTGCAGAAATCGGCGAGGAGACTCAAAGGATCGCGCAATACGACCCGGGAGAGAACGACCAGGCGAGGGTTTTCGACCTAATCACATTAGAAGAAAGAAGAGATGCAGCATACGCTAAAATACTCCACCACAAAACCCTGATGATGAGGCAGTACAACAAAAGGTTACGACCGAGGGAACTCCAGATAGGAGATTTGGTCCTTAAGAAAGTGGAAGTCTCAAAACATGTAGGAAAACTCGATCCTGAATGGGAAGGACCGTTCAAGGTAATCGAAATTCGAAGAAAGGGGTCGTATGTTCTACAAGACACCGAAGGTCGGAATCTTCCTCGACCTTGGAATATTCGAAATTTGAGAAAATTTTACGCCTGAAAAAGGCCAAGCCGCAGAAGCCTAAGAAAATTACGCCTGAAAAAGGCCAAATCCCATCCAGCAGAATAAATTGCGGGTGCCTGGAAAAGGCTAAATAATGTAATAGCTTAGTGCGACCGCATCAATTACCTGAAAAAGGTTGAATAAAACCTATGATTGTAGGCATATAATCGTGTTTGCTTGATAGTCGTCTATTTTCGACCGCACCGACTACCTGAAAAAGGTTAAGTAAAACTTATGATCGCAGGGATGCGATCGAACTTAATTGTCTATTTCCGAAACCAGAATAACAAAGAACCTGAAAAAGGCTCGCAATTGTCAAAAGCGGCATGTATTAAGACCTGAAAAAGGCCATGAGTTCCACGCTTACAAATAAAGCTCGAATATGCAAAACAAGTCTGAGATTTTACATGTTATCAATTTCATTCAATAAAACAGCGAATTCGTCCTCTCCTGCAGGGGGATCATCTTCCTCAGGAAAAGGTTGCATATTCCCATCAACGCCCGGATCAAGCTTGGACAAATCAAAATCAGGGACATATCCCCGTAAAGTTGATACCTGAGCCTTACACCGCTCGAAACCTTGTACAAGGTAATCTGCTGCTCTGATCTCTAAAGCAGTGTCGAAGGCAGGAGCTTTGAGGAAATCGCGAGCGCCCTGAATGCGAGCCTCACGAAGGCGAGTCGCAAAATCATCCGAGTTCAAAAATTCTTCACGACCTTCGGCTTTGCCTGTCGATCTACCAGCCGCAAAACCTGCCTCTCGACCTAGCGCAGTAGCCTTCGATATTTCAGAAGCCATCTTCTCCTCTAACTCCTTAACCCGGGATTCCAGGGTCGCACGTTGAGTTTCCGAACTCTCCGCTCGAGAAGTAACTTCGCCGAGTTTAGTCCGCATATCAGCGTTCGCACGTTCAGACGCAAGTTGGTTTCTCCGGAACCCAGCACACTTCAAAGAGAGGCTACGGATGAAATTGGCAGTCTGAAAAAGAAAAATACGAATTAGGGAAAAAGCAACGATGAAAAAAAGGTAGCATCGAAACAATACCTGGATGAGAGAATGAGCAGCATGTTCCTCCAATCGGGTAAATGGGCTCTGAATCAAAGCTGCTTGATCGAAAGGCAGGCAGGTCGCGTTATATAGTTCCCATGACTCCTGGCCAGAGTGGGATCCCAGCACCGAGCTGTTAGGCGAAACGTTCCAGTCAGGGACAAATTTCTCCTCAACACGCGCAGCCATAGGATGATTAGGAGCCCTGAGGTCCTCGCGGGCCTTACGCCAGCATTCTGAAATGTCGTTTAGCATTTCTAAGCCTCTACGATCACCAGGAGCTGCGGATAGTGACGAACCCGCGACCAGAGGTTGAGTACGAGCCCTCGTGTTGGATCCCATGGGACTCTTGTCCCTTCGCCGACGGCGAGTTATCAAACCCCCAGGTTCAGACTCATCCGTGCGCGAGTGGTTGGGTGATCCAGATCTCGGTTGAGTAGCTCGTGGGTGTATGCGCGATTGAGTATCTTCACTTCCTACCTCGATCGGAGGGCTCCTGGGTCTCGAACTCTCCGGTATCACAGGATCCCCAACTGGACGAGATGTCGCGGATGAAGGCGCAGCTGGTGTAACCACTGCCGCAGTCGATTGAGCTCGGATAGCTCTAATCCGTTGAGAAAGACGAGCCTGGCCAACCATATCGTCTGCAGCCCAAAAAAGAAAGGTTAATAGACTCTACGACCGTCAAAAAGGCGAAACAAAAGAGAAATCTTTCACCTAAAGAGCCCTCAACCGGAATAGGAGCGGGAGAAAGATGCGCGAGTCGGAGGACTTCCTCTACCAAGATTTTCTTCGGGTCGTATCGGTAAGAGGAGAGACTTCTAATTAGATCTTCTTCTAAACCTCCCTCTTCGACCACGGGCTTGGGTTTCTCTAACACCCAATCACAGCAAAAGGGCCACCCTCGACCAGGTGGAGGTCGAACAAAAATGAACCTTTTTTTCCAAGGACCTACATTGGAGGTAAGGGGGGCTAGAAACCTACATTCTTTACGAGCGGACAAATAGAAAAAACCATTATCAGCCGATCTCGCTGATGTGGTGAAGGAGTACAACGACCAGAAATTGTCGAAGCTGGGTTCATAACGGTGAACCCTCATTATGATGATGAAAATGATTATATGGCGGATCGAATTGGGCGAAAGTTGCATAGGGCACAGTTCTAGACGCCTAAGGATTTGGGAAACATAAGGAGCAAGAGGCAACCTTAAACCTGCATCAAAATGATTTAAAGACAGGGAACAAAAACCTCGAGGAGGGCGATGCATACGATCGGTTGGAGTAGGGATTACGATCTCGAAACTTGGAGGAATATGGTATTTTTTACGAATCAGATGAACCTGCTGTCTAACCGTACTGGCTATAGTCTCCCAAGGTTTAAACTCAGGAGCAACATCGGGGGCACCATCAGAGCCCGACACGGCACGAGGAGGGTTACGCGACCCGCGCCCTAACCTAACCCTAGACGGACCCTCATCGGGCGTATAGGACTCAATCCTACGGGAAATGGGAAGAGAAGAATGAGAACCAGAATCAGAACTTGAGGAAGGCATTGTACCTGGAGATGCAGGAGGTTGATGTCTGAATAACCGAGGAGAAGCAGGAGCAATGACTTGAGGAAGAAGATGCCGGTAAAAACCCCATTTGAAATATGTATCGATATATATGGGGAGAAGCGAGTTTCAAATTCAAAATTAGCCACGCATTGGGCGACACGTGGCATCAGGTACCTGAAGAGGTGCAATATCCCCGACACGTGGTTCACCGTATTCGAGATCATTAATGCTCGCGGAGTCGTTCGAGTTCTACACGCTACTTAACATCGCGTCTAGAACTTCGGGGACTGATGATCGGGGAAGATTACGCGCCCACGTGAAAAGGGGTAAAATCCCATTAATTATTCCCCAAGAGAAATTTATGGATGCTGCGATCATGGGATTACCCAATTAAGCTACAAATTAGAGTGCATAAATAAGGCAAGAAAGCCATATATCCGCACTTACTCCATTCTACCTGGGGAGGAGATCATACTTAAAGGAGCAAAGAGGCTCCTAGCCGGGTAATGTTCACTTTATACTCTTGAGAACTAAATTACTCATATCCTTTCCAGGCTAGAAAAAGTACTGACTTGAGCGTCGGAGAGCCTTCGTCGGGAAACCTCCCGACTGGCTTAACCCGTTTTCTGTGTTCTCAGGGATTGTTTCGAAGCTCGAATCGGGATAGAAGTCACTTATCGCGACCTGACCTCGAAGAGAAGTCTTCTGACAATTCAAATCCCTATATAAAACTACACCTTTTAATAATAAAAATATTTAATTATTCAATTAATATATTAATAAAATTAGTTACTAGATTATGAGTTTAAATTAAAAAAATATCATACTTTTATAAATTATTTAAAATTGTTAAAAAATTTAAAAATTATTTATATCCTCTATTTTTATTTATTATTAAATTTCACTAAAATTAATAAATAATAATTAACAATTTATACAGTTTATATAAATCATGTTAGAATTAGTACAATAAATAATTTTTTTATTAAAGATATTTTAAATTAATAAATTATTTTTTTAAAAAAAATTATCCCCTTTTTCCAACTGTACCAACATGCCCACTCCCAACTCCCACTTGTGTTCTCTCCCCACTTGCGCCTTTCCTTCGCCCTCCTCTATTATCATCCACCATCAAAATATATATATAAATGTATAAATATATACAATTATATATGTCCAATTATTATATATTTATATATTTTTGTAATATAAATATGTATATACATATATAATTATTAATTTCAGTAAGATTTAATTACAAACAAAAATAGAGAATAATTTTTTTAACTTTAAGAATTTAAAATAATTTACACAAGTGTAATAATTTTTTAATTTAAATTTATAACCTAGTAACTTATTTTTATTGATATATTAATTAAATAATTTAACATTTCAATTATTAAGAGATGTAATTCTTATATAGAGATTCAATTAACAAAAAATACTAAAATAATTTAAATTTAAATTAAAAATGTGTATAAATAATAAAAAAATATAGGAGGTCATATTA
This sequence comes from Sesamum indicum, assembly GCF_000512975.1. Taxonomy (NCBI): domain Eukaryota; kingdom Viridiplantae; phylum Streptophyta; class Magnoliopsida; order Lamiales; family Pedaliaceae; genus Sesamum; species Sesamum indicum. Next base: position 9,089,842 of record NC_026149.1, on the reverse strand, counting down.
TTTATTCCCATAAATATTAGGTACTTTGACATCCCTTCTACCTTTGGGTAATTACGGTAACACTCTGATGGCATTTTTTATAGTTTTTTAATTTTAAAAGTTGTAGGGGTGGTTTCTGTAAATTTTTTAAAAGGTAAGGGTGGTTTTTGTAAAAGGGAATAGGTGAGGGGTTTAAATGTAATTATTCTAATTTTTTTTATTTTATCATAATAACGAATTTTATAATCTTAATCGGGATAATTATTTTGTAAAAATTGTGTGCAGTAAATATTAGTGATGTTAATCCTGGAAGAAACACATGATGACTCCTCTCCCGTCTCTCTCACATACTATACACATATCAAACTCTAACCCTAGCAAAACGGACAGTGGTGGCCATGGTCGAACAGTGGATGAAGCTAACAGCAAGTGTGATCGGGTTGGGATGATGAGATTCAAACTAGGTTTAACTTTTAGTAGTTTCTTGGGCTAGCAGAGAAGGTTATCGAACATGAGGACGTGGATTTTTTTGCTATTCTTGAAAGTGTGGGGGCAAGGCTTGTGAGAGAAGCAGCTACAGTAACTGAAGCAGATATCACGGGAACTAATGCGATGGAACAAGTAGCGACCCAAGATAAGGTTTCTCACGTAGCATGCATGGAATCGAAGAATACACCTTATGTAGTAACTATCTTGTCTACGACACGGGAATTGCATGTTCCGCTACAGAGGGTGGTACTAGACCAAGATACTAAAATCAAGAAACTAGACCATGAAATCTTCATTGGTAATATAGGCTAGCAGTAAGAAACTGAGAGGGGAGACCGGTTCCCTAAGGATTCCTAAATTTCTCAAGGCATACATTTAGATATGTCCCCCCTTCAATGCAGATACTGGTAGTTCCAACGGTTGAGATGATTAGATCAGGTTCTCGATGGTGGGATACAACAGAGGTGGGATATTTCCTTTGTCTTCGTCCGTTTTTTATCAACTTAATTCATTTTTCTGATCAACGTGACCGGTAATTCGTGAGGTTTCAGCTACATGTAATGGATTTTTCTTCTTTCGATTTAATATAATACACACGATAGAGGAGGTGATAGAGGAGGCAAGGGCTTGGTTGTTTCAAGGCTAACCAATTGTCTTACAAGGATGGGAGTCAAGCATGACGCTACGAAAACATTATCATACCAAAGTCCTTGTGCAGATCAAGCTCAAGCACCTACAAATAGAATCATGGATGGATGTTGGGCTAAGTATTATGGCAAGCGGTGTAGGTAGACCGCTTTATCCAAATGCTATTAAACATACTTGTGCACAATTGGATTATGCTAGGGTATGTGTAATACTAGATTATGATGCTATTTTACCAAAGCATTTGATTGTTATGGCACCGAGTATAATTGATGGTCAAAGTTCCTCATGTAAAGTAGATGTGGAATACGAATAGTTCCCTAATAAGTGCACAAAATGCAAAAGTTCAGGCCATGCTATTGCAAATTTCCCTTTAAATAAGGTGCAAAGTAAGCAACCTATTAATGTGTATGTAGCAAAAATTAGGCAAGGGCATCCATCAACTGGGGTTGACTAAATGGATGACAAAGCGCCACATATAACTAGAGGGATGCATAAATCGGTGCCCCGTGGTGTTAAACGACAATTTATAGGAGGGGTTCCTCAAATAAAAATAGTAGGGATGCAGGAATTACAGAGCCGTGGGAGCAATATCCAAAGACTCGAGGTCCTAACTTGGACCATCTACACCAGCAAGCAAAGGGGAAAGGAATAATGGTATTCAATCACTTCCAACTTCTTGAATTTGATATTGAAGCAGGCGTCATTAAGGGGTCCTAAAGGAAGCAACCCCTAGAAGATGACCAATGATACCAATCGACACCTAGAATGTCCGAGGCTAAATCACAAGTCCCATCAAATTACGATGGTGGAGATAGTGCGTGAGTTCAATTTGAAGTTTTTTAGCTATTTAGAAACAAGAATGGCAGCTGCCAATGTGAGTGCTGTGCAGGAGTCTACACTACGTAACTAGACCTGTTTCATGGATTATGGGGAAATAGGTAGCCGCATTTGGGTGGCATGGGATGCAACTGAGGTGAGGGTTGAAATCTTGGTTGTGCATAGGCAATTAGTTCTGTGAAAAATGACATTTCTTAGTATGCACACAACATGTTTGATACGAGTTCTGTATGGGGACTACAAATCTAGGACACTAAAAGAGCTATGGCGAGCTATTCTTCAACTGATGAATGGTGTGATATACGCCTTGGGTGATTATGGGTGACTTCAACACGGTTTTAGACCATAGTGAAATTTGTGGGCAACACTGAACATCTACTCTTGCTATGGATGAGTTATGGGATTGTGTGGTTAGAGCAAGCCTTGTTACTCTCCCAGTGAAAGGTCTCTTGTTTACATGATTTAATCAAGTGAACCCTAAGAAGCTTATGGAAAAGATTAGATCAAGCCTTGGTGAATGAGGCTTGGTTGAGTCCATGGAAAAATAGTTGCTATGTTAGCTCCCATTCAAGAACATATGATTATTCACCCATTATTATACAAGGAGGGGAATTCTTGTGAGGTCTTCAATGTTTCAATTTGATAATTTTTTTGTTGAAGGCTCCTGGCTTTTTGAATAAGGTTGAGAAAATTTGGCGGCATCCTATACATGGCACTACCATGAATGGAATTACTAAAAAAAGTTCCAGTTGTTGAAGCCCACGTTTCGAGCTCTACGAAAAAAAAAAGAGGATATCACACAAAATGTGCAAGAGGCCCTCGATTTCCTTAGTATGGCACAAGAGTTGTTGCAAAAGTTTAGGAGGAACACAGTTTTCTATAATTTGGTTAAGATGTGTAGGTTAATCTATATTAAGGCGGTGGGGCGGGAACAGGCTATGCTCAAGCAAAGAGCTAAAATGTATTGGTTTAACGATGGAGACCAATGCTCAAGGATATTCTTTAGGAAAATCCAGCAACGAAGAGTCGTACAAAGGGTATTTCAGATTACTAATGCTCAAGGAAAAATCATATTAGATGTTGTTGGATTACAAAATGAGTTTGTTTAGTATTCCATACCTTGCTACGAGGAGAAGTAAATGAGCAACAAATTAACTTAGAACACCACGCCCCTAGGGTTCATCATGCACTAACCGTCGAGCAGGCTACAGGCCTAGTAAGCAAAGGTGCAAAAGGTGGAGATTCATGAGGCTTTCATGAACATTGAAAATGAGAAAGCGCCAAGGTTAGATGGCTATTCAACGTGTTTTTTAAACGTGCTTGGCCTCTGATTGGTGAGGATATTACTGATGTTGTACTGAAATTTTTTCACAATGGGAGGATGATTAAACAACTTTATGTCACAATGCTGGTCCTCATCCCCAAGGTTAAAAATCCTAGTGTCCTTGTTGATTTCAGACCTATTTCATGCTTCAATATGTTGTAAAAACTCATTGCAAAGATCATAGTGACAAGGATGCAAAAGGTTATGGGCTTACTAGTACATAATACCCGAAATGCAATTGTCCTTGGTAGGAGGATCACTAATAACATCTTATTGGCCTATAATTAGAAGCATCTGCCCCCACAATGTGCAGTTAAAGTGGATTTACGAACGATTTAGAATTCGATAGAGTGGGATTTCTTGATGGTGTCCCTAAACCTGTTCAACTTCCCTCCTAAGTTCATCTCATGGGTTAGGGAATGTGTTACCACCATCACATTTTCTGTTAACTTGAATGGTTCCATTCATTGATTTTTCATAGGTGCTAGTGGCTTGAAGCAATGGGATCCTTTATCCTCCTATTTCTTTGTGCTTGTGATGGACATGTTCCACATAGAGTTCAAAGCTACGGTTAACCAAATGGAAGCATTCAGATATCATTGGAAGTGTTCCGGCTTACAGTTGTTGACGCTTTGTTTCGCAGATGACCTCCTACTCTTCTGCGAGGCAGGGGTAAAATCCATATTACCACCTGTGATATCCAAAATGTTCAAATAGGCCCCTGTGATAAACAAATTACCACATAACGCTCTGTATTATATAAAAAGGTGCACACTGCCACCTGGTGCCTTTAAGCATTAGCTTTATGTTGCAATGGCAAAAATGCCCTTTTTAAATCAACGATCTATATTTAATTACATCTATAATTTTGACTCATATTTAATCATGTTTATAGAATATAAAAATATATTATTTTCATATAAAGGTAATTATGTATTTTTAATATATAGATATGTATATATATTTGTATCTATACGTATATATCTAGATCTAGTTTAATTCTCCTCCCATATCTCCGCCGTCCGACTACCTCTCTACACGAGCTTACCAGCATTAGAAAGCATGTCCAATGGCGAGCATTTTGATATCCCATGCACCACAGTTCTCCAATCCATTGGCGATTTACCTCCATTTTTTTGCTCAAAAAACCCTAGCCTGTGCCCCCCATCTTCTATTGCTTTTTTCTCTGCCGTCCAATGATCTCTCGATGCGAGTTTACCACCGTTGGAAGGCCCATCTAACGTCGAGTATTTTGACACCCCACCCACCACCAATCTCCATCGACGAATTACCTATGTTTTTCGTTCAAAAAATCCTAACTTGCACCTCGTCTTCAACCGCTTTTTTCTCCCCTGTCTGACCACCTCTCGTGCGAGTCTACCACCATTAAAAAGCCCATCCGACAATGTGCATTTTGACAATCCACCCGCCACCCATTCTCTTGTCCATTGACGAGTTATCTGCATCTATATTTTCTTGGGTCCCTTTGTATATACATATAACTTGAATTATATTTTCTTATATTATATATTAAAGATATGTATAATTTAAATAGGGGTAGTTTGGTCATTGAGGGGCAAAAAATACTTACCTAGATGCATTTTTTGCGAGTGAGATACGATTTTAGAGGAGAGGGGATAATTTGCACCTTTTTAAATAATACAGGGGGCTATATGGTATTTTTTATCATAAGGGCATATTTGAACATATTAAGTATCACAGAGAGTAATATGGATTTTACCCGTGAGGCAGAGGTAACCTCCTTCTGTAAGAGCCCGACTAAATTTTTCAACCATGCAATTATTATCATTATTATTTTTATTATTATTACTAGTAGTAGTAGTATTATAGTTATCCCTTTTATATTCTACCTTTAGGTTTATTCTTACACTTCTAGAAAAAAAATAGAATTTTGATGGATTTTTGGACAGTTTTAGATTAAAATTAACCCCTAAAGTCCATCTATATGTCAACCACTAATGAAAACCTAGTCCCCCCCCCCATCCAAACTCTAAAACCCTATTTTTGACCAACAACTTTCATAGGCGGGATTGACAAAATTCCTTCTCTTCCACTATTACTCAAAATTCATCTATGTTATTCTAGGTGGCAAAGCTATAGAACAACGAGGAAATAACGAGGTAGAATTCTATCCAAATTAGTAGCATTAGTAGGATTTATACGAGAAATCGTTTTATTAAACTGGATAATTAATTAGAAAACGAATTGGTATGACATCTAATATATATTCGCAGATATGTAAAGAAATCAGAGGTACATCTATAGAGTACAACACCCAAGTGATATCTTCTTTACAACGACCAGATTAATCACTATTACAGAGATTGGAGTATGAAGCCCCTTAATGTATTAGAAAGCAGATTACAGAACCAAAATATATAAACAAAATAAAGAATATACGAATAAAACAATATTGTATGAAAATGGCTCAAGTATTGGCCAGATTTAGTCAAAAGGGAACACGGCCACTTGGAACCATACCCACAAAACCGACCCATGGTTGCTCCTCACCACAAAGATTATAGATTAGAGATCAGTACAGAACTTAGTCACCACAGACCCACCACTCAAATATTCACTCAGAACTTTGTATGAGAAGAAGAAGAACACAGGTTTTGCTCGATTTCTTGGTGTGTAAGGCAAGAGGTTAATCCCCTATTTATAGGAGAAATGAATCGGTAGAAAAAGGAAAGGCAAGGGTAGCTTTCCTAAAGCCATCAACTTGGCTTAGGAAAGCCACCGCCATTAACGACGGTGGAAGAAATGGAAGGCAGCAGCCATGGAAGGCAAGAGTTGAGAGAGAGAGATAGCCAGACGGCGATTTAGAGAAAGAGAGAGAAGAAGAATAGTGGATTAGGTTTAGGGTTAGAAATATATATAGTAAATTACCTGGGTCAGGTATAAGGTGGTGGGTGAGATCGGGTGGGGTGAGGGCCTCCAGATGGATTGGTTTTTGGGTGGGCTTATAAAAGAGTCTTCCAGTTGTTGGGTCATGGGCTAAAATTATAACATATATTAAATTGGCTAATTAAGATAATGTCATGCATGTACATAATCGTGTGTTAGTGGTCAGGTGCATAAATGGTTAAACCTTGCATGATGGAAACTGTGACTTTGCATACATGTATATATATATATATATTTACATATTTACATATGTATATAAATATAATATTATATTAAATTTAATATTACATTAGCTAGGTTGGTCAAATAGAAATATGATTAGGTTCAGTATTACTAGTCAGATGCTTATCTTCTAATTTAAAGATATGCTATATGACATTTCATGTTAGATTAATTAAGTTTGATGCATACAGTCAAAATATATATGTTGGATTAACAGGGTTTAAGTTAATCTCTTTTAGGATTTGATTCCATCAGATCAAGTGTTGAGTTGAACAAGTGCGAATCAGGATATTCTAGTAAGTGGTTTCTTCCTTCTTACGTGGCGTTTTCTTAAATATTGTCTGATTTCAATTAATTGTCTTAGTTTTAAAGCAAAATATGATGTGGACCAAGATATTTTTATGAGTTCAAAATTGAGAGACATGCAGTAGAATTTTCTGTCAAATATTTATGCAAGCACTTGAAAAATCTTGGAATTTGGAAACATTTACGTTGTGTCAAAATTTTTACATTGTCTATTACATTTTTTACATCTTTTCGAAATTGGATATGTATGATGAGTGTTATGATACTTTTAAGTAAAATAATTCATGCTCAAGTTCATCGACTGAAGACGGAACATGCTCAACCGTTAACGAAATCACTGTTAACTGGGTAAGAACCAGAGTTATTTTGAAGCCTCTCAGTTGGGATTAAAAACTGACTACTTCTGTTTGACCCTCTCAGTTGGGGTTATAAACTGAGAAGTTATATTTGACCCTCTCAGATGGGTTATAAATTGAGAACCTCTCACTACAAAAAAGAGGCAGGATTTATAATGATTTTTTTTTGTAACGGCCAGACTGTCATTCTAATACACATGGCCTTTGTAACAGCTTTGTAATTGATTGGACGTGCTGACGTCATTGAGAGGATAAAAAAATAATTTTTTTGTAACGGCCAAAATCGTTACGACAATAGTTATAAAATTGGTGTATGCGTAAAACCGTTACAATTTGTAGGCCGTTATTATTTTGCTATGGTTTTTATAACCGCGATCTATTTTTGTAATAGATAATTGGTCAAATAATAGGCCGTTATTATTTTGCCATGGTTTTTATAACGGCAATCTATTTTTGTAACAGATAATTGGTCAAATAATAAGCCGCTATAATGGCAGTGACAAAACCCGTTGCAAAGTACATGAAAAGATGTAGTTACAAGAACCGTCATATCAGGGACGTTTTTTTTTTTTTTTTTGTAACGATCATTACAAAAGCCGTTATAAAATAACGGCTATATTTTCTAACTACTAGTTTTCAATGGCTATCTAGGACGTTACAAAGACCGTTACAAAAAGGCGTTACAAAAAAAATTATATATATTCATTTTATTTCATTTCATTTGTTGTAAAAATTCTTATATTAACCACAAACACTCTCAACATTCTGATTTTCATGTATATAAATTTGATTAGCTTGTAGATTAGTACTCGAATTTTGAACCATCAAGTAGTGATGATCATCACTTAAGTTGGTTCACCAGGTAACAAAGACTAAATTAATACTTTATTGTGTTTAATTAAATTAATTGTAGTTTACTTATTTTAGTTTTATGATTTTTTCTTAATCTTATATCATGTTAATTCTATGTATTCTCCTAAATACTATACATAGTACTGTAATATTTATAAATATGTAGGTCGTCAAATTTGAAAATAATTAGATATATATATTTATGAGTGAAGACAGTGATATATATATAATCATGTTACGAGAATTGAGGGAGGACAGGTTTGGCACCAGAGTCTGAGGATGCGCTTAAAACTTTCATAGAATGGAAAAAGGGTCAGCCTGGACATATGGATGGAGAAAAAAGGTGTAAAAACATAAAGTTTAGAACACCCGATGATGTTAGTTATCACTTGTGTATGGGGGGATTGTGTCAGAACATTATAGTTGGACTTCTCATGACGAGGATAGGGTGCAGGAGTATTTTGACGTTGTGACTGTTCCTCCAATGTCTGAGGACCAAACCCCAGCTGCCTATGTTTAGGGTAATTATTCACATTAGGGTGATGAACAACATATGGATTAGGCTCAGTACATGATATTTTATGCAGCAGGGTCAAGTTATTTTTCTTCTTCTCATGATGTTGCGCCTGATTATTGTATAAGGTCCTGCCCTATTGATACCGGTCCTTCTATATTGTTATGGCGGTGACCCCTATGATTATGAGTCAGGGTTGGCAGACCGTTTTTACAATATAGTGCATATTGTCGACCAGCTATTATGGAATGATTGCACCTAATCTCAATTCCAACTATTGCTGAGTTGGTGGATATCAATGTGGATGGCCATATTTTTGAATGATCATATGATCAAATATCCCAATGGGCTAATTAAATATTGCCCTTGGGTCACCCTGCCGAGCGATTACTACAGCACGACGAAGTTGATAAAGAATTTGGATTTTTTCGTACAAAAAATTGATGCATTTAAGAATGATTGCATGTTATATTGGAAGGATGACGTAGATTTGGAGTAATGCAAGTTTTGTAGAGACGCTAGGTATAAGCCGACCCCAGGGCGAGATTCACTCTGCAAGAAGTCCCCATATGCCGTCCTAGGTACCTGCCGCTTACTCCCTGTCTGCAGAGGTTGTATTCTTCGAGGGCAACTGTCGAGCACATCACGTGGCATGAGAAATATCAGATGGGGGAGGGGTCAATGTGTCTTCAATCCATTGCCAAGGCTTGGAAGCATTTTGACCGGATGTATCCTAATTTTACAGAAGAGTCGCATAATGTTCGGCTCGGTCTTTGTACAGACGATTTTGCACCCACAGTCAATACAATCGTACTTATTCATATTGGCCCGTTATTATTACACCGTTCAATCTCCCCCTTGGTATGTGCATGAGTTTTGAGTGCATATTCCTGACGATGATGATGCTTGGCCCTTCTAATCCGAAGCGTCTGATCGATCTATACTTGGAAACCGTTGATCGAAGAGCTACTGCAGTTGTGGCATTTGGGTGTTCGAACGTATGACAACACCAAGGACAACGCATTCATCATACGGGCAATGTTGATGTAGACGGTGAACGGCCTACCTGCCTATGGGATAGCATCTAGGTGGAGTACCATTGGTCTGATGGGTTGCCCAACTTGTATGGATAACACATGTTTGACTGTCACAGACAGTTTCTCTCTGAGCACCATCCCTACCGAAAGAACAAGAAAGCATTCACAAAAAATCATGTCGAACATAAGGTTGCACGTCCGAGGCTGATAGGAGATCAGATCCTAGATTGGGTTTCAGACATTAATTTTGCTATTGAAATGTCTTTGACACTCCCTTTCGGCTATAGTAGCAACCACAAGTGGACAAAGAAAAGCATCTGCTAGGATCTTCCATACTGGGCTATGCATCTGATTTGACACAACATTGATGTCATGCACACTGTGAAAAATATGTTTGACAATATATTCAACATGGCTATGGATATCAAGGGAAATAAGGATAATTTGAATGCAGGCAGGGATTTAAACATCATCTGTAATTGCCCGGAGCTTGAGTTGGACGAACATAGACTAAACGTTATGCATAAAGCAGTCTATACCCTAACAATGGAGCATAAGAGGAGGATATTTGAATGGATTCGTGGTCTTGAGTTTCCTTATGGCTAAGCGTCTAAACTTACCAGCTGTGTTGACATGACGAAATCGCGGATGCACGACATGAAGAGCCACGGCTGTCACGTATTCATGCAGAAATTGATCCCGACCTTCTTTTGTTAGGTGTTTCCCGAGCATGTATGAAGTGCCTTAACAGAGGTTAGTATTTTATTCCAAAGCATATGCTCGACCACGCTTGACGTTGCTGAGGTACATAAGTTAGAAATAGTGTTGCCATCATAGTTTGCAACCTTGATAAGATATTTCTTCCAGCTTTTTTCGACTCAATGGAACACCTCATTGTGCACCTGCCGTATGAAGCTCGTATAGTGGCCAGTGCAATACAAGTGGACGTACCCATTTGAAAGGTTCCTACGTGAGTTGAATAAAAACGTGAAAAATAGAACACATGTCGAGGCATCAATTGCTAAGGCATACATTGTCGAGGAAATCGACTTGTTTTCTTCACAGTACTTTGAGCCGGACGTGCCTTCCAAACAAAACATGCCTCGTAGGAATGATGAGCGCACAAGCAGCAATGCTGAAATCCAGGTGTCTATTTTCAACTACCCTGAAAGGGCTAGTGTGGCCTCGAAGAAGAGATGGCTTAGTAGACCAGAACGGCACATCATCGAGATGTATATTTTGACCAACTATGAAGTAGTCACGCCATATTGTGAGTAAGATGTTATTATCAATATACGATTGATGTTAATTTGTGTATTCATGTATGTACATATCATTTGTCTACTTAATATATCTACAGGTCAAACCTGAACAAACTGTACCAGCACCACTATTCGATGCGGTGATTTGAGGGCATTATCCCCACCCCTAGGGATGTTTGTGGCAAGTGCTGCTAGAGCACCAGTAGTTCTAGTTCAAGGGCTTGAAGGTAATTTTTTCTTTAAAATTTTTATACTATCATTAAAATATTTTAGTGTATTTATATTTTTTTCTTTTTCTATGATATTGTAGATACGTACTAGTGGGACTGTGACGATGAGTCTATGTTCCAAGTTTTCTATGTGGACCCGCAAGTTCATCCGAAAGCGGTTCTCTATCGCGAGGGCTTAGCTGACCAAATTGATGTGGCTGGCCAATGAGACCTTACACCAACTACAACTCTATTGGGCTACTGTGGACCTCAAGGATGAGTCCGCCAAGAACAAGGCCAACCGATCGGCCAACCCAATGACTGCATCTACTATCTACCCCGTGGGATCTTTCTCTATCAATATGTACAAGAGGAAGATGGTAAGTAATTTTTATTTTTTTAAAATATTTTATTGATAATTGATAGATATTTTGCTAATTATTCTTTTTCTTATACATAAAGTAGAGCTTGGTTGGCCTATGAAGCAGATGGAGTTATTCGTCGGATGCTACAGAAAGAAAGCCGACGGCTGCTGGAGCGGCCCGAGGGCAGCGAAGGTGGTGGCAGTAATAGTTATTTAAAATATTTTGTTTAATAATACTAATTTTTTTGTTTATTTTCCAAGAGACACATTTGTTGTTGGAGGATCACCAGTCTTAAGCCACGGCTGATGGCCAAGATACTTCGCCCGAATCGAAGGAGTTGTTGGTGATGACCGAGCAACAGCTGTAACTAGCATAGGTCGGGGGGCAATAACAAGGATCGTGTATTCGTCCTTGGTTCTTAGACCCACGCATCAAGTCAGACCTACACATCATCATCACCACCGCCTCCGCCACTGCCACTCCTGGACATGGAGGATCGGATGGTCTGGCTAGAGATGATAATGGTCAACATGATGAAGTCAATGCAGGCCACCGCTTCAACTGTCGGCCTATCACAGCCCAGCGCCACGAGTAATGGTTTATCACAGCCTCCAGCAGATCCCCATGGCCCAAATGATGACGACATGGACCATGCTGATGAGGAAGGAGGGGTGTAGATTAGCTTTTTTTTGTTTATATTTGTAAACGTACTATTTTTATATTAATATATAATTATTTTCGTAATTATCCATACTTTGATGTTAATTGTGTTCCATTATTAAATATTTATTTAAGTAATCATATTAAAATAAAATAAATGATTTTTCTAATTAATGATAATTATAAAATTATTATTTCAAAATAAAAAATATATATTTTTTAATTTATTTGTAATATAGGAACGGGAGTTTGGAATGGCGTGTGATGTGTTTAAACAAAAATTTAATTATTAAATATTTAAGGAATCGTTCCAAAGAAAAGCTTAAAATCATTTCAAATATGTATTCTAAGCAATGGACATTGTCGTTTCAAAGTATATCATTTCAATTGAAGGTTCAAATTGTATACCGATACCCGATCCAAAATATATAAACAAAAATAATATCATTCCCAATTTAATGACTGAATATCAAAGAGATCGTTTTAAAATAAATTTAATAACTTTTCCAACCATGTATTCCTAATAAAGGACACAATCGTAAAATATATTCGAAACGAAGGTTCAAATTGTGTTACAATCACTATTCCAGAATATATCACTCAAATATACAATAATCGCTCCAAATGTATTTCAAAAGGAGTGGAAACATATGTCTTTCTTACATCCAAATTTATATACTTAGTGTTACAATAAAAAAAATTGTTCTAAATAGGGAAAAAAAAGTGTTTCAAAAAAAGAATTAAATTTTTAGATAGTCACATGTATTTGGATGGGTCGATGAACAAGTGGTACAAAATTCATTATTAATTAGGAACAATCACCAATCACCATTCCAAATTATTTGGAACACCATCTATTACAATGGAAAGTCTCTCATTCCATGGCCATTCCAAACTTTGGTCCAACGGTGTCTAACTATTAATTTTCTCATTTTTAAAAGAAAAAAATCTGGTTCCTAAAACCTCTCCAAATCTCATATTTTTCCGTAGTGATATAAAAGAATGTACAACAGTCAAAATATTATAATAAAATTCAAGTAATATGCCATAGTCTATATTATTGGCATCGAGGAATAGGTTAGGAATGGATTGGATATTCCTAAATGCATTCCAGATACATGTTTAGTATAGCTAACAATTAGGAATATTCATTCCCTTGAGAATGCCCATTCCCATAAGTATGGGATTAGGCATTCCCCCACTTACCCATAATCTTTTAGCTATTTTCACTATATTCGAAATAGATTATTTTTTATATATTGCTAAAACAGCTTTTAATAAAATTATAGTTGCAAAATTATATATTATTTTGAATACATGAAACAAAATAAAGATCAGCAGAAAATATTTAAATATGTGTTACCATAATATAAAAATATATAATATAAAGAACTTAGTTTTTGAATAATTTATTAAATATAATTATTAACATCTTTATATGTAATTTATCAAATATTACTATAAGTACAAAATATTCTATAATAGCATATATATTATATATTGTTGCATTTTATATTTTGGATATATATGCTAAAGTATGTAAATGTACTTATTAAAAAAATTTAAATATATAAAAGCATTCAACAATATATATATATAATTTTTATAATTAATTTAACATTTCAAAATAATATTTCTTATGGGAGGAGAAGTTGCTTAATTTTCTTCTCAATTTTTAAGTTTCATTAAATATGTAAATGAGTAATGTGGGTAAAGTAAGAAAGAAAGAACAATTTTAATCATGGGTTTATTAAAAATATGAAAAGTTGTGAGAAAAATATATATGGAGAATGTGGGAGAGAAAAAATTAATTGTAATAGAATTTGTTAAAATTATAAAAGTTTTTTTAGGGCGAAAAATATGGAGAACATGACTGAAGAAAATGTATTAGTGGGTTGAGAGGAAAAAAATTATAATTTTAAAATAATTAAAAAAATATTATAATTACTATATGGGAAATTTTTTTTAAAGAATGAAATGAACGAAAAGGTAAAATGAGACAATCAAAAATTGGTACGACCAATGATTTTTATTTTATAATAGTATAGATATACATATAATATTATTTTATAAATTTTAGGTAATTTGTAACTCTATAAAACTAAATTATATAATATTAAAAATTATATAAACTATGTGGATACATAGAATGTACCTCATTTACTTGTTCAAAGAACAAATGTGTATGTGATTCCAGAGCGTGGTCATCACATAAGACACAACAATCATCAGCTATTTGAAGCCACGTGATACGATCAAAATTATGATTGATATGTTTTTCCCAATCGAGTTAGAAAGGGCTCCAGAAATTAGAAGAGGGAGATAGAATTTTCTTTAAAGTTGTACTCTGCAATTTTATTTCTTCATTTCCACTAGATATAGTGCAATTGTGATAGTACAAGGAGGATCTTGTGTCACTTGTCTCTATCTTAAATACTAAAGACAATATATCCTAATTATTTAGCCATATCTTTTATCATCTATATTAATCCGGATCAAAATATGCAACCTCCTTCGAATGATCCAAGTTAGCCAACGTATTCGCCCCAGATCGTTAATGGGTCCTGAGGATATAAACATGTATGTTAGGCAAGTCAGGTTCATCCCCCACTAAGACCCTCCGACGCTCAAGTTAGTTCGAGTCAAGATAGAAAGATGCAATCTGAAGGTTTATAGTCAAAAGCAATAAATGTCAGTTACCTTAAAATGACTCATATCTGAAATATTTATAAGGCCCAAGTGTACAGTATGAATTGGGCCATGTATCTCCATCTGAGCATCTCATCGCCTTTAATCGCACGGTGGAGCATCAAGTCTTCCAACCGAGTGGCTTTTCTGGTTCTGGCACGGGTTAGGTCTCCAAGGACCCAACCCGCAAATCGGTGGGCGGATCCTACCGAATTTTTGGCTATTTTACCCCTGAGCATTTTTATCTTTTTTTGTATAAATAGGGGTAATAGCCCTATCATACATATCTGTAGTATAAAATATATATATAATAATACTAGTATAATAATCTCTTATTTGGGCCTATCAATATCACATTTTTGGGGCTAACACAATATTTTATTCCTATCATTATCGCGCCCTTCAAATGGGCTTTGTCCTCAAAGCCCAAAGATGGGAAAACCTTGAAGCCATGTATGTGGCCCAAATGAGTTGTAGCAATCATCAAAGAAATCCCTTGCTCCAAGATTTCACCAAACCCAAAATAGCGATGGAAATTAAACAAAGGCTCCCAAGTCGCAAATTTCACCAAGGAATCGTCACGCGCTTTGGAGTTGAGGACCCTTTTATAGTCATAAAGTGAAGTGTTTCTCCCTTGACTTTTATCATTTTCCAAGAAAGCCCCAAGTTTTGCACTGGTAGTAGTAGTGATTTTGTGAAGATCTTCGCTAGCCGAAATTGGCCCGTCAAGGAGGTAGGTTAGCCGAACCATGAGCACACTCAAATTCATGAGGCCCAAAGGAATTAGTAGAGGGCCCAATCTGATTGTTGGCCTTTTCACACTACTCACTGCATCAACTAAACACTTATCCTTAAGGCCCAAGAGAGGAAAATGTGCAGCAGGAAAAATTCCATTCTCTAGTAGGTGCAATTGAGTGTAGGACGAGTCGTGAATAGCTACGGCGACCAACAAGTAGAGGAGGACAGAGCGTTGGCGAGAGAGAAGGGTTGCGGGTTTCGCGAAAGGGCTGAAATAGCGGTGGATTGATGCGGTGATTAAGGCGGCAAAGTGCACTAAGTGGCACTTGAACATCAGGAACTGGCGAATCTGCAGGGACGGGTTGACATCGAGTGTGCTGGTGAGAAGGGCGTGGTGCCCGCGAAACCTTGATATACGAAGCTTCGGCGATGCTACTAGTGGTGGAAAAGAGCCGTACGGGAAATGGGGTGGCAGCATTACATGGGGAAAACTGCTGATGCTTTGCAACCCCAGGCTCGCGTCTCGCACAGATGGTAGGCAGGGTTGTCGTGGCTTTACTGAGCGGTACGCAGATGAGTGGCGTCCAATATTGGGGGCGGGCGGAGCTGATGTGGCAGAGGACTAAAACTGTGTGTGAATAGAAAGGCATCAATGTCTTGGTGTAATTGGGAAAAAAAAAACAACGTTAATCGTTGTCCCCGCTGTTGTTGCCTCCGATGCCGCCGCATCCGACGCCAGGTTAGTATTCGGCGATGAGGGCATTAGGGATGAATGAGGAAAAAGTAAGGAATAGAGAGGTGGGTTGGGGTTTTAGTATGTCAGAAATGAAGTTGGTGGCTTTGTTGTAGTGGAGCTTGTGTTGTCGTTGCAAGCTTTTGGGGAGGGAAACAACATCAAATAGATGCAATTTTGGGGGTCCAGGGTGGGGTTCGAAAATGAGAAGAGAGGTATCTAGAGAGGGTTTGGTAGGAGATGAAGGAGGGGGCTGGTGGAAAATAAAGGTAGAGTGACTGAGAGTTGTTGTAGCATAAGTTGTATGTTTTAGGTTTGGGGTAGAGATTCTACCAACAATTGAGTAGCCAGTGATGTTGGAGGTGGTGGAGAGGGTGTGTTGTCTATCGAATGATCGCCATTGTTGATGCAAAGCAAGCATCCATGGAAGAATGGTAGTTGCGCACAGCCACAGCGAGGGACTCGAGGGGAAGCTCGGAGGACAATAAAGAGGGTGCATGGTGGAGGTAGAGATCGGAAAGAAAGCACCAAATGATACGATCAAAATTATGAGTGATATGTTTTTCCTATTCGAGCTAGAAAGGGCTCCAGAAAGTAGAGGGGGAAGCTAGAATTTTTTTGAAATTGTACTCTTCCATTTCATTTCTTTATTTTCAGTAGATATAGTGCAATTGTGCTAGTATAAACATCTTCTCTAAGAGGAAGATTTTGTGTCACTTGGCTCCATCTTAAATACTAAAGAAAATATATCCTAACAACTTAGCTATATTTTTTTATCATCTACATATTTAAAGCATATCCACATTGAACCACGTCAGCCCTAGGAGGACCTCCTTTGAGAACTAGGATAGCCAGGGAAGAAAGGCGCTCCCAAAATCCAGAACTCTTAAACTTAAATGGACTCTCCACAAAATAGGAGTCCTCCCCTAGGCAAAGACATGTTGTTGTGGACTGATTAGTTGAAGATAAGACCATGTCAAGCTTTATCAACAGGAATTTTGACCCTTTCTTTCGATGATAAAGGAGGTGTGCAGAGTCCCAACAGAAGAGTACGCCCCTTCTATAGATACAGGTGCAGTCCCCCAATAGGAACACCTTCAATCCCTCTATGGGGATACCTTTCAAAATATGGAATATCACTCTCTATTCTTGTTTTAGCATTCAAATTGCACTCTTAGCATGATTTCTCTCACGAAATTGCTTAGTTTATAACGATTTCTCATTACATTTTATTTCTTACAATTATTTTTCTCCTAAATCTGATATTAACTTGGGCGTCGGAATGCTAACACCTTTTTTACAAGTCCCCTTTAAGATTTACATTCGCTTCGGCCAAATTTTCGAAGTATAGTCCATATCAATTAGCCCGTCCATTTTTTGAACACATCACAACTAAATACTAGAAGTGAAATAAATATATATTAATGAAAATTCTAATATAAAAGTGGTTGCGTCATCTGGCTCATCGTCATCACCTAGCCCGTTAGTTGTGCCTGGGTCATCTACTAGAGGCTGAAAATGCTTGGACATTGGAGGGATGGGCAAGTGTGTTATCATATGCATCACCATCTCCTCCATCCTTGCAACGCGATCCTTCAATTCGCGGTGTCTGAATTTTGGGGTCCATGCTGGTGGCGGTGGCAACGGTGATGGCCCGGTCCTCTGTGATGGTCCCGCAGCCGGCATGTAGGCATTTGAGTCCAGACCAAATACATAGTCCGGAATATATTTGCTCGGCGATAGCAGGAAAGGAGAGAAGAGAGAATAGGGGATAATGTAAAAGAGAATAGGGAAAAGGTACAGAAAAAGAGAGAGAAGATGATGGAAAATGAAAGAGAAAGAGAAGTTAAAGAGCTTGATTTGCTATTTTATAGAGTCCAAATTGAAAAAATTACAATTTATATCCCACAACTTAGCTATTTACAATTTTGGTATCATTATTTTATGACTCAGCAGATTTAGTCCCGTAAGTAAAAAAAGTTGCAATTTTTACGTCTCATTACCAATTTCTGTTGCATTGTTAACGGGGGGAGCACATGCATTTGGAATTTTTTTTTGGACTTGTGGGACTAAATCTATTGAGTCGTAAAATAAAGGGATCAAATTGCCAAATAGATAAGTTATGGAATGTAAATTTTAATTTTTCCAAAATTTGTCATATGCTTTCCCTTATCTCTTAAATGCTTCTTTTTTTAATCAACAAATTAGATCAATATGAACAGCTACTCTAATCAATAGATAGAAACATAAAGGAGGCTAATGGAATGAGATCATTGTTACATAAACGTTAAAATTAAAGATAAATTTATAAATTTTCAAACAATGAGAAGATATTTATAAATAACAAAGTTCAAGAGATGTGTAATTTACTCTTTCGATGGGCTAAATCAACTAACATGCTACTTAAGTTAAAATAAGTAATTTTTTATGGGCTAAACCCAATTAATTCATTACAAATATTTCCAAAAATAACATTATAAAAATGTAGACACACAAAAACAATTATTTTATTATAACTAAAATTCTATTTAGAGTGAGAAGAAGAGAAACGGAAGAAATTTTTGGCATGAACTAAGCGGATATGTACATTACTTGAAAGTGATCCAACTCCTGAAACACTAATAAATTTTATAATTTTAAAGCAGGTAAGGACAGAGACGATAGCTAACATGTAAACTTGAGTTAATTGGACATGAGTCATCATGTAAATACCTTTTGTAGGGTCACACCCCCATTTTTCATTTGCCATCTAGAGGGAAAATAGCAATTTACATCCCATAATTTAGTTCATTTGTAATTTTTAGTTTCATTATTTTATAACTCAGCAGATTTAGTTTCACAAATCGAAAAAGATACAATTCAGTTCCCATTACCACTTCTTGTTAAACTATTAACAGAGGGAGCGCCCACAATGGGATGTAAATTTGCAATTTTTCTGTCTAAATTAAATTTTACAAAAATAAACTTTACAATGTGAACCTTTGATAATATATGAATTTTGAACTTCTATAATTTAAACATGAAACTGTTATAAACAATTAACTAGTTTTACCAAATTATTTTATATATAATTTGAAAAATTAATTATATATTTAACGATGTGGTTTTTGATGAATTTTTTAGATGAAATCAAAATCAAATCACTAAGTATGGAATAATTTTATTCTAAATTTAAGATTGTGATTTAAAAAAAAAAAATCTTCTGAACCTTTACAAAAATATCAGCAATCTGAACTTCTGATATATGAAACAATAATTGGATGCACAATCTCTAATTTCAAAAT